>NC_092721.1:110687254-110995434 GCF_047496885.1 Scyliorhinus torazame
ATTTCTCAACAAACACGTTGAGCTCATTAGACTGTACCATTCCAAAGGTGAATTTGAACATGAGATGGAGCCCATCAAAGGAGCCTCAGGAAATTCTTCCATGCAGCTTCAGATTCAAATAAAGCAAACGTATCCTCTACATATTGGAAGTATGCAAGGGGTAGGAAGTTAGAGGTAATTTCACAGATAAATTTCTTATTGAAATTGAAAAAATGTTAGAAAGTGCTGGGATTCAAGTGGATCCCGTGGCAACAAGATCTATTTGGGCAAACATGTGCAATTAAAACTTAACCCAGCTGGATGAATTGCCAGGGTCTTAAGCTCAATGAATACAGGTTCAGAAAATGGATGTTCATGTCCATGATATAGTGTTGTGGTGCAAATGTCTCTGGCCTCCATGAGCTCTACATTTGTGGAGAGACTCACATTGTCGACGAGCACATTGACACAGCAATGCTATCGATATGGAGATCATGTATAGTCTTTGCCAAGCTGAAGGAATCCTTTACCGTGTATGTGAAAATCTCAGGGTGGCATGATGGCGCAGTGGTTAGCATTGCTCCCTCATGACGCTGAGGTTCCGGGTTCGATTCCAGCTCTGGGTCACTATCCGTGTGGAGTTTGCACATTCTCCCCATGTTTGCGTGGGTTTCGCTCCCACAGCACAAAGATGGGTGGGTAGATTGGCCACACTAAAATTGCCCCTTCATTGGAAAAAAATGAATTGGGTAATCTAAATTTAAAAAAAATCTCACTCAGTACTGATTGTAGCAACTCGCTCAACTAGTTGGGCAATTCATGTTGTGCAGAACCAGTCATAGATATGATAGGGTATATTGGGACATCATTTTTGTGTATCATTTTGCATGCCCCTACATACATAGATTTATTGATCCATGAAGATGAATCCTATCATAAACACCACACGGCAGATCCCTACTCTTCTGCAAGTCTAACAAGCCTTTTTGTAACTTTGCTTCATGCGTGGTCATGTTTAGCAATGGATATGAATTTGGACCCGTCATTAAGAACAATGTGCATTTTGTCAGTATAGTCATGCTTGTTAAGTCTAACAATCCCAACCCTTTGCCAGACTTGCAAATATATATGTCTGGGTTGGCCTTGAAGCCTTGCAAAGCCACCAGATATTTGTTCTGCATGTGCCACGATACTGCTTCAATAGATGAGCAAACTAGATTAGTAAACCAACTTAACAGAAGCAATTCGACTTTGCAATTAATGATGCTGCCAAACATGCAGTGAATCTGTCTGATCCTGTATTTTCCGAGAGCGAGGAGTTTATACTCGTGTATGATTTTAAATTTTGGTGTTCCTACATCCCATATCAAATGGGGAAAGTTATTTGCGGAGTCTGAACTCCTCTATTCTCAGCTATTGGATTGGATTGGATTTGTTTATTGTCACGTGTACCAAGGTACAGTGAAAAATATTTTTCTGCGAGCAGCTCAACAGACCATGAAGGACATGAAAAGAAAAGGACATAAAAGAAAATACAAAGTAGGGCAACACAAGGTACCCAATGTAACTACATAACACCGGCACTGGGTGAAGCATACAGGGGTGTAGTGTTAATGAGGTCAGTCCATAAGAGGATCGTTTAGGAGTCTGGTAACAGCAGGGAAGAAGCTGGTTTTGAATCTGTTCCTGCGTGTTCTCAGACTTTTGTATCTCCTGCCCGATGGAAGAAGTTGGAAGAGTGAGTAAGCCGGGTGAGAGGGGTCTTTGATTATGCTGTACGCTTTCCCTAGGCAGCAGGAGGTGTAAATGGAGTCAATGGATGGGAGGCATGTTGGTGTGATGGACTGGGCATCCCACTACAAGTCCGTGTTGAATGAAAACACTGCGTTCTTGGAAGTGTGGCTAGCTGATCTCATGCATATTGTGGAATACCCAGTGACCTGTTCAATTTTCGCATGGCACGAATTCTACAATTCACTAGAACACAGATCCCAGCCTGGTTTTAGGTGGTGCCCATCCCAGCTAAATTAATGTTGTTCATCCTGAGTACTGGAGCAAGTGTGCCATGAATCAAAACCCATTCTTCTCACACAATTTGATGAGTTATGTGCTTAGTTCTCTGATCTGCTCGACCTCTGCCAATTGATGCATGGCTCAGGTGACAACACAGAAATGATCATCTTTGAAATTCTGCACTTTAATTTGGATCCTAACTGCTCACGCTCTCCCAGCAGAACATCAATCCTATTTCTACTTATGTTGTTGCTTCCTATGTGGGTCATGACAACTTGATCCTCAGCCTCCCACTCCAAGTTCATCTCCAGCTGCAAGGAGATGGCCTTAAACCTGGCACTAGGCAAACCACAAAACCTTCAGAGCTCATGGTCACATCGGCAAAGGATAGTATCTATCCCCTTGACTATACAATCCCCTGTCAAGACCACATCCCTTTTCACACCTCATAATGACATCCTGAACCATGGTGCCATGGTTAGTTTGTGCATCCACACGGTAGTCCTTGTTCTCACCCATACCTGTTGGAAATACAAACCTGTTAGAAGCACCAACAAAAGAGACAAAGGTGAAGCACTGCTACCTTTCTGGAATATCGATCAACTCGCATTTCCCAAATGCAAGAACACACATTCATGTATCTCTTCACTGGCAAGATAATGTTTAGTCTGAAACTACTTCTGATTATTTGTGGAGATAATGTCTGATTATTAAGCAGTCTTAACATTTTTTTAAAAAGCACTTTTTAAATCTGAAAAGAAACCAGCAGAAAAGCAGCATCAGCATTCGCACAAACTAATATTTACCCAGCAGCATGGTAATACAAGTGTGCATAATTTGTGGGACAGCTTCTATCCCTGACATGCTGTCCTCTCAATGAGCAGATGAATCTGCCAGCTGTACGCAGCTTGTCTGTTACCTTGCTACTTGAATAATTCTCATTACAGCAATTGTTGCTTAATGTTCCCATAATCTGTTGTTCAGAGGAAACATTTTTGCTTTCCTTAATATCTTCATGGACTGGTAAAGGCCCTCGACCGTCATTTATCCTTCCTTTAAAAGATTTCTAAGCTTCACAGTCCAGGAGTTAAACAAAGGTTACTGGCCTGCTGAGTGTTCATTTTATGATAGAACACAAAGGAGAATTTTCTTTCGCATCCTTAGCATCTGCACATCAGCAGCTGTAATAGACATCTGTGACTCTGTGACAGAAGTGATCATGAATTTGCATGAGATGTAATTTTGTTTCAAAGAAGGCTCATTTTGATTAATTGCAGTAACAACTAGTAAGAATCATTGTTTACATAATTCCTGTACAATGGCTGTCAACAGATGAATATCTGCTACTATAATCTGCAGGCCCATGATTCAAAAAATTGAAAGGAGAGTCAGCAGGTAGTGGCCATCTTCACCACCAACCTTTCAGCAGAAAAATCCAGAAAGAGCAAGTTCTGTGCTCTTCTTTTCTTTGTCATCTGCAGAGTATATCTTTGGTTAGATATGAATAGATTGATGACAATTACTCCATTGACGAAAATGTAGTTTTGGAAAAACGCTGCAGTGTTTGTTACACAAGTGGAAAGAAGATTCTAGAAAGGGATTATATTATCAGTTCAATCTGAACTATCCGTCATTCCATTCCTAGATTTAGTGTGAGCAGTTTGATGAGAATATGCTCCAGGCAAACTTCAAGCAGTATTCTACCACAGTGACAGGAACACTGTTCTTTTACTATTGACAATGGCACTCTATATTGATCGTTCTAAACTCAAGTAACCAAAGAAATAACATTAAAAAACGATGTATATTAACATTTATTTCTCATTTAAAAACTGTGCAGGAAATGCTGATGTACCAGTACACATGCTCATAATATTCCTTTCAATTCAAAGGAAATTGGGTGATTCCTTTACAAGTTCCTTTACACCATGAATCATTTGTTATTCTGATCTCCACTGTACCTAAGCAAGCCAGTGCAAGAAAAGGATAGACCCAGTAATATGTCTCCTCATACATCATCAGGCAGTCATATGACACAATAAATCTAGTTGCAAAGGCAGACCAGATTGAGTTCTGAAGGCAAAAGCAGGTTATAATAAATATTCGGTATATATTGAACTACGTTTTCCACTTTCCTTTATCCAAATATTCTTGCTGTTCCGTTGACCAATTACAATTATCTGTTGCCAGCCAATTAGAAGTTCAACAGCTCTACAGTCCCCCGTGATATTGCAAGCAGTGGTCACTCCTGATACTGCATCAATCCCCAAAGCGGCAAAGATGGATCAGGTCCCGAAACACAGGTGGGTTGGTCAGGCCCACAGGTCCAGCCAGGCAGCACCTGGGAAGGGGATTGATTTTTCATTGGGTGCAGCTTTTAGCATTGATTGGGCCTTCTGTGAGCCACAGGGTGTCCAATCAGGACAGTCCACCCCCATCTCCCCGAGCCTGCAAGGGCATCACCAGCATTTATTGGGTGGTTACCCCACATGTAATACAACCACCCCATTCCCACCTCCCACTGTTGGTAGAATACCAGTGGTGGCAGATGAATCCGTTGGGTGGTCATTAAATGGTCACGAAAAGGTTGCAATTGGCCTCGAGGTGGAAAGGTCACCCTTGGTCCCACTGTCACCCAGCCCACTTCCTGGGGGAGAGCGAAATTAATTTCTTCCCAATTTCTCAAACCTTAAGTGTAATATTTAGAGAAAGAGGTTCTATGCAATACATTTTGCCCTTTTATTTCCATGAACCTCTTTCTGCAGAGGTTGAGGAAGGCTGGAATCATGGCAGGACATACAGGAGGACACACTGAGAATTTAATGGACGGCACATTCTAGGAAATAGTTACCTCACAGACGCAGACAGCTCAAGAGACTTCTTGGAGATGAGTAGGTGCTGAGGTGGGCTGGTTACAATGCCGGTCTTAGATCTCTGGTATTTCAGCCCAGTTGTATTAAACTGTTAGAACTGCTAGCCCTTACTTCTACATACACTTCCATCCCTCATCATAGTTCCATGGTCCCTCAATTTCCCCTCATAAACCTGTGCCTCATCCATGACCCCAAATATCTTCCATAGTCAATCACCCACTATGCACCATGGGCAGACCTTAGGAGCCATGTGGAGATGAAGAAATAAGCAGTTAACAAGCTAATAGATGTCTCAATTAAATACACTTGATATTGAAAAAAAAACTTGTTCATGAAACACATTCAAAAAATGTGAATCCCTTAAATTACTCAATCTGTTGTTAAAACAACAAACATAGATTATCATAGAATTTACAGTGCAGAAGGAGGCCATTCGGCCCGTCGAGTCTGCACCAGCTCTTGGAAAGAGCACCCTACCCAAGGTCAACACCTCCACCCTATCCCCATAACCCAGTAATCCCACCCAACACGAAGGGCAATTTTGGACACTAAGCGCAATTTATCATGGCCAATCCACCTAACCTGCACATCTTTGGACTGTGGGAGGAAACCGGAGCACCCGGAGGAAACCCACGCACACACGGGGTGGATGTGCAGACTCCGCACAGACAGTGACCCAAGCCGGAATCGAACCTGGGACCCTGGAACTGTGAAGCAATTGTGCTATCCACAATGCTACCGTGCTGTCCCTAACACTATTGAACTAACGATATAAAACACAATTTATACTCTAATAAGCTCTTAAAACAGTCAGTCAAAAAGTGAACACAGCTGCCTGCTGAAGTACATGGTTCTGGTCCTTTTGAAACTCAGCCAAGCTCAGCAGGAGCTCAGAATGGACCCTCCACCCAGGAGAAACTGACAGCTCCCTCCCTGTGAGAGACACACCTCCAACCCTGCACACCGAGGAGGCAGTACTGCAACACCCATACAGCCCAAAAGAAGCCCGGACCCTCAAGGTCCTGCCTCCAAATTCCCCTCCCCTGTCGTCGTCCCCCCGTCCCCCATCACCAAGTGGTCTGCCAAGGTAATCTGAGACAGCAGGATGCCAAAGAGAGCCTCAACCTCCGGTTTGGTCCTGGGAATATATCTAGAAAAAGTAAGAAACAATAGGCACCTAGTGGGCACGATGAACCTGGATACTAGCAGGGATAAGTCACCACTGTAAGTGAGGATGTGTGTTAAAAATCACTTTGTTCATCCATATAGATCCTCAACAATGTCATGTCATGGCTCCATGCTCCGCAAACCCTATACAATTTCCGTGCTTCATCCCTGTGTAGTGTGAGAATGGCAGTGTTCTGCCTCTCGCATCTCCCATGCTGACGATGCATGAAGTCACGGCGCTGCTAGCATGGTTCCCTCCGCCCCCAAACATCAACGCTCAATCCTCTCATATCTGCCACTATTCTCTAGTTATGAGGATGCCAAGGGCTGAAAGCATGTTGAGAGTCTGTCCACCTTATCAGAAGGTGGAGAAAAACAATGGGAGCCCAAACCTCGCAGGAGGCAGTAGCAGCTGTGATGTGTCATTCAGCCTCTCTGAGACCCAAGAAAAGTCTGTTCAATGGCAGGTCGTGTTCAGCTCTCTGTCGGGTCGGAGTTAGACGTTTTGCAGAGGATAATAGGAGCATCACTCTGTTCGCACTGCAAGACATCATCATTCTTCTGCAGCGTCTGGCCAATCACATTCGCGCCCTTCCTGTGCATTAGCCACCATAATGATGACCTCACGTATGTGCCACAGTAGTGAGTGGATGTCAGACACAATGGAGAGCGATGTTGGGAGAGGTCTTCATACCATAGTCCTGGTCGTCACCAAAATGGAGAGGCTATGAGGACGCCCTGAGCTTTGTGCCCCATGTAGGCCCTTGCCATCACCCAAGGTCCTTCGTCCTCCTCGTCCGCTGCTCATTCCCCTCTCTGCTCTTTGCGACCTTCTCGTCCAAGGAGATGCAACACTCCTCCATCTCCTTCTGGTCAAGCTGCTCTCCTAGGTTGTGAAAAGCACAGCAGACCATGATGATTTGGGACACCCTCTGGAGTCTGTTTTGGAGGACTCCACATGTCCAGCGAGGCACCGGAACAACATCTTTAACAGTCCAATCGCCTGCTTGACCAGCGCATGCATTGACGCATGAGCCTCATTGTAGTGAGTCTCAGTGGGTGTTTGGGGTCTCCACACTGCCATCATCAGCCACCTCCTGAGTGGCTTTGTCCCTGAGGAGCTATTCCTCCAGCCGCTGCTCTCCCTCAAAAATGCCTGGCATCTGCGAGCGCCCTAAGTTGTAACTATCATGGATGCTGACTGGGAAATGGGCACATATCTGCATGATGAGAATCGCTTAGTCACTAACGATCTGCACATTGCGGGAATGGCATCCTTTGCGGTTCACAAATGGCACCCCTAGCTGCCATAGGGAGCGCAGAGCTACGTGGGTGCAATTGATGATACCCTGCACTTGTGACATGCCTGTGGGCAAAGCCCATGACCCTGACATCCTGGCTCGCCTGTTCCCAATCAAAGTTGATGTACATGTGAGCCTTCACAAACATTGCATCTGTGACCTCCCTAATGCACATGCATGCTGCTGAAATACCTCACAGGTTGCCCGTGTTGCCCTGAAATGAGCTACTGACATAGAAGTTCAGAGCAGCAAGGGACTTCCAAGGCCATAAGCAAAGTGTGACCTCCCAATCCATGTGGTAACAACTCTTGCATCACCTAGAACAGGTGGCCCACCATCTCCCGGGACAGACACAGTCTTCTCCGGTATAG
The DNA here is from genome assembly GCF_047496885.1 of Scyliorhinus torazame. Lineage (NCBI taxonomy): Eukaryota > Metazoa > Chordata > Chondrichthyes > Carcharhiniformes > Scyliorhinidae > Scyliorhinus > Scyliorhinus torazame. The sequence goes on from NC_092721.1 coordinate 110,694,959, forward strand.
GTCCTCTGATAGCTGGAGGTAGAAGGTTCAAGTCAGAATATCCTTGGCCAGCGGTGTCTCCTCCAAGACTGTGACATCTGTTGTCCTGCTCCCTCCTCTGCAGGCGCCATGTGCAGCGGCACGTCAATGTCTCTGCTGCTGGTCACTTGCAATCAAAAGAATTGCCAGCTCGGTTGGTTCCATGATTCTCTAGAATCAAAAACTGAAAGGAAGAGAACGTTAAAATGAGCGATGACGAGTCCTGACAATGCCCTGACTCACAGCCCTTTCAGATCCTGGGACATCCACCCATGCACATCCCCCTACATGAGCACATTTCAAATGAACCTTACTGCCTTGCCTGAAGACAAGATAATGTCTTCACCACAGTTACCACTCAACACCTGAATAAGGTGCCACGATTCTTGAGATCCTCAGCGGCCCGTGTGACTCCCTCAAGGGAGAGGAGTGATGAAAGTTGGGTGCATTCAATGGACCTGCAAAGAAACATTGCCACTCGTCACTTCCTGATTGGGGTGACTGATGAGCAACTTCCCCATACTACCTTGCATTGGGGGCCACATCTATGTCATCACTCTGTTCTTGGACGTGAGTATTAGCCTTGGAGTTCAATGTTTGGGGGCCAGGCTTCCAAAATAAAAAAAACAAAATCAAATAAACGGAGGGACAAATTAAAGGGACGATCCCTTGAAGGTAAACTGCCTTAAACAAAAAGTGAATCACAAATGAGACTTAAAACATCAAACCAAAGTCTGATTAAAGGGATCAAAACATAGTCAGCGATAAGAATGGACAGAGCATTCAGAGCAATCCTGCACTGTGATGGTAAATGGATTGGAACTGAACATAACAGAAGCCTTGATTATTTTAAGAGAGGTGATTGCTTTTGGCTAGTACTGGGATCGAACCCCCGACCTGAGCATCACTAGCACCATGCTCTAACCATCTGAGCTAACTGGTCAGTTCAATAACTCCACCGGGGCTCAAACCCAGGACTTTCTGTCTGTAAAGCAGATGTGATAGGTTTAGCAAAGGGTGACCATCAGTCGTACACTCATGCATGACTAAATTGGCACAATTGACTCATCAAGGAAGGGTCAAGGATCTGATTAAGCAATTGGCTTCCCTTGTGGCATGCAAGGCTCACTTGATGGCAAGTGAAGGCTGAAATTAGCATATCAACTTCATCCTTTGTGCCACCCTCATTTTCCCAGTTTTCAGAGGCTATGGATTAAATAAACCTTCCAACTTGAACATCCAGCCACCCGTACACTAATCCCTGACTGCCTGGCCTCCATAACCAGTGGTCTTGGATCTTTCAGACATCTCATGCCCTTTGGTTCATAGTGCTGCCTGAGTGCGAGGGTGAATTCTGACTGGACTGGTCCTCCCCCCTGTGTGAGGGTTGTGATCCCTCATGAGGCCAGAAACCACCCCTTGTCAGAGTCCCCCACTTTGCCCATGTCACCTGGCCTCCCATGGGACTCCACCCAAGAACCTCACAGTTCCCCCCAATGCTTCCGCTATGCATTCACTTTCAAGCTGCAACTCTGGAAGGCCAATTCCTCAGCAGTGATATTGGCACAAGCCCAACAAGGAGGACACAGGAATAGATGCCTGCAGACCAGCCCCCAGACCCTCTTTAATCCTCAAGTTTCACAGTCATGAGGGGTCACTAAGGCCTGCGGTGACCCCACCCCAGGGTTGCCGAGACTGAAATCCCCTGGCCCTGAGTTTTACTTATCTGGGTTCCCCACATCCACACTCGTGCCCTCTTTACAATTAGCCCTGAAAGGTGATGTGACCTCGGAGGTGAGGTCACCAAGATCTCGTTTTTGTACAGCTGTTGTAAAAGTCACGCTGACTCCCAATGACTATTCATTGTATGGGGAGGAAGACCGGTGGGTGGGTTCGTTAATAAGATGCTAATGTATTTAAATGAGCTGCCTGACCTTCTGTGGCCGGATCCTCGTAACGCCACCAGTCAGGGGCCTGGAAAATTGGAAAACACGAGAATCACGTTTCACGATTCTTGTCATATTTCCCGTCCGCATCACCCAATGTTTTGAGCCCAATATGACTCTTCTTCAGATGCCATAATTTGGGAGAGACAAGGGATTCTCTTTTGTGCTCCGCTATTGCAAAATCTGGTCCTATAACTTCTGTGGAAGAGCTGAGGAAACCTGAGGAAATTGGGGCAAATTAAGTTTTCAGCTAAGTTCAAAGGTTCCATGAATCGTATACTTGAGATACCATACACAAAATTTCCAAAGAGTTAGCCCTACAATGCTTTACAAAGAGTGTCAATGGCAGAGGAATCCAAAGAATTATATAATAGTTAGCCTAACAGAGGATATTAATGTGTGTGAAGAGGTATTCATAATGGGGGAAGGCTATTGTGGAGTTATAATAGCATAATTGAATTTGGCTGAATGGACTGATTTTATGCTGGTGATTGTGTCTACAGGCTTGGATGTTGAGAGCAAGAGAGAGAAGTAAATGGGGCAGGATGTGTCGGAGAGATTGTCAGTAAGGAATCTGGGCATTTGGAGAGGGAATGGGAAGAAGTGTGTCGATGGAGTGGGGAAAGACAGGAGAGGGACAGAGTAGGAGTTGCGCAATAATGGATGATTGAGGGGATGCAAATGGCTTGGGAGGGCAAGAGCCACCTTCTGTGAGTTTTGTCTGAATTGATTAAGAAGAAATTAGAAGAAAACATTAATTATTGGGAAGAACCCACAACGACAAAAGTAAAATACCACGAATGCTGGAGATAAAAGGAGGAAATGTCAGAAAAGCGCAGCAGATCTGTGGGCAACACAATAGCACAATGGTTAGTGTTGCTGCCTTGCAGCACTAGGGACCCGGGTTCAATTACCGCCTTGGGTAACTGTGTGGAGTTCGCATGTTCTCCCCTTGCCTGCATGTGTATACTCTGGTTTCCTCCCACAGTCTAAAAATGTGCAGTTTAGGTGGATTTGCCATGATGAAATCGCCCCCTTGTGTCCAGAGATGGGGGGTTACAGGGCTAGGGTGCAGGAGTAGGTAGGTAGGGTGTCAATTCAGAGGGTCGGTGCAGACTTGATGGGCCGAATGGCATCCTTCTGCACTGTAGGAATTCTATGATTCTGTTTTGCCTGTGTCTGGAAAATTGCTCAAGACTATAATTCAGGATAGGGTGATTGAAAACATTGACCAGAGAGAGTCAGCATGGCATTGTAGGTCATGCCTGATAATTTTTTTTTTAAAGAGGGCTCTAAAAAGTGCACAAGGGAATTTTGACTCAGCAATAGTGAAGGGACAATGATATATTGCCAAGTCAGGATGACAAATGGCTTGGAGGGAATCGTCCAGTTGGTGGTGTTCCAGGTATCTGATGCTCTTGTCATTCTTGATGGTAGAGGTCGTGGATTGGAAGGTGCTGCCTAAGGAACCTTGGTGAATTCCTGCAGTGTTTCTTGTAGATTGTACACACAACTGCCACTGGTTGTGGCTGGTAGACGGATTGAATGTTTGTGGAAGGGTTAGCAATCAAGCGTGGCTGCTTTGTCCTGGATGGTGTTCAAATGTCTATGAATGTTCTTTAATATGGACTTCCAGAAGGCACTTGATAAAGTCTCTCATAAAAGATAGCTACCTGAAATTGATAGTTACAGAATTGATGGTAGTTATTGACCTGGGTGGGAAATTGGTTGAGTGAAAGGGGACTGTGTACTGTTTTGGGCTCCTTACTTGACAAAGGATGTACTAGCACTGGAGAGTGTGCAGAGAAGATTCACGAGGTCAATTCCGGAGTTGAGAGGATTAGTTTATGAGGAGAGACTAAGAAGACTGAGACTATACTCACTGGAATTTAGAAGAATGAGGGGGGATCTTATCAAAAAATATAAAATTATGAAGGGAATAGATCGGATAGAAGCAGGGAGGTTGTTTCCACTGGCAGATGAAACTAGAATTAGAGGGCATAAACTCAAAATAAGGTGGAGCAGAATTAGGACTGAATTGAGGAGGAACTTCTTCATGCAAAGGGTCGTGAATTTGTGGAATTCTCTGACCAGTGAAGTAGTTAAGACTACCTCGCTAAATGTTTTTAAGGCAAAGGTAGATAGATTTTTGAACAGTAAAGGAATAAAAGGTTACGGTGAGCAGGCGGGTAAGTGGAGCTGAGTTCACAAAAAAATCAGCCATGATCTTATTGAATGGCAGAGCAGGCTCGAGGGGCAAGATGGCCTACTCCTGCTCCTAGTTCTTATGTTCTTCTGACAGGGAGTAGGATAATGGGCAGGTATTAACGACTTAGATGATTGGATAGAATTACATCATTACAAAATTTGCCAATGACACAAAGATAACAACAAATGGAAGTATCTAATTACGAAAAATACTGATAGATTAAGTGAGTGGGCAAACCTCTGGTAACTGAATTAAATGTAGGGAAATTTGAAGTCTTTTATTTTGGACAAAGGAGGATAATATAGAGTTCTTTCCAAAAGGTGAAAAGTTAGAAACAGCAGAGGTTCACAGAGACTTGAGGGACAAGAACATAGGCCATTAAAATGTCATGAAATGGTACAAATCATAATCATAAAGGCTAATAGAATTCTGGCCTTAATATCTAGAAAAATATAGTATGAGGGGTAGACTTCATGCTTCAGCAATGAAAAACCCTGGTCAGTGCAAACCCTGGGTACTGTGAGAAATTGTGGGCACTGCACATTGGGTAATTGTCCTTGGAGGGAATACTGCATAGATTTACCAGAATTATACCTGATTCCAAGTGATAAATTACTAGAAGAAATTACACAGATTAGGGTTGTATTCCTTAAACTTCGAAGGAAGGGGTAACCAAAGTTTTCAGGATATTTAGGGGAACAGGGAGGATAGTCAGGTAGAAGCTATTTCCATTGGCTTTGTAATCTAGAACGAGGAAGCATGATCACAAAATTATGGCAGGCCCTTTTGGGAATGCAATTAGGGCTGTGTGTGGCCTGGAATGGAAGATTTGGGGAACCAGCCTAATGTCCATTGACTTCTGGCAGTGCCGGAAAATCCCATCTACAGATGGGGCCTGAAATCCCAGCATTTGAATCGCCTCTTCACAAAACATGTGGTCGAATTTTGGAACTCTTCCACAAATGGCAGCTGTTCAATTATTAATTTCAAAATTGAGATTTGTTGGGAACCCCGCTGATGTTAAATGCAAGGTCACCCCAAAAGGTAACTCAGAATACCGATCGTAGTGGTGTATATTTTCAATTTGGCATACTGTGAGAAAAGATGTGCAAACCAGGGAGGAATAGTCCTGTCATTTTGTGATCATTTAATAAAGAATATTTATTGACTTAATAGAAAAACACAAGGTTTGTAGTACACTACGACAGTACACTTAACTACAGTAGTCCAGTAGTGACTAGACACACACAATATTACATGAAGTTATTCCTTTATTCCCAACTACCTATGTTTGTTGAATTCTGAGATGCTCTTTTTTCCAAACAACAACCAATATTATATAGGTCTATGAGCTAAACCAGCAGGTCGTTACCACACACAGGGTACCTGTCCACATTTGGGACCATCCTCAGTTTCAACGAAGGCATAATCTTATCTGTTCGCGTTTTGGATTTTAACCAGCTGCTTTTTAGCAATAACCTGTTTTGAGGGGGAGATTGTTTTCTGCAGCTTGGTGTGGCCATCATGGTAGCAGCTTTGACTGTTTCCCTTTCTCCAGCCCCCTAACCTTTCTTTTTCCGGAGTGGCTCAAAATCTGGACTAAAAACGTGGCTGTGTATCTGGTGAGATACATTCTGGGATTCAATCAGAGCCTGACATTCTGGAGGCAAAATAGAGAAAATTCCTTTCATACTTATGTGTGATATGTGAGTTTTCTTCATCTATCTGAGGGGACTGTTCCTCAATCCCTGGCACCTCAGTGCTTTGTGGACAACTGGTGAAGAAGGGAGATGGCAGAGGGCAGATTTGAGGAACTCCTTGTGGAACTACTCCAAGGTCTGATCATGTTGGTGGGATTTTGAAGCAAAGGGGCATTCAGCTCTACTGTCTTCTTTTATGTTCACAGATCTCTGAAGTTTGCCACTCAAGTGGATAGAGCTGTGAAGAAGGCCTATAGCGTTTATTAACAGGGGGCTTGAGTTTAAGAGCCGCGGCGTTATACTGCAACTGTACATGACCCTGGTGAGACCACATTTGGAGTATTGTGTGCAGTTCTGGTCACCTCACTATCGGAAGGATGTGGAAGCATTGGAAAGGGTGCAAAGGAGATTTACCAGGATGCTGCCTAGTTTGGAGGATAGGTCTTATTTATAAGATGATGAGGGGAATAGATAGAGTGGACGTTCAGAGACTATTTCCTCGGGTGGATGTAGCTGTTACAAGGGGGAATAACTATAAGGTTCAGGATGGGAGATATAGGAGGGATGTCCGAGGTAGGTTCTTTACTCAGAGAGTGGTTAGGGTGTGGAATGGACTGCCTGCTGTGATAGTGGAGTCGGACACTTTAGGAACTTTCAAGCGGTTATTGGATAGGCACATGGAGCACACCAGAATGACAGGGAGTGGGATAGCTTGATCTTGGTTTCGGACAATGCTCGGCACAACATCGAGGGCCGAAGGGCCTGTTCTGTGCTGTACTGTTCTATGTTCTATGTTTGGTCTATGTCTGTTACTTCTGCAGCTATATTTGCATCCATGTGTCACCTGGAGAGAAAAGCTGTGGTATCCAGCGGTACATTTCCAGCCTTCCATGATCAATGGGCTCTGGGGTCGGAGTGCTGAAGGAGGGGAATAACAGTGCATCAGCATCATGGGAATACCACTTTATTCTGATTAACTAAACTTCTTTTAAACATTTTGTGGGCTATTTTGTTACTGTGATGCCCCTTTCATAAGGGGCACTTGGTACCTCCATATTGGCAACCTACTACTTGGATTAAAAGGGCTTTCTGGTGAGTAACATATGCTGCCTGTTGACAGAAACAATTCGGTGACCAATCATTCGGGCAGTTGAGCCACTTCAGTTGTATACTTAATTGAAGCTAGGGAATGATCGCCATTTTGTTTATTTTTAAAGCAACCATTGATGGAAATTTGATGCAGGAGTGAAGAGAGAGTGTGGAAACCTATTGAATTTCCCAAAAAGAAGAACTCCTTTAACACCTTTATGTAACACTCAGTGGGGGGGGGGGGGGGGGGGGGGGGGCGCACTTTTCGGATTCTGCATGACTTTTCCATTAAACATTTGACATGATACAAAAACCAAATTTTGGAACAAATAGCTTCTCTCATGGGATCTACTTTGAAGCCTCTTGAGCTAATGCTGTGAGCCATAATAATACATTAATTGGTTAAAAAAGCTAAGTTTGTCAGTAGCTTTCAACATTTAAATTAATGTCAGCTAGTTCTCTGCTAATTTATCATGTGTTGTAACTATAAGAACGTGGGCTTTTGAGAGTATTTTGAGCAATTGGGTACTGCAAGAGTTAAATGACCCAGAGCTATTCTCTGAAGCTACTACACTGCAAAAATACACCGCTTTGTACTGTCTGCTGACTTCTGGCAAATACAGTATCCCAAGTGGTTCCTTTATTGCTGGAGGGAAATAAAAAGCAGAGTGAGACTAAAAGCTGCCGACAACCTTTATCTTATCTCTCTCTATATACCCGCTTGAATATACCAAACTTTGAAAGCTAGTGAAATATAACCAAATATCATTTCCTTTTTTTTCAGCATCTGACTTTGTCAGATTGCAGGTTAATATTACTGTCAACAGATTTTTGGTTTATTTCTACAGTCTCTCATCCGTCAAAATACCCTCAAATTCTCATATTCTTACAAATATAATTTCATTCTCAATTATTTATTAGACCTCCAAGTTTAACTCACTAGGTAGTATGTGATACAGGGCTTAAAGGTAAATAACTATTATTGAGATAGGTCTGTGGAAGCAAAATTGCATTCAATTTAATAGAAAAATAAATGACCCAGGCTCAGAACTAGAACATTATTAAGTTGCAGTTGAGCCAAAGTTAAGCATCTGAATCTTTCCAATTGAGATCACTGAATAATCATTACATGTCGGCCTGTGTCAATGGTTGATAACATTGATGTTGAATTCCTGGGAGAAGAGGATTACCCTATGTCTGAATGGTAAAACACTGGGAAATATGTGTGATAAGGCAGTACGTGTGCAGCACTGAACTAAAAGAAGAGTATCAAATTTATTGCACCATCATAATGCGCCACCAAAGGCAAAACTAATAATTTAGGGACATTTTCATAAGTTATCTTGAGCTGAAAGTTTAGGGCAATGACTTACACGAAAGTATCCTTATAGTGATATCAGGAACTGAAAACCAAGGAGTATGGCTAATTTTTTTTTTAAAGTTTCAAGAATAGAAAATGCATCTAATTGCAGATTCTTACAAAGCCTGCAGCACAAAAACAGGACATTTGGCCCAACTAGCCTGTGCCAACATTTATGTTCCACGCAGGCCTCCTCCCACCACTCTTCATTGAACCCAATCAGCATATCCTTCTATTTCATTTCCGCTCGTGTGACTCGCTTCCCCTTAAATAAATCCATCCCCTCACAACAACTATTTCCTCTGGTAGCTCATTCCACTTTCCGACCACATGTAGGATAAAGAACCTTTCAAGGATTCTTTATTTGATTTATGACCTCTGGTTCTGGATTCCCTCATAGGTGAAAATATGTTCTCTACATTTAACCTAACAAATACTTTCAGAACCACCCCCAAAACCTTCTCCTTTCTAGAGAAAGATGCCCCAAACTGTTCAACCTTTGGTGATAAATAGTTTTGTTCAGTTCTGATGCCAAATTTGTCAATCTTTTTCATGCCTTCTCCAGTGCCTTGATAATATCCAGGACTCAACTGTGGATGTGGTTTAATCAAAGTCCCACAGAGGTTTAACAGTAACTTCTCTGTTTTTCAATCCTGTTCCTCGAGAAATGAATCCCAGTGCTTGATTTTATGACCTTATTAGTCTTTGTTACTTCTTTACGCATTCCTAGAGCGCTTTATTCCGATAATCCATTTGCACATTTATTATCTAAGTATCAAATGCACCATTTCACATTTATCCATATCCCAATTAATTTGTCAATTTCAAACACATTCTGCAAGTTTATTCATGTTTTCTGTGTTTTATTGAATTCTTGCTTTGTATCGAGGTGATGTGCAAAATTTTACATTAAGGGCATGATTTAATAGCCTCATCACGCCTGACTTAGTGACACAACGAGGCCATTGAATCTCATGAGAGGCCTCTCTTGAGGTTAGCGATGCCTGAAATGCCTTGTAAGATTTAACCAAATCTTGCGAGACGTCACGATCTGAATCTCTCTCTCGCTGGGTGAGATCTGGATGAACATATTTAAATGAGCCATTAGGCTTTTTAAATATGTCTATGCCAGGGTCCGGGAACTAATGGCCTTGTCTGGGAAACCTCGCCATGGCTTCAATTAACACTGGTTTCCACAAATGTGGACCAAGCTCTTGGGGAACTTCTCCCAGGCTATGAGAGATCCCTGGGTCATTGAGCTCTGAGCAGGGTGGTACCCTTGCACTCCCGCTGACACCTTGGCACTGCCTGGGAACTGGCCAGGGATGCCTTGTCAATAAGAAGTGGGGTGAGGTGGACTCAAGAACCCCATAAGAGGAAGATTGGGTGCAGTGGGAGAGGGTCCGGAGGCCACGGTGGGGTGCTGAGGGATGTGAAAGATTGGGGCGGCATTTAGAAATAGTCTGATCCACAAATACTCTTCGAAATAATGTAATTATGGCCTTGCCGAGGAGACGCTGCAGGTGCCGAGAATTAACTCGCTAAACACACCGAAAACGGGACTTTATTTCTAACCCGTTAAATCATGCCCTCTACGTCTGATTCCCAAGTCCAGATTGCTGATTTAAATAGGGAATTATCATGATCCTGGCATCGATTCATGTCGAGCACCATTTCCCACATTGTGTCAGTCTGTGTAGTTACCTGTAAATCCTACTTAGGGTAGAAAACTAGCTGCAAAATAAATAACAAATTTGTTCCTTGACTCCACATGCTCTAACCTTAACCCTAAGTCTACAATGTAATACCTTATCAACAGTCTTTTGAAAATCCAAATCTGTGACACATGCTGCATTATCCTGTTTATTCGTTTCTGTTACTTCTTCAAACTAATCAACAAAGTTGGTCAACCGTGACCTTCAGATTTGAAATCTGTGCTGACAATCTGATATATTTTCATTTGTAGCTGTTTTTCTATTGCAATCTTGATTAAGGATTCCATTATCTTTCTTACCCCTGATTAAGTTCAATGGTCCATAGTTCCTTGGGCTTGTTCAATCTCCCCTTTAAAAAAAAAAGAACCTTATCTATCTGCCAGACCTCTGGTATGATTCATTTTCTTTATTAATGTTTAATGCATATGTAAAACTGCCTCTAATTTCTCGATCCAAATCTCTTTGAAAATGTGAAAACACATTCTGTCCAGATTTAGGGTGTTATTAATTTGCTAAATTTGATTAGTTTATCAATTAATTTCCACATTTCCTATCTTAATGTTGTTCTGTTACTTTTGTTGTCTTCTTCTAATGTCCACCCAGCTTGTCATGTCTATAATTAATAGTAACAAAGATGAGGAAAGAAGGGCCCTAGAGAATTAGATATCATCTAATATCAGGCATCTTCCAAAGGCTAATTAAAATGTTTAAGTTATGGCAAGAGAGCTCAAAGCCATGATTTGCTCCTCTTGCACCATGTGGGAAGCCGGGAACACTTCCAATGCCCAGAGCCAGCATATATGCAGGACGTGTCTCCAGCTACAGCTCCTGAAAGCCTGGGTTTTGGAGCTGAAGCGCGGCTGGGGACACTATGGAGCATCCGCAAAGTGGAGAATGTCATGGATATCACGTATAGCGAGGTGGTTACACTGTAGGCTCAGACTCCAGAGGCAGGTAGGGAATGGGTGACCACCAGGGAGAGCAAGAGAGGTAGGCAGGCAGGACAGGAATATCCTGTGGCCATTCCCCTGCAAAATAGATATACCACTTTGGATATTGTTGAGGGGAATGACCTCTCAGGTACAATTCGTTGTACCTCGGTTGGTTCTGTTGCAGAGGGGAGGAATGAACCAGTTACAGAGGATTCAATTGTAAGGGGAATAGATAGGCGTTTCTGTGGCGGCAAATGAGACTCCAGGATGGTCTGTTGCCTCCATGGTACTAATGTCAAGGATGTATCAAAGCGGTTACAGGACATTGTGGAGGGGGTGAACAGTCAGTATTTGTGGTACCATTGAAACAAATGACATAGGTAAAATAATGGATAAGGTTCAAATAACAGAATATAGGGAATTAAAGGTCGTGATCTCAGGGTTACTACCAGTGCCACATACTATTCGGAGTAGAAATAGCAGAATATATCAGATGAATACATGGCTGACAAGATAGTGTGAGGGGCAGGGTTTCAGATTCCTGGGGCATTGGGACCAGTTCTGAGGAGATGGGACTAGTATAAACTGGATGGGTTCCATGAGCAGGACCGGGACTGATGTCCCAGGGGAATATTTGCAAGAGTGGCTGGGGAGGTTTTAAACTAAAAAGGCAGAGAGATGGAAACATACGCAAGGAGTCAGAGGAGGTGGAAACAAGGAAGAAAAGAAAAGACAGAAAGGAGAATAATAAAAGTGATAGGGAGAGAAACTAAGGGCCAGTTTCAACGAGGGCCACTGTGAAGAATATTGGGAACAGGACAAGTAATGTTAAAAAGACAGGCTTAAAGGCTTTGTGCCTTACCACATGAAGCATTCACCATGCAAATAGATGTAAATAGGTATGATATAATCGGGATTACAGGGACATGTCTGCAAGGTGACCAGGGATGGGAACTGAATGTCCATGGGTATTCAGTATTTAGGAAGGACAGACAAAAAGGGAAAGGCGGTGGAGTTTAATTGCTGGCTAAAGAGGACATTAATGCAATTGTAAGGAAGGATATTAGCTCAGACAATATTGAGAAACACCAAGGAGCAAAAAACATTCATGGGCATTGTATATAAACCCCCAAACATTAGTAGTGATGTTGGGAATGGCATACCACAGGAAATTAAAGACTCATGCGATAAAGGAACATCTATAATTATGGGTGATTTTAATCTGCATATATATTGGGCAAATCAAATTAGTCACAATATCATAGAGGAGGAATTCCTGGAGTACATATGGGATGGATTTATGGACCAATACATTGGGGAACCAACAAGAATACAGGCCATCCTAGACTGATAACCATGTAATGAGAACAAAATCATTGGCAATCTACTTGTGCGAAACCCCTCAGGGTGAGTGACCATAATATGTAGGAATTTTTCATCAAGCAGGAGTGAAGTAGTTGATTCTGAGACTAGGACCCTGAATCTTAATAAAGGAAATTATATGAGGTGTGAGTTGGCTATGATCGATTGGGGAATATTACTTAAAGGGATGGCTGTGGATAGGCAATGACAAACATTCAAGGAGCGCATGGGCAAACTGCAACAATTGTTTATTCTTGGCTGGCACAAATGTTAAAGGTGGTCAATCTATGGCTCACACGGGAAATTCGAGATAGTATTCGATACAAGGAAGAAGCATACAATTTGGCCAAGAAAAACAACAGGTCTGCGGATTGGGAGAAGTTTAGAATTCAGGAAAGAGCCAAGGAATTGATCAGGAAGGGAAGAATGGAGCACGAGAGTAAGTCTTGCAGGGAACATAAAAACGGACTGTGGTGGTTTTTATAGGCATCTGAAGAGAAAAAGGCTTGTGAAGACAAATGTAGGTCCCTTACAGTCAGAAACAGTAGAATTTATAATGGTGGACAAAGAAATGGCTGAGCAACTAAATATATACTTTAGTTTTGTCTTCACAAATGAGGACACAAATATGATACCAGAAATATTGGGAATGCAGGGTTTAGTGAGAGGGAGAAACTGAAGGAGTTCAATATTAGTAGAAAAATGATGTTGAGAAATTGATGGGATTGAAGCTGATAAACCTGAGGGCCTAGGTCTTTTTCAAATTGGCAGGCCGTGACTAGTGGGGCACTGCACTGATTGCTACTTTGATTGTAGTGTATTTTAGTGTCCTGAGATGGACAGAAAACTGGTTGGCAGACAGGAAACAAAGAGTAGGAATTAACAAGTCTTTTTCCAATTGGCAGGCAGTGACTAGTGCAGTCCCACGGGGATTGACGCTAGGACCCCAGCTAGTCACAATATATACTAATGATTTTGATGAGGGAACAAAATGTAATAGCTCCAAATTTGCAGATTACACAAAGTTGAGTGGGCGGGTGAGCTGTGAGAAGGATGCAGAGATCCTTCAGTGTGACTCGAACAAGTAGATTGAGTGGGCAAATGAATGGCAGATTTCTAAAATATAAGGTTGGTAGCAAAAACCTTGGTAGCAAAAAAAGGAAGGCAGACTGATGCACGATCAATAACCCCCGAAGCGAGATTGTAGGACAATTGAAGGCTTTATTGAACTAGATGTTTTCCCCAGCAGCGCAGGTACAGAATGCAGCAGCTATAGAAACACAGACTCTTATACTCCGCCTTACTGGGCGGAACCAGCAGGCAGGCTTCACCAATGATCTTACAGCATCAGGTACCTCCAACACCAATGATCTTACAGCATCAGGTACCTCCAACCTAGGTACCGTAATACCCCTAATACCGATTACCACATTCACCCCCTGTTATGAAAGAGTCCGGCGGGGGTGGTGGTCTCGCATGAACAGTGGTGGAGGTTATGGCGGTACCCGTCGGTGGTACAGTGTTTTGCCTTTTAACATGTCACACAAATTATTTACAGGTATTTATTTACAGGTGCATTTCATAATGAAGCTATTAGTAGATCGGGGGCCCTCGTCGTCCTCTGTGATTGGCGCAGTCTCGGCGGTAATGCAGGCACTGGCTCGGGCATCCGTGACTCCGGGAGCATGGTGTCTTCAGCTTCATCATCCCTGGGTGGGATCAGTGGAAGGACCGATCCCCCTGGGAAGGGGGCAGCCGTGGGGTGCGCCGGTGGGAGGGTGGGTGGGGTTGGTGAGGGGGGTGTGGGTGGGGATCCAGCGGGTGCCAGGTTCCGGAGGGAGACCGTATCCTGCCGGCCGTCGGGGTACGCCACATAGGCATACTGGGGGTTAGCATGAAAGAGGTGTACCCTCTTGACCAACGGGTCCAACTTGTGCGCATGCACGTGTTTGCAGAGCAGAATGGGTCCTGCAGCTGCCAGCCAGGTTGGGAGTGAGGTCCCGGAGGAGGACTTTCTAGGGAAGACAAGGAGACATTCGTGAGGTGTTTCGTTGGTCGTGGTACACAGTAGTGATCGAATGGAGTGGAGTGCATCGGGGAGGACCTCCTGCCAGCGGGAGACTGGGAGATTCCTGGACCGTAGGGCCAGTAGGACGGTCTTCCAGACCGTTCCGTTCTCCCTCTCCACCTGCCCGTTTCCCCGAGGGTTGTAACTGGTCATCCTGCTTGAGGCAATGTCCTTGCTGAGCAGGAATTGACGCAGTTCTTCGCTCATGAAGGAGGACCCCCTATCGCTGTGGACTTAGGCGGGGAAACCGAACAGGGGAAAGGTGCTGTGGAGGCTTTAATGACGGTGGCAGCGGTCATGTCAGGACAGGGGATGGCGAACAGGAACCAAGAGTACTCGTCAATCACGTTCAGGAAGTACGTGTTGCGGTCGGTGGAGGGGAGGGGCGCTTTGAAGTCCATGCTGAGGCGTTCAAAGGGGCGGGAAGCCTTCATCAGGTGCACTCTTTCTGGCCAGTAGAAGTGCGGCTTGCACTCTGCGCAGATTTGGCAGTTCCTAGTGACGGTCCTGACCACCTCGATGGAGTAGGGCAGGTTGCGGGTTTTGATAAAATGGAAGAAACAAGTAACCCCCGAGTGGCAGAGGTCATCGTGAAGGGTCCGGAGTCGGTCCACATGTGCGTTGGCACATGTGCCACGGGATAGGGCATCAGGAGGCTGGTTTAGCTTCCCGGGACGATACAAGATCTCATTGTTGTAGGTGGAGAGTTCGATCCTCCACCGTAAGATCTTATCGTTCTTTATCTTGCCCCGCTGTGCATTATCGAACATGAAAGCTACCGACTATTGGTCAGTGAAGAGCGTGAATCTCCTGCCGGCCAGGTAATGCCTCCAATGCCGCACAGCTTCTACTATGGCTTGGGCCTCCTTTTCAACGGAGTAATGGCGGATTTCGGAGTCATGGAGGGTGCGTGAGAAGAAGGCCACAGGCCAGCCCGCTTGGTTGAGGGTGGCCGCCAGAGCTACGTCGGATGCGTCGCTCTCGACTTGGAAGGGAAGGGACTCATCGATTGCGTGCATCGTGGCCTTTGCGATGTCTGCCTTTATGCCACTGAAGGCCTAGCGGGCCTCTGCCGACAGGGGGAAAAACGTGGATTGGATTAGCGGGCGGGCCTTGTCCGCATAATTGGGGACCCACTGGGCGTAATATGAAAAAATATCCAGCCAACGTTTCAGGGCCTTGGAGCAGTGTGGGAGGGGAAACTCCATGAGGGGGCGCATGCGTTCGTGGTCTATGACTCCATCGTGCACTACATAGCCGAGGATGGTTAGACTATCGGTGCTGAATACGCATTTCTCCTTGTTATAGGTTAGGTTAAGGAGACTGGCGGTATGGAGAAATTTGCGGAGGTTGGTGTCGTGGTCCTGCTGGTCGTGGCTGCAGATGGTGACGTTGTCGAGGTACAGAAACGTGGCCCGCAAACCGTACCGTACTGTACCGGTCAACCATTCGGTCCATCTCCCGTTGAAAGACCGAGACCCCATTTGTGACACCGAATGGAACCCTTAGGAAGTGGTAGAACCGCCCATCTGCTTCGAATGCAGTGTACTTGCGGTCATCCGGGCGAATGGGGAGCTGATGGTAGTCAGATTTGAGGTCCACCGTGGAAAAGACCTTGTATTGTGCAATCTGATTGACCAAATCAGATATGTGGGGGACAGGGTATGCGTCGAGCTGCGTATACCTGTTGATGGTCTGACTATAATCGATGACCATCCTGTGCTTCTCCCCGGTCTTTGCAACCACTACTTGAGCTCTCCAGGGGCTGTTGCTAAGCTCGATAATGCCTTCCTTCAGTAACTGCTGGACTTCCGACCTGACGAAGGTCCGGTCCTGGGCACTGTACCATCTGCTCCTGGTGGCGACGGGTTTGGAATCGGGGGGTGAGGTTTGCAAACAGGGAAGGCGGGTCGACCTTGAGGGTCGCGAGACTGCAGACAGTGAGACGGGATATAGGGCCGCCGAATTTAAAGGTTAAGCTCTGGAGGTTACATTGGAAGTCCAATCCCAGGAGTGTGGCAGTGCAGAGGTGAGGGAGGACGTAGAGTCGGAAATTGTTAAACTCTCTTCCCTGGACTGTGAGGTTAGCTATGCAGTACCCCTTGATCTCTACAGAGTGAGACCCGGAGGCCAGGGAGATTTTCTGGTTAACTGGGTGTATAGGAAGGGAGCAGCGCCTTACCGTGTTGGGGTGTATAAAGCTCTCTGTGCTCCTGGAGTTGATCAGGCAGGATGTCTTGTGTCCGTTGATGAACACAGTCATCGTAGCGGTCGAAAAAGTTCGGGACCGAGACTGGTCCAGAGTCACCGAGGCGAGTCGTGGCAGAAGCTGATGGATTTCCTCGGGCGGTGTGCAGTCATCCGAATCGGGGTCTTGAGACGCCAGTCAAGATGGTGGCACCCACGGGTCACACATGACCGGGGGTGGGCAAGATGGCGGCACCTACGAATCACACATGGTCTCTGGGGAACAAGATGGCGGCACCAGAGGTCCGCACATGGCTCACGGGATCAAAGATAGCGGCGCCCATGGGCTGCACGTGGCCTGCGATGAGGGTAATGGCGGCGGCCCCGGTTCGCTGCTGTCTCCAGGCCTGGCATGCCGCCACAAAATGCCTCTTTTTTCCACAGCCCTTGCAAGTTGTGGAGCGGGCCAGGCAGTGTTGCCGGGGGTGCTTGGCTTGCCTGCAAAAATAGCATCGGGGCCCCCCGGTGTTGCCTGGCAGCCGCGCGGCACAAGCTTGTGGGGGGTTGGGGGATGCGTCGGAATCGGCTGCGGGTGGGGTCCACGCTGCCCATGGGGCTGCCGCGCGCGCGAGGACATACGTTTGGGCGTTGCGGGAGGCTACGTCTAAGGAGCTTGCGAGGGCCCGTGCCTCCTTGAGACTTAGCGTCTCCTTTTCCAGCAGCCGCTGGCGGATCTGAGAGGACAGCATACCTGCAATGAAGGCGTCCCGGATTAAAAGTTTGGTGTGGTCGTTGGCTGAAACTTGCGGACAGTCACAGTTCCTACCTAGTACCAGCAGTGCACGGTAGAATTCGTCTATCGATTCTTCTGGAATTTGTCACCTGGTAGCTAGAAGATGTCGGGCGTAAACCTGATTTACTGGGCGAATGTAGTGTCCTTTCAACAGGATCATCGCGGCCTCGAAACCGTCCGCATCCTCGATGAACATGTAGATTTCTGGGCTTACCCTCGAGTGGAAAACTTGCAGTTTCTAGTCCTTTATGGGTGTAGTTGTGGCCGTCCTGATGTATCCGATGAAACACGGCAGCCAGTGTTTATAGGTCGCCGCTGAGTTTGCCACGTGGGGGCTAAGTTGCAGACACTCAGGCTTGATGTGGAGCTCCATTCTTCAAATCTAGTTCAATAAATTGATGCACGATCAATAACTCCCGAAGTGAGATTGTAGGACAATTGAAGGCTTTATTGAACTAGATGTTTTCCCCAGCAGCGCAGGTACAGAATGCAGCAGCTATAGAAACACAGACTCTTATACTCCGCCTTACTGGGCGGAACCAGCAGGCAGGCTTCACCAATGATCTTACAGCATCAGGTACCTCCAACACCAATGATCTTACAGCATCAGGTACCTCCAACCTAGGTACCGTAATACCCCTAATACCGACGACCACACAGACTATTATATGATTGGCTATAAATTAGGAGCAGGGAATGTGCAACGTGACGTAGGTGGCCTCATGCACCAGTTGCTAATTGTAAGCATGCAGGTACAGCAGACATGCTGTCCTTCATTGCAAGAGGATTCGAGTACAGGAGCAGTGATGTCTTGCTGCAATTATACAGGGCCACACCTAGAATACTGTATGCAATTTTGGTCTCCTTATCTGAGGAAGGATGTGCTTGCTGTAGGGGGATTGCAGTGAAAGTTTACCAGACTGTTTCCTGGGATGGCAAGATGGACATATGAGGAGAGATTGAGTCGGTTAGGATTGTATTCGCTGGAGTTCAGAAGAATGAGCGGGGTTCTCAGCGAAAGCTGTAAAATTCAAACAGGACTAGACAGGGTAGATGCATGTTCCAGATGTTGGGGTGTCCAAAACCAGGAGTCATAGTCTGAGGATATGGGGTAGACCATTAGAATGAGGAGGAATTTCTTCACCCAGAAAATGGCGAGCCTATGGAGTTCATTACCATCAGAAGTAGTTAAGGCCAAAACATATTTTCAAGAAGCAGTTAGATATAGCACCTGGGGCAAAGGGGATCAAAGGATATGGGGGGATAGCGGGATTAGGCTATTGAGTTGGATGATCAGCCATGATCATAATGAATGGTCAAGCAGGCCCAAAGAGCCAAATAGCCCCCTCCTGCTCCTATTTTCTATGTTTCTATGTGAGTCTCCATGGTAAATACTGAGACAAAGGCTGAGATTGAATGCTGTCCCGTGTGGCGAACTTGGTGTTGAGTGACTCTTTAATTGTTGGGAAAGTTGCAGGTAGGGACCATGCCATCTATCGACCTCCACCTTGATTAAGTACATGGCAGGAAGGACTGTGGACAGCCTTTCCATTCTGTGGCTAATTGAGGCCTTTAATTGGGCCCACTTAAGTGCCTCATCAAGCCTCAATTGGTATGAAAAAATGAAAGTTGCCATAGTCCCAGATGACCACAGGTGCTTTCCCCTTTGAGAGAGTGAGCTCCTGGTGGTGATTTAACATGTGACTCCAGATCCTCAGCAATGTGGTTGACTCTTAAATGTCCTCTTAAATGGTTGAGCTTAAACCATTTGGGATGTGAAACAAATGTTGGCCGAGCCAGCGAAGCCCAGAAACTATGGTCAAATTTAAAAATAATATTTCCTTCCCTAAAAAACATTAGTGAATGACAATCGGCAATGGTTTCACAGTCATTCTTGCACTTTTAATTCCAGATTTTTTTATTGGATTCAAATTTCACCATCTGCCATGATGGGATTTGAACCAAGGTCCCAGAGAATTACTCTGGGTCTCTAGATTACCAGTTCAGTGACAATACCATTGCAGCACCGACTTCCCGGTGTCGTTCGTGGTTTATTTCACGCAGCATCAAAATCAGTTTGAGGGACATGGTCATTTTGATTATTCGGCTATCTTTTAGATGAGTTGGCGCTTTAAGCATCTCCTATTCCTATGCTTTTTCTAGAGTTTGGTATTTTTCACGGCACCGCCTCATCATCTTCTCCAAGATGGAACTTGCACACAAAGAACATTTTTTTGCACAACATCAGGGGTTATGGCAATAAGGCAGGAGCATCGGGATGAGAAACATATCAGCCATGATTGAATGGTAGAGCAGATTCAACAGGCCGAATAGCCTAATAGTCTTATGGTATGGTCTATTGGACAACACGTAAGGCTGTCAAAACAGGCTCTCTTTTCTGTCTCTGAATGCTTTACATATTTCATGTTGGCAGTGCCTCGATTACTTACATAACATTTGAACATGGATTGAATGGAAATTTTTTCTGCTTAAGTTATTCATAGAATAATGGCTTCTTGCTGCCTTTTTCACTTTCTCATTTGCTAAAGAAAATTCCAGATTGATAGCAATTGCCCTAATTTTGTTGAAAAATTGCTACATTTTCAGCAGTTAAACATCTCTCAGCGCCTGAATACAATTTGAGAGAGAACGTGCTCTGCCAATCTAATCTCTTCTGAGTGTTCAGGGAGCAGATACTATTCTCTGGATCTAGTAGTTCTGTTCATCGGGAGTCTGAGTGGAGGGTCTGAGCCCAAGTCAAATGTTGGTGGAGTATTTCCATGTGGCCAAACTACCACCTCCATGTTTACCTATTCAAGCTCAACATTCTCTTAATTGCTCGAACGTTTTCTGCTTCCTTTCTCTACTGCGTCACGCATAACATCAGCAACAAAGGTGAACACTTTGGGTGGATTCTTACTAAGGGCTGGACTCTCCGTCCCTGCGCCAGATTTCTGGTTCAGCACGGCGACGGGATGCTCCGTTTTGGCGGTTGATCAATGGTGTTTCCCATTGTGGGGCAGCCACACGCCATCGGGAAACCGCCAGGCTGCCGGCAAAGGCAGAGAATCCAGACCCATATTTTTTTCAAAGTGTTGGTTCTGGTGGGAAAATTGGGGAGAATCCCGTCGGCACCAAGAGCAGGAAAATCCACCGTATATTCAGCCTCCATAGCAAAATGTTTTTCCTCCGAATGATTCAAAATGCGCTCGTGGTGTCTTGCCTCTGATATGTTTGCCCCAGGAAAACGTAATCTCTGTAATTAGTGGGGCACTTCTTTTAAACACCTCCCACCACTTGTTCCAAATCCAATCGGGATGATGGTTGCCATAAAGACAGCACACTGAGGGAGCCCTCAGCAAACTTCTCAATGGGGTCGAGCAGAAGCGGGAAATCCTCTACCCACAATCGGGCAGATGTCCATCCAGCAAAGAGACCAACCCTGCCTGAGGATGTGGTCACGATTGTCAGGGCCAGCCCACTCCAAAAGAGGTTGGGGCTGCAGTATCATAGAACATAGAACAGCACAGTACAGGCCCTTCGGCCCACAATGTTGTGTCATTATCCTAATTTAAGGTCAACCTAACCTACACCCGTTCAATTTACTGCTGTCCATTTGCCTGTCCAAGAGTCACTTAAATGTCTCTAATGACTCAGACTCCACCACTTCTGCTGGCAGTGCATTGCACGCACCCACCACTCTCTGTGTAAAGAACACACCTCTGATATCTCCCCATACCTTCCTCCAATCACCTTAAAACTATGTCCCCTCGTGACAGCCATTTCTGCCCTGGGGAAAAGTCTCTGGCTATCCACTATATCCATGCCCCTCATCACCTTGTACACCTCTATCAAGTCACCTCTTTTCCTTCTTTGCTCCAGTGAGAAAAGCACTAGCTCCCTCAATCTTTCTTCATAAGACATTCCCTCCATTCCAGGCAGCATCCTGGTAAATCTCCTCTGTACCCTCTCCAAAGCTTCCACATCCTTCCTAGAAGAGGCGACCAGAACTGGACCCAATGGGTGGGATTCTCCGATGGCGAGTCAGAATGTCCAGAGAGTCAGAACGGGCCGCCGGAAGCATCGATTCAGGCCCCGAAAAGGGGCCAGCAGCGGGGCCGCGAGAAACGCGGTGGGCACGGCGCCAGAGCGGCGGTGTCATCGTGCAACGGCCGGATGACGCGGCGCCACGTCATTTTATGTGCGCGATCCACGCACAAACCCCGACACAGAAACATGACTGCGCCCTTCCCCCCCCTTCCTTCCCCCCCCCTTCCTTCCCTTCCCCCTTCCTTCCCCCTTCCCTTCGAGATGGAGTTCAGGATCCTAACCCATTTGAAGAACGCACCTTTGAACTTGCCAGTGAGGAGCAGGACATCTCCTGTGCAGTTGGCGAGTTGGGGCCAAAGATACAAATCAACACATACAACCATGGCACAAGCCTCACGTGAGTGACCTTTCTCACATTGGTGTTCCCCTGTCCCATACTAATACCATCTCCCTTCCAATGCAGGTTAATCAGCCGACCACCCGAACCATCCTTGCAGCACCTGGACACATGGACCGGAGAAGTTCTGAGACGGACATCTCAGAGACCAGCATTGAAGAGGCATCACACCTGTCATCTGCACCCTCCAAAGTGCAGATGCACACACCTTGGTGGGATTAAGTTGTCGGTAGATTATGGGTCACTCATTGGTGAACACCTCACAACTGCTGATCTGCAGCAGGCGAAGTCAGGGATGTCCCAGAGATCTGGCACTCGAAGGCATGCCAGAGCCCAGGACTCTGCTGAGCACCAGGCTGATCATGTACTTCTGCATACGGTCGCCTCAGAGCTGCTGGAGCTGTAAAAGCAGATGTTGCCCGCCACTACCCTCCGTAATATCCTCCTCGTCCAAGGCGATCTAGCATTCCTCCATCTCCTCCTGGTTCAGCTCTTCTCTCTGCTGCAGTGCCAGGTTGTGCGAAGCACAGCAGCCAACTATGATGGGGGACACCCTCTGGAGCTGCATGGAGAGCTCCCCCCGACTGGTCCAGTCACCGAAACCGCATCTTGAGCAGTCCAATCGCCTGCTCGACCAGCGCACATGGTAATACATGAGCCTTGTTCTCATGAGTCTCAGTAGGTGTTTGTGGCCTTTGCACTGATGTCATCAGCTCCTCCAGTGAGGATACCCCCTGTCCCTGAGAGACATCCCTCCAACCACTGCTCTCCCTCAAAATTAGCTGGGATCTGTGAGCGTCCCAAGATGTAACTATCATGGATGCTCCCTGGAAAACGGGCACACACCTGCATGATGCATATTGCGTGGTCACAGATGATCTGGACATTGAGGGAGTGATATCCCGATGGCTCACAAATGGCACCCCATGGCGCAATGGGGACACAGAGACGTGTGGGTACAGCCGATGATAACCTACATCTGGCATGCCTGCTATGTCCCCGAAGTCAATGGCCCTGCCATTGTGGCTTGCCTAGTCATGGCCCAAGTTGATGTACAGGTGGGGCCTTGAAAATAGTGCCTCCTTTGTGCAGTTGTGCGCTGCTGACTGGGAAATGCCACACAGGTCACCCATGCAGCCCGGAAATGAGCCACTGGCATAAAAGTTCACAGCGGCAGTGACTTTCATGGCCACAGACAATGGGTGATCTCCAATCCATACGGTGATAGTTTGCATCACCTGGCACAGGTGGTTAACCGTCCCCTGGGACAGATGCAGTCTTCTCCGGTACTGAAGCTCTGATATCTGGAGGTAGGAAGTTCTACATCGGAACATGCCTGGCTGGTCATGCCTCCTCTCAGGCTCTGCCATCTGTGGCCCTGCTCCTGGAAGATCAACCTCCCTCTCCTCTGCAGGGCACTGGTTCTCCCTTCCTCAACCTCCCCCCAACCCCCCCACCCCCAGCTTCCCCCCCCCAGCTTCCCCCAGCTTCACCCCCTCCCCCCAGCTTTCCCCCCCAGCTTCACCCCCTCTCCCCCCAGTTTCCCCCCAAAACCTTCACCCCCCAACCTTGACCCCCCCAACCTTGAACCCCCCAACCTTGAACCCCCCAACCTTCCCCCCTCCACCCCCACCTTCCCTCCTCCCCTGATCCTCCACCACCTTCCCCCCCACCTCACCCTCCCACATCCTCCCCACCACCCCCCCATCTTCCCCCACCTCCCCTGCGAGCAACCTCAACCCATTGAGATGCGTGAACCACACTGCCCCTCCTCCCCTCCCTATAATTATAATAAACTTTATTGTCACAAGTAAGCTTGTATGAACACCGCAATGAAGATACTGTGAAAAGCCCCTAGTTGCCACACTACGGCAGCTGTTCTGGTACACTGAGGGAGAATTCAGAATGCCCAAGTTACCTAACAGCACAACTTTCGGGACTGTGGAAGGAAACCGGAGCAGCCGGAGGAAACCCACGCAGACACAGGAACGTGCAGACTCCGCACAGGCAGTGACCTAAGCCGGGATTTGAACCTGGGACCCTGGCGCTGTGAAGCAACAGTGCTGGCCACTGTGCTACCGTTTGAACTTATCTGGGGACCCCGCACCATCTCCGCTGCTCCCTCTGTAACTGGCACCCAGGAGGGTGATGGCAACTTGAATGCTCACCTCTGATACCACCTTCGGAGGTGAGGTTGTCAGGTTCTCATTTTTGTCCAACTGTTGTAAATCACGTTAGTGACCGATGAATATTCAGTGATATTGTAATGTATTTAAATGAGGTTCCTGGCCTCCGTGGTGGGAATCTCATTCTGCCACTGGCGAGGGGTTTGGAAAATTGAAAATGTGATCTCACTAGCCAGAATTGCGTTTTCCGATTATGACCATATTTTCTGCCTGCATCTCGGTGAGGAAACCCGAAACAATACACGTGTCGTGAGCAGGTAAGCTATTTTTTTTTTTTCTAATTTTTTACTGGGAGACTAAGTAGAGGTGATGGCAGCTGGGGCAGTGGAATGTTCCTCCTGCAGAATGTTCGAGGAAAGGGAGACCACCGGTGTCCTTGCTGACTTCACCTGCGGGAAGTGCAGCCATCTCCAGCTCCTCACAGACCGTGTTAGGGAACTGGAGCTGGAGCTGGATGAACTGAGGATCATTCGGGAAGCTGAGGGGGTGATAGATAGAAGCTACAGGGACATAGTCACACCTGAGAACAAAGGTAGCTGGGTAACAGTTAGAGGTGGGAAGTGGAGGAAGCAGTCAGTGCAGGGATCCCCTGTGGTCGTTCCTCTCAACAATAATTATACAGCTTTGGATACTGTTGGGGGGGATTACCTAGCAGGGGTAGGCTGCAGTGACCGGGTCTCTGGCACCAGGTGCGACTCTGGGGCTCAGAAGGGAAGGGGGAAGAGTAGGAGAGCACTAGTTTGAGGGGACTCAATAGTTCAAGGTACAGACAGGCGGTTCTGTGGGCACGGGCGAGACTCGCGGATGGTTTGTTGCCTCCCGGGTGCCAGGGTCCATGACACCTCGGATCGTGTCTTCAGGATCCTTTAGGGGTGGGGGAGCAGCCAGAAGTTGTGGTGCACATTGGTACGAACGGCTTAGGTAGGAATAGGGGTGTGGATGTAATGAACGAGTTTAGGGAGTTAGGCTGGAAGTTAAAAGCCAGGACAGACAGAGTTGTCATCTCTGGTTTGTTGCCGGTGCCACGTGATAGCGAGGCTAGGAATAGGGAGAGAGTGCAGATGAACACGTGGCTGCAGGAATGATGTAGGAGGGAGGGCTTCAGGTATTTGGATAATTGGAGCGCATTCTGGGGAAGGTGGGACCTGTACAAGCAGGACGGGTTGCATCCGAACCAGAGGGGCACCAATATCCTGGGAGGGAGGTTTTCTAGTACTCTTCGGGAGGGTTTCAACTAATTTGGCAGGGGAATGGGAACCGGATTTGTAGTCCAGCAACTAAGGTCACCGATGTTCAGGACGTCAAAGCGTCTAGTGAGGCAGTGGGGAAGGTAACACTGACAAAGGAGAGTACTTGCAGGCACGTAAATGGGTTTTCATAGAATTTATAGTGCAGAAGGAGGCGATTCGGCCCATCGAGTCTGCACCGGCTCTTGGAAAGAGCACCCTACCCAAGGTCAACACCTCCACCCCATCCCCATAACCCAGTAACTCCACCCAACACTAAGGGCACTTTTGGACACTAAGGGCAATTTTATCATGGCCAATCCACCTAACCTGCACATCTTTTGGACTGTGGGAGGAAACCGGAGCACCCGGAGGAAACCCACGCACACACGGGGAGGATGTGCAGACTCCGCACAGACAGCGACCCAAGCCAGAATCGAACCTGGGACCCTGCAGCTGTGAAGCAATTGTGCTATCCACAATGCTACCGTGCTGCCCTTGAAGGGTTGAAGTGTGTATACTTCAACGCAAGAAGCATCAGGAATAAGGTGGGTGAACTTAAGGCATGGAGCGGTACTTGGGACTACGATGTGGTGGCCATCACGGAAACCTGGGTAGAAGAGTGGCAGAAATGGTTGTTGGAGGTTCGTGGTTATAGATGTTTCAATAAGACTCAGGAGCGTGGTAAAAGAGGTGGGGGTGGCATTGTTAATTAGAGATAGTATAACAGCTGCAGAAAGGCAGTTTGAGGAGGATCAGCCTACTGAGGTAGTATGGGTTGAAGTCAGAAATAGGAAAGGAGCAGTCACCTTGTTGAGAGTTTTCTATAGGCCCCCCAATAGCAGCAGAGATGTGGAGGAACAGATTGGGAAACAGATTTTGGAATGGTGCAGAAGTCACAGGGTAGTAGTTATGGGTGACTTCAACTTCCCAAATATTGAGTGGAAACTCTTTAGATCAAATAGTTTGGATGGGGTGGTGTTTGTGCAGTGTGGCCAGGAAGCTTTTCTAACACAGTATGTAGATTGTCCGACCAGAGGGGAGGCCATATTGGATTTGGTACTTGGTAATGGACCAGGGCAAGTGATAGGTTTGTTAGTGGGGAAGCATTTTGGAGATAGTGACCACAATTCTGTGACTTTCACTTTAGTAATGGAGAGGGATAGGTGCGTGCAACAGGGCAAGGTTTACAATTGGGGGAAGGGTAAATACGATGCTGTCAGACAAGAACTGAAGTGCATAAGTTGGGAACATAGGTTGTCAGGGAAAGACATAATTGAAATGTGAAACTTGTTCAAGGAACAGATACTACGTGTCCTTGATATGTATGTCCCTGTCAGGCAGGGAAGAGATGGTCGAGTGAAGGAACCATGGTTGACAAGAGAAGAGGTTGAATGTCTTGTTAAGAGGAAAAAGGAGACTTATGTAAGGCTGAGGAAACAAGATTCAGACAGGGCGCTGGAGGGATACAAGATAGCCAGGAGGGAACTGAAGAAAGGAATTAGGAGAGCTAAGAGAGAAAAATCTTTGGCGGGTAGGATCAAGGAAAACCCCAAGGCCTTTTACACATATGTGAGAAATATGAGAATGACGAGAGCGAGGCTAGGTCCAATCAAGGACAGTAGCAGGAGATTGTGTATTGAGTCTGAAGAGATAGGAGAGGTCTTGAACGAGTACTTTTCTTCAGTATTTATGAATGAGAGGGGGCCATATTGTTGGATGGGACAGTATGAAGCAGACTGGTAAGCTCGAGGAGATACTTGTTAGGAAGGAAGATGAGTTGGGCATTTTGAAAAACTTGAGGAAGGAGAAGTTCCCCAGGCCTGACGGGATATATCCAAGGATTCTTTGGGAAGCAAGAGATGAAATTGCAGAGCCGTTGGCAATGATCTTTTCGTCCTCACTGTCAACTGGGGTGGTACCAGGGGATTGGAGAGTGGCGAATGTCGTGCCCCTGTTCAAAAAAGAGAATAGGGATAACCGTGGGAATTACAGGCCAGTTAGTCTTACTTCGGTGATAGGCAAAGTAATGGAAAGGGTACTGAGGGATAGGATTTCTGAGCATCTGGAAAGACACTGCTTGATTAAGGATAGTCAGCACAGATTTGTGAATGGTAGGTCTTGCCTCACAAGTCTTATTGAATTCTTTGAGGAGGTGACCAAGCACGTGGATGAAGGTAAAGCAGTGGATGTAGTGTACATGGATTTTAGTAAGGCATTTGATAAGGTTCCCCTTGGTAGGCTTATGCAGAAAGTATGGAGGCATGGGATAGTGGGAAACTTGACTAGTTGGATAATGAACTGGCTAACCGATAGAAGTCACAGAGTGGTGGTGGATGGCAAATATTCAACCTGGAGCCCAGTTACCCGTTGCGTACCGCAGGGATCAGTTCTGAGTCCTCTGCTGTTTGTGATTTTCATTAATGACCTGGATGAGGGAGTTGCAGGGTGGGTCAGTAAATTTACAGACGATACGAAGATTGGTGGAGTTGTGGATAGTGAGGAGGGCTTTTGTTGGCTGCAAAGAGACATAGATAGGATGCAGAGCTGGGCTGAGAAGTGGCAGATGGAGTTTAACCCTGAAAAGTGTGAGGTTGTCCATTTTGGAAGGACAAATATGAATGCGGAATACAGGGTTAACGGTAGAGTTCTTGGCAATGTGGAGGAGCAGAGAGATCTTGGGGTCTATGTTCATAGATCTTTGAAAGTTGCCACTCAAGTGGATAGAGCGGAGAATAAGGCCTATGGTGTGCTAGCGTTCATTAGCAGAGGGATTGAATTTAAGAGCTGTGAGGTGATGATGTAGCTGTACAAAACCTTGGTAAGGCCACATTTGGAGTAGTGTGTGCAGTTCTGGGCGTCTCATTTTAGGAATGATGTGGAAGCTTTGGAAAAGATGCAAAGGAGATTTATCAGGATATTGCCTAGATTGGAGAGTAGGTCTTACGAGGAAAGGTTGAGGGTGCTCGGCATTTTCTCATTAGAACGGAGAAGGATGAGGGGAGACTTGATAGAGGTTTATAAGATGATCAGGGGAATAGATAGAGTAGACAGTCAGAGACTTTTTCCACGGGTAGAACAAACCATTGCAAGGGGACATAAATTTAAGGTGACTGGTGGAAGATATAGGGTGGATGGCAGAGGTAGGTTCTTTACCCAGAGAGTAGTGGGGGCATGGCATGTACTGCCTGTGGAAGTAGTTGAGTCGGAAACATTAGGGACCTTCAAGCGGCTAATGGATAGGTACATGGATTACAGTAGAATTATATAGTGTAGATTTATTTGTTCTTAATGTCGGACAAACATTCGCCCCAAGGGGCCGAAGGGCCTGATCTGTGCTGTATTTTCTATGTTTATGTATCACCATTCTTGCTGACGACTAACGTGGGCTCAAAGAACCACCCAATGTTAAATGATTTCTACTCACAAGTGGATGAAGGATCTTGAGGTAGGAGGCCTCTGTAGCTTTGTGCAATCTTGTGGTGATAGTGCCTCTGGAATGCCGCATTCATATCCATCCTATTACAACGTGCATTTATTTATGATTTTGTGTTGTATCTATTCCTCATAATCAAAAATATTCTTTAAGTGTTATGTTTGTGTGCTCATTGGTTTAGTAAGCAGATAGCACTTACATAGTACTTCAGCACTCAAACATCTGACACTTATAACCACACAAAACAATCATATTGTAGCTTTGCGCTCAGTATTTAGGCTGATGAATCAATCATATACAAAACCATATTGGTGACATTTTATACCGTTCTGAGCTACACATACCTGAACAAAATTGCTCTTGTGAGGTGTGGCTTGATCATCCTTATTCACATTTAATTCATGGAAACTTCGAAAATAGGAGCAGGAGAAGGCCATGCGGCCTTTCAAACCTGCTCCGTCATTCATTATGATCATGGCTGATCATCCAACTCAATAACCTATTCATGCTCTCCCCCCATGTCCTTTGACTCTTTTAGCCCCAAAAGCTTGATCTGACTCTTGTTTTTCTAAGCTAGAAAGTGCATAACTAGCATAACATTTACAATGGGGATGATTTTAACTGGGTGCCTGAAGTGGGTAGGATGTTAAAATATTTAAAATCTCAAATCTGATCCAAACCTGCCTCTCAACCCCCAGTCCTGGTTTTAGCAGAATTGGGCCACAGCGAGATAACCAATATGGTGGCAGGAGGGGAGTTGCAAGGCCATTCACACATTCTGAGGATGCATGCTTCTTTTTTAACACCGTCTAGTTTAACTCTGACTTGGTTGCCTTTCCCAGACCTCAGGAAACCTGAAAACTACGACAAGCAGGGATTGCCTGCCTCATGGACATTTGCAGGAATGCTTTGTCACAGACCAACAACATAGCTTCTTCCTTTTGCTTCCTCTATTATTACATGGGATGTGGGTGTTTCTGGCAAAGATAGTATTTGTTACCCATCCCTAATTGCCTTCAAACTGAGTGGCTCTTTCGGCCATTTCAGGGGAGAGTTAACCACATTGCGGTGGGTGTGGAGTCACATGTAGTAGATTTCCTTCCACAAAGGACATTAGTGAAGCAGATGGGCTTCTGCAGCAATCAATGTTGGCTGTCATGGTTACCTTTCCTGAGACTACCTTTATATTCTAGATTTATCAGCTGAAGTTAAATTTCACAGCTGCCATGGTGGGATTTGTACCCATGCCCACCCCCTGAAAGCAGTCACCTGGGCCTGTGCATTACTAATTGCAGCAACACTACCACTATTCCACTATCTCCCCTTTCCTGCAATTACTGCAATTGAATCTCAACTACAGTGATCGGACACCCACCAACACTCCTCTCGCCCCCATTTGGATCGGGTTCGGACCCCCTTCTAGGTCTGTGACCAAATTCCACCCCTTTACAATCACACTGCCCCTCCTATAATAGCACCTTCATAGAATCAGAGACCAAAGTCCCCTCTAAACTCTTTTCATTGTGAGCAACCTGTTCATTTGATTACATGGCATTTAAATTTGTTTTGCGGTTGAGGATGCACGGTATCTTGTGAACAGCCTGCACTTTACCAGTTGGTTTCCTGCACAGCCTACAAGGAACATTGGTGACCACTGACGTCCTACGCCTATCTGAAGATTCAGACGACACTTCAACACTTCCGTTAACCCAGCTGCCATTTCTCTACATGCGCCTAGGCTGCACCCTCCTACGAGAGGGAAGTCTAAATCCGTGTGCTTTATTCCTGGAATAAATTTGTTTTGGCATCATGGTGGGCGATTTTGACAGGATTAAAACCAACCAATTCAAGAAAGATCAGTGGCGGGATTCTCCGTTCGCGGGACTAAGTCCTCACGCTGGCGGGAAACCGGCGCGAACCACGCCAGCGTTAACAGCCCCCGAAAGTGTGGAATTCTCCGCACTTCCAGTGGCTAGGAGGATCCCGGAGGGGTTGGCATCGCGCCAGCCGGCGCCGAAGGGACTGCGCGAATTAGCGCATGCGCCGACAGGCCGGCGTGATCTCACGCATGCGAGGAACCACTGGCGTGGTTCCGCACATGCGCAGGCCGGCCAGCGTATTCTGGCGCAGGCACAGGGGGTTGTCTTCTCCACTCCGGCCATGGCGGAGCCCTTACAGGGGCAGGGTGGATTAGACATGGTCCCACACGGCGGGACCTGGCAGGTAAGTCGGCTGAGGCGGTCCTCGGGGGGGAACCGGGCCGGCGTGGAAGGAAGGAGTGCCCCCACAGCACAAACCCCCCTGCAGATTGGTGAGCCCCGATCACGGGCCAGGTCACCTTGGGGGGGGGCGCCCCCCAGTGGTCGGATCCCCCCCCCCGCCCCCCCCCCAGGACTGCCCCAGGACTGCCATCAGGGCCTGGAGAATTGCTGGGGGGCCGCATGCCAACGGCCCCGACAGGCGTGGCATGAACCCCGCCCCCGCTCGAAAACCGGCAACGGAGAATACGGCAGCCGGCAAGGGGCGGCGGGATGGTATTCGCACCGACCCCCGGGGATTCTTGGACCCGGCGGGGGTCGGAGAATCCCGCTGCAGAATTCCAGTGGACTGGTCAGCTGCAGAAAAGCCTTTGCAAAAAGATTTGCTTCTTTCTATAATCAAATCCTCCCCTTTCCCATACTAATGGTGCTCATTGTTTTATGCAACGTGTATGTCTTGTGTAAAACCAAATCAGAGGAAGAGGGGGAAATAAAATTAT
This sequence comes from Scyliorhinus torazame, assembly GCF_047496885.1. Taxonomy (NCBI): domain Eukaryota; kingdom Metazoa; phylum Chordata; class Chondrichthyes; order Carcharhiniformes; family Scyliorhinidae; genus Scyliorhinus; species Scyliorhinus torazame. The sequence goes on from NC_092721.1 coordinate 110,726,391, forward strand.
AGGAAGCAATGGTGGGGTGTTTTACATTCCATTGCACTGAGATTTTGATCTCTCTTGTACTTTGGGAAGTGCAAAGAAAGGAAGAGACAAAAGGTAGGAAATCAATCCGAGGTGCCATCATCACCCCCCCCCCCCAATTACCACCCAATCTCCCACCCCGAGACTACATTACCCACCCCCCATTCCCCAACCCCCACCTGACCACCCAACCTTCCCCCCGACAATGCTAACCCCTCACCCACTCACTTTACACACTTACCTTCACTCCTGTCAAAGTGGTTGGGACCTTTAAACTTGCAAATTTATGACAGTTAGTGCAGTATAAAAGAGGGTGTGACTTTGTTCCCCTCAACAACCCTGCACACCACAGAAGGACTCCAGGAGCAGCTGCACTGCATGTGTTTCAGCAGGGCTGTGGCTGAAGTATAGGTGAGAAATGTGCAGCTCCAGTCTCGTGTAATTTAAAAGGAACGGAGTGGTAATGAAATGGTGATTGTCACTCAACGGAAGATTCCACTCACGGAGTTCAGACACAGATTAGCAATGATCTGATTAAATGGTAGAACATGCTCAAGGTCTTGAATTGCCCATCCCTGTTCCTCAGGTCTCATGTTCCTATGTATATTCATAAACCGGCTTTTAACATGGAGACAAAAACCCTCAATCTGCTGCTAAATGTGAATACTGTTGAATGAATCTCTTGTTTTACATTAAGATTTTTGAATTTGTTCGCGTGTCATAAATTTAGCATGCTGCCCCTGGCCAATAACACATTAATCTTGAGTGGATTGCCAATGCTTTGTGGAGGGAATGGAGAAGTTATGGTAAGATAATAGTAAGCAAATGTCTTTATTTCTTTGGAATACGGAATCTACATAGCATGCACAAGTGTATGCAGAAGCTAAATGATTGCAAAATTACGCACACATTCACTCAGTAACTCCACCTTTTTATACATTTACCGTCAATCAAAATGTATCAGAACCTGCTGAAACAATCACTGGCTTACAACCAAAGCTTCATTATAGAATTACAATGGGTTCACAAAGATGCTAATTGAAAAGGTATCAATCCAACCACCCATACTCAGGTGGTAAGAAATGCAAGCTTCAACAATACATCGATACCAACGCCCACGCAGGACCCTCCACCCATTCCCATCCCTCGGGACCCCATCCTTTCTAACCCTATCCCTTACCATCTGTTCGTCATACCCTCTGACCTTCCCCTCTCTGAGGCAGAACGTGTTGTACTCAGCAAACAGCTCAGCTTCATACCCCTACGCACCCACCTTAACGCATTCCGGGCTTGACACAATGCTGAACTTTTCTTCCACTGCCTTTGTCTCTGTGTTTAGTTCTTTGGGCAGGAGTCCTCTTCCTGGTCAACAGATCCTTTTCCCTACCTCCAATATTCTCCCTCCACCTGGACCCCTCCCTCTGGCCACTTACCTGCTCTTGATCTTTTCATTGTGAACTGTCGGCTTGACATCAATTGTCACAATTTCTCTGCTCCTCTCACGCATTATAACCTGTCTGAACTGGCTGCACTCCATTCTCTCAGGGTCCAACCATGACTTTGTCATCAAACCCGTCAACAAGGATGGGTCTGTTGTTGTCTGGCGTACTGACCTCAGCCTCTCAGAGGCTGACCACCAACTCTCAGACACTTCCTCCTGCTTTGCCCTGGACCATGACCCCACCACCGAACATCAAGCCATTGTTTCCAGGACTGTCAGTGACCTCACATTCTCTGGAAATCTTCCCTCCACAGCTTCCAGCCTCATCATCTCACAACCCCGGACAGCCTGCTTCTATCACCTCCCCAAAATCCACAAACAGGACTGGCCCGGTAGGCCTACTGTGTTAGCATGTTCCTGCCCCACTGAACTCATTTTTTCCTATCTTGACTCCATATGGCACTGTGGTTAGCATTGTTGCCTCACAGCACCAGGGACCGGGGTCGATTCCGACCTCGGGTGTCTGTGCGGAGTCTGCACGTTCTCCCCGTGTCTGCATGGGTTTCCTCCGGGTACTCGGTTTTCCTCCCATAGTCCAAAGATGTGCAGGTTAGGTGGATTGGCTATGCTAAATTGGCCATTGGTGGGGTTACAAGGATAGTGTGCGGTTTGGGCCTAGGTAGGGTGCTCTTTCAGAGGGCCGGTGTAGACTCGATCGGCCGAGTGGCCTCCTGCACTGTAGTGATTCTATTCTATTCTACTCTATTCATACTCTCTTCTCTTGTCTAATCACCCCCACCTACATCCTCAATTCCTCTGATGCCTTGCATCATATCAAGAATGAATTTCCCTGGCCTAACTGCCTCCTCTTCACCATGGATGTCCAATCCCTCTATACCTCCAATACCCACCAGGATGAAATGAGGGCTTTCCACTTCTTCCTCGATCAGAGGCCTGAACAATCCCTATCCACCAACACTCTTCTCCATCTGGCTGAACTTGCCCTCTCACTGAACAATTTTTCCTTGAATTTGTCTCACTTCCTCCAAACCAAAGAGATGGCTATGGGCACCCACATGGGACTCAGTTTTTCCTGTCTCTTGATGGGGTATGTGGACCATTTCCTGTTCCAGTCCTATTCTGACCCCACCCCAAAACTCTTGTCAGTACATCGATGACTGTTTCGGTGCCGCTTCATGGTGGGGCTAACCACTGTGCCATCCTGTGAGACAGCAATGCTAACCACTGTACCACCATGCCACCCATGACAGCGTGCTTACCTCTATTCTGCCGTTAATACATTCTGGTCTCTTAATGTGCCACTATCAGCATCCTTCTTAGTCATTATCAACACCACCTCCATTCCATTTGTCTTTTTGTCCACGGCATCTTTGTCAATCTCCACCTATTGCTGACCCTCCATCCAGCCCCACTGCTCCATTGTCACCTGCCCCCCATTCCCCGCACAGCAGTATAACTCTCATCTTATTTCCTGTTCTTTCTAGCTTTGACAAAGATTCATCCAGACTTGTAACATTAGCTCCTGTCTCTCTCCACAAATGCTGTCAGACCTGCTGAGATAGTCCAGCATTTTCTGTTTTGTTCCATTATTTTATCGACATCTGTCAGTAAACAGGAGGTTTTTTAATTTTTGAAACAGGCTGTCGCATGTTTCTCCAAACTCTCTGGGCGCGATTCTCCGCTCCCGCGCCGGTTGAGAGAATCGCCGGGGTCGCCAAATTTTCCCGCGATGCCGGTCCGACGCCCCAGCCACTCTCCCAAGCAGCGAGAACGGTCCCGTCGAGTTCCGCGCGGCGCAGGCCGGAGAATCGCCCGAGACACCCAAAATAGCGATTCTCCGGCACCCCTGCTATTTTCAGGCCCGGATGGGCCGAGCGGCCAGCCCAAAACGACGGGTTCCCCGGCGGCATCCACACCTGGTTGCTGCCAGCGGGAACAGCGCGGGAATGCTGGGGGGCGGCCTGCGGAGGGGGGGTGGGGGGGAGGAGGGATCCTGCACCGGGGGTGCCTCAAATAGGGTCTGGCCCGCGATCGGTGCCCACCGATCGTCAGGCCGGCCTCTCTGAAGGAGGACCTCCTTTCTTCCGCAGCCCCGCAAGATCCGTCAGACATCTTCTTGCGGGGCGGACTCGGAGAGGACGGCAACCACGAATGCGTGGGTGACACCAGTTATGTGGCAACGGCTGCATCATGTAGATGACGCGGCACCGCTCCTAGCCCATTATCGGGCCCTGAATCGGTCGGGATAGGGGCCGTTTCACATCGTCGTGAACCTCGACGGCGGCGCTAACACTCTGCCTCCATTTCGGAGAATCCCGCCCTCTGTTTGTGACGTCAATTATTAAAGTGACTCGCAGCAAACTCTTAATAGAGTAAATCAGAAATATTGTTTATTCGCCCATTTGAACCCGGAGAATACTCACAACTTCATACATCCACAAGCACAAAGCAAGAGGATAGGATAAAGAGTTTTTACAACTATCGAGAGCTTGAAGAAAAATCACCACAAATTTGGATATCAGTTCACATGGTTTCCAGAGTCCAGAAAGTCAGTTGGTTTCTTTCAAAGAAGAGCGAGAGTTCAGCTAGTTGAAGTGTGATTTTGCAGATTTCCTGTCGAGTTTATGGTGACACAGTGAAATGAAGTTGGGAAAAAGAAACTTTGTCTGCTCAGCAGACAATGGTGAGAATCTGCCAGGGTAACGAGGAGGATTCAAGAAGGCTCAACTTGATATAGACTGGTGGTCAGCCTGGAGTTCTGCTTTGATGTTTGCAGGCTGGAATCTAAACAGTAGACTGATTTGTGAATCTGGAAATGGAATATTCAAACTTTCCAAAAGCCAGAAGCTTAGGCCATGTGATATAATGCCTGTTAAAGAAAGTTGAAAGTTAACAAGCAGTTTCTACACATATGATCAAAATCCATTGTTTACCTCAGGAGATAAATGATGGTTTTTAGTGCCTCTGCAGGTTTAACATGTTCCGATGGCTTCCCCTTTGTTATCGTCCAGGCTGGGGGGATAGATCCTCTGATGGTCCCTGGTTTCATTGATTGCAATGTATCCTCTCAATGAGAAGTGTGATTCCACAATGGTGAGTGTTCAGCTGTTGACCAGTAACAGCTGTTGAAACTTTCCAGAAACGATAGCCAACTTGTGAATCATGTGACCTGTAGCAGCCATTATGTTCTGAATCATGTGACCTGTAGCCACCATTGTTAGTTTCAGCAAAGTCCACTTTTAAAACATGGGCTAAGGTTAGATTTAACAGTTTAGATCTGTTTTATGTCTTCGGGGCATGACATTTGTTGAAGAAATATAAAAATTACAGTTTATTGTATTGGAATTATTTAAACCTGAAACCATTTCACCTTTGCAATTTGTCGATGAATGAAAGCAATCCCGAGAAATGTGTTTTGAAAAAAAAGTGTTTCATCATTTTGTTCTCAAAATTTTAAACTTTGAAATTTATTTAGATATTATGCAGGCAAACTGCAGAGCTGAATTGCGGGAGAAGCTGCGGGTTGCTTCCCATGCAGCTCATGTGGTATGAGATGACCAAAGGGGACTAAAGGGCAGCAAGGTAGCATAGTGGTTAACACTTGCTTCACAGTAACTTCCGGGTCCCGCTGCATGAGCCCAAAGACATTGAAAGAGCAGAATCATGATATCACTGTTGCAACAGTGAGACTGAGTCAAAGCACAAGTGCCAAAATTTCCCAATGAATATCTAGGGAACAACTTCCTTATCCATTCCTGAAACAACAAGTTTTAGAGGGCAGGATGAACCCTCTCCTGAAGCTAATTAAAAGGCAGATGATCATGTTGCTGCTGAGGTGCTTTTGACTTTTTTATGCTCAGGCCAACTTTGGTGGAAGCCATGTGGTAAGTTGCTCGAAGAATTTGGAAGTTTGTGTTGATCTCAGTAAGCCTGAAAATAACATAGCTTTGCTCAGGTATTGGGCAATAGTAACTGTGTCACTTGCTCTGTAACATTTTTAAAAGTTCAAAAACAATTTACCACCTGAAAGAAGGAGACTTAACAATTAAGTTGACTCATCCATTTGCTGGCTCATTTATACATTAAAACAATGTTTGTTTTTGTAAGCTGTTATTTTTTCAACACGTTTTGGCCTAACATAACCACGAGCCACAACAGACCAAGTGGCCTCTTTTGGCATTGGCAAAGCCAAATGGAAATTTAGCACCACTTACTTTTCCACCTCAAATCAGCGAACTACAATAATTTAGAATGATTCCCAGGTTACACTAATCCAGTGGAAAAAAATGGCTAACGTAAAATGCACTCAAGAAATGTCATCATTTTAAGATTATGGTTTATGCATCACTGCTATAATAATGTTAGTTGCCTTGAAAATAGTACTTTGTAAATATCGCAGGTCACTGCCGGGAGAAGGAAAGTGTGGAGAACTGGAAATATGATGGGCGGAATTCTCCCAAAATGTGACTAAGTCACATTTTGGGCGTGACAATTTGGTAGCAATCGCGCCAGTTGTTCGGGAGGGGTGTGATTTGCACCGGAACTGGGAGGGGCGGGGCCTAAGCATACCGGTAAGCTTGGCTTCACAGATATTAGGGGGTGCTCCGATCTCAAAGTGACAAGAAAGGCCAACCCCACCCTCCATCATCACCGACATCGAGGTTTCAATATCCATCCTGCCCACCACCATGAGACTCAACACTCCCCTCCCCTGTACAAAGGATTGTTGGCACTGGGGCTCTCCCAATGGATCTCCCTTCAGTCCCCCCCTCCTCCTCATCAGCATCAGCACCCCCCCCCACACCCAATCGCCAGCACCAGCTGTCCTCCACACATCTCCCCACCCCCCCTCATGGCCCCTCTTTCATGCCCCACCCCTTGGCGTGCTATAACATTGTCCTGGCATGTCCCTGACCACCTGAGAGCTATAATGTATTCAGAGCCCCCCGGCATGGTCATCAGGTCTGGTCTCTGGTGGTGGAGACCAGTAGTGATTCCTGCTGGCTTCACCCTGCGCTGGCGGAGAGTAGAGTACCAGGAGCTGGAAGAATCCAGCTTCAAATAGACCAGGCATATGTTTTAAATCTGCTAAATTTACGTTAGCTGCAGTGGGCCGGGAGCATCGTGCACGGTTCGTTTACTGGCGCAATTCCCCATTTGGGCTCTCCGACCATTCTCCCAACATAGCCGGGGTTTGTAACGCCGCTGGAGAATAGCCCCTGATGTTTGCCTAATTTCAGATTCTAAAGCAATGTTTACATTTATGACTGATTACCAACAAGTAAAAACAGACAAGGCAGGAATAAAAAGTGCAGTCATCAATCTTTAATGTGCGTAGCCTGCACCACATAATTATGTTTCACTTTTCACAGGAAAGATGAAACATTCGGTGCATAGTTGCTGTAAAATCCATGTATGAACCCTAATATATACACTAGCAACAAGTGTTCAATGTACGCTTACTTTTCAGAGTAGAATTCATAAAAATTAATGTATATCATTAATATTAATTTGATACAATGTCATTTGTTCTTTTCTGGTCACGACAAGTTGACGAAAGAGCTGTAGAGGGTGGCATGGTAGCACAGTGGTTAGCACTGTTGCTTCACGGCGCCAGGGTCCCAGATTCGATTCCTGGCTTGGGTCACTGTCGGTGTATGGTCTGCACGTTTTCTCTGCATCTGCGTGGGTTTCCTCCGGATGCTCCGGTTTCCCCCCACAAGTCCAGAAAGATGTGCTTTTAGGTAATTTGGACATTCTGAATTCTCCCTCCGTGTACCCGAACAGGCGTCGAAATGTGGCGCCCTGGGGCTTTTCACAGTAACTACATTGCAGTGTTAATGTAAGCCTACACGTGACAATAAACATTATTATTGTTAGGGGGGCATTGTTGGCTGGGCCAGCGTTTGTTGCATATCCCTAACTGCCCTTGAACTGAGTGACTTACCAGGCCATGGGTGCAGTTAAGAGTCAACCGCATCGCTGTTGTGTGGGTCGGAGTCACATGTAAGCCAGACCATGTAAGGATGGCAGATTTCCTTAGTGAACCAGATGAGTTTTTACGACAATTGGCAATGTTGTCATGGTCATCTAGACTTCTAATTCCAGACTTTTATTGAATTCAAATTTTACCATCTGCCATGGTGGGATTCAATCCCCGGACCTCCAGAACATTACCCTGGATCTCTGGATTACTAGTCCAGTGATAATACCACAACCCCACTGCCGCCTCCTAGCAGCAGCTAAATTTGGCAATACTAATAAGTAGAGAGCAACAGTTAAGTGAATTATAAGGAAGGCTCTGGTGAATTGTAGGATTTTAATACATGCATCCTAATGAAAACAAGTGATCTAATTGGCTGACAGCAAGTATTAATCTGTGATTTAAAATTTGTTACAGATGTAATGAATCCAGTCTTCTACAATAAGAAGGCATGTGAAGACTGTGTAATGCTCAGAATTTTTTAACATCAAGTAATTGCTCCCGCATTTTGGATTATAGTTAAAAGTCGAAGAAAAATATTCAATAACCAACTCAAAAATGAACACCTTCACCTTCATAACGAAATTGCGCTTTTGTTCCACACAGGCAGAAAAATTCAGGAAACAGCACCAGGCATAGACCATGGGCGGGATTCTCTGATCCAGAGGCTAAGTGTGGATGCCGTTGTAAACGCCGTCGCGATTCCGATTCCGGAGCAGCGATTCCGAGCCCCTCAGTAGGCCAGCACGGCACTGGAGCAACCCACGCCGCTCCAGGTGCCGATGACGGCGTCAAATGGGCGCCACGGGTCTGCACATGCGCACTGCGACCGGCCCCGGCGCAACATGGCGTAGGGCTACATGGGCCGGCGCGGAGCAAAAGAGGCCCCCAGCCCGACACGTCGCCCCCCCGATCGGTAGGCCCCAATCATGGGCCAGACTATAGCGGAGGCCCCCCCCCGGGGGTTGGACCCCCCCATTCCCCTCCACCAGACCGCCCCCGGATGGATGCACACTGAGGTCCCGCCGGGGAAGACCACACGTGGATGGCGCTGGCAGGACTCGGATTTCTTTTTACGGCGCTCGGCCCATTGCGGGCAGAGAATCGCCGGGGGGGGGGCCGCGTAGAGCGTCCCCTGACCGCGCTACGCCGACCGCGCCAGTGACAATGGTGCCAATTCTACGCTCTCCGGAGAATTGGCGGACCAACAGCAAGGCGGCGTCGTGCGATTCGCGCCCGGCCCGATGATTCTCCAGCCAGTCGATGGCTGAGAGAATCCCGCCCCTACACTTTCTGTGTTGCAAAGTATTCATTCAAATGTTCACAAGTTTTGATATTAAAAAGAACAAAGACACTGATCCCTTTTGCAAAAAAGACCAACAAGGTTTTTAAAGTTGCAAGAGCACCGGAAGAAATATTTATTTTCTTCATGGGATGTGGACATCACTGATCAGAACAACATTTATTTTCCTTCCTTCGAAATGTGTTTGAGAGCCATTTTCTTGAACAGGTGCAAATACCGGGGGCAATTTTGATTTTCTGTTAGCCGTCAGTGAGAATGGCGACAAGGACACAAAATGTAGAGAGAATTGGAAAGCACGATTCTCTCTGGTGAGATTACGATTTCTAATTTTCAACTGCCCACACTGGCGGAGTAATGCAAAACAAGCAACAAGCCTGGCGACCTCCTTTTTATACATTTGCATATCATTAATGAGCACTAACTCTGGGACTGCCCTCCTCACTGAGTATTCATCAGGTGCTGGCATGACATCATACTGGTGTCATTTACTGCAGCTTTACATAAAGGTAAACCTGGCATTCTCACCTCCGGGGGGCATTTTGGTGGTAAGCTCTTTGTCAGTCATCACCTTCCAGGGTTTTAAATTTTTAGGGGGCACGAGAGAGGATATGGGAGCCACAGCTAAGTTCAGCTCATGGCCGGTAGGGGGGGTGCAGTCTTGCAATCTCAAGAGGAGGGGTTTCCCGCAGGCCTCATCATCTCTTCATGTTGGCGCACCCCTTGCTTTAAGGGAGTCTGAAAGCAGGCATGCAGGCAGGGTTTCCCATTTCCTCCTTGCTTGGTTTCTGTCCAGATCGTCACTGAAGGAGTGCCCTTCCTACGTGGAGCTGGAAAGTGGGTGGGAGGAGGTCAAAACACAGGGTCATCACTGGAGGTGATTGTGGGGCAACCCAATAAAGGACCCATGGGAGGCCAGGCTGTCAGGGCTGAGTGGGGGGCTCAGGAATGGACTGCATCACAGCCTCATGAGGCCTAATGACCCCCTAGCGGGGGGGGGGGGGGGGGACTGAGGCAGCAGCATGAGGACAATTAGGAAAAGCTGCTGGAAAGCTAAAATCCACTTGTCAGGGAGTCAGAAATTAGTGCAAGGATGGATGGCTGTGATTGATGGCAGGTTGGCTATCTCCGCAGCCATTGTGACCTTGGAGAATGAGGATGAACTCCAGGGATGAACAGGTCATCTTTATTGCCGCCTTTAGCTGTGCTTAGTCTGCCACAAGAGGCAGCCAGTTGCTTAATCAGCTCCCTCACCTTTCCTTGACAAGTCAATTGGACCAATTAAAACAGGAGGCTTAAACATAATGCCACTGATAGGAGCCAAGGCCGAAACACTTTGAAAGCTTTGTACTCCGAAGCACATACAAGCATTGATGTTACATAGATAACAGTGGTGAGCCGGGGGCGGGGGGTATGTGTGGCATCTTTGAAGTCTCCAGTGAGGATGCAGACACCGATCCCATACATCCTGTTGAGAAACAGATTGGGAGAGTGTAGGGAGGAATCCTGTCAATTCAGGTGTGATGAGGTATGGAACATGAGCGGGAGCGGGAAAGTGAGGAGCAAAGTAGCTACAAGAGGGTGGGGTGCAACATGGGGATTGGGAGGGTGGGCGGCGGCAGCGGGGGGCACTTCATAGCATAGGTGGCCCGTGAGGAGGCTGGTGAGCAATCACCATGGAGGTGTGAGAGGAGGTGTGTGAGGAGGTGTGTGAGGAGGTGTGCGAGGAGGTGTGCGAGGAGGTGTGAGGAGGTGTGTGAGGTGGTGTGTGAGGAGGTGTGTGAGGAGGTGTGCGAGGAGGTGTGCGAGGAGGTGTGCGAGGTGGTGTGCGAGGTGGTGTGCGAGGAGGTGTGCGAGGTGGTGTGCGAGGTGGTGTGCGAGGAGGTGTGTGAGGTGGTGTGTGAGGTGGTGTGTGAGGAGGTGTGTGAGGTGGTGTGTGAGGAGGTGAGCAGGAGACTGGAGGATGCAAACGTACCCTGGTTGGGTGAAGAAGGTCAATCTTTTTCTTTCAGCACTGCTGCCCCGTCCTCTTCTGCAGTGAGCTGGCACTGACTAAAGCTGCCACGGTCTCCCAGATGGGGATGGTGACCTTGCTGGAAGAACATATGCGGGGACCCGGGTATAGAAGCTCCTGCCTCTGCTGCACACCATTCAGTAATATTGGTGAGGGCTGCCTTGGGGAATGTAGGTGCAGGCTTCCTGGCAGCTATTCCCCCCCCCCCCGATTGGACCTGGAACAAGTGCTGGGGAGGCATTGAAATAGAACTCACCACTGATTGCTCAGATTAAGTTGCCCTGGGGCAAATGAATCAGCGGGAGGCCGCCAAGAGCGCAGCATTTATCAGTGGAGATAAGAAAATGTTGTTGAGGAGGCTCAGTATTCAGTGAGATTTCCCACAGCCAGCACTGCCAGGATTTGCACGGATTTTCTCACCAGAACTAACACTTTGCCAAATATTGTTACGATTCCACGCATCGTGGTTTGATTCCACTGCGTGGCTTGTTAGGTCATTTCGGAGAGCAGTTAAAAGTTAACTGCATTGCTGTGGGTCTGGAGTCACGTATAGTTCAGACCAAGGAAGGACACGAGATTTACTTACCTCAAGGGCATTAAAGAAGCAGAAGGGTTGTTGCAATGATCTCGCAGACATATTTAATTAACTAAACTCAAATTTCCCAGCTGATTATATCAGGCACAAAGGCAAAAAAACTTTCAATGCAAAACTGAGAAGCATCCAATGAAAACATAAGAGATTATTGTGCAAAATTAAAGTGCATGGGATTGGGGGAAATGTATTGAGGTGGATAGAAGCTGGTTCGATGAGAGGAAACAAAGAGGAGGAATTAATGGGTGCTTTTCTAATGGGCAGGCACTAACTAGTGGCATGTCACAGGGATCAGTGCTGGGATCCCAGCTATTCTCAATATATATTAATGATTTAGATGAGGGAACAAAGTGTATCATCTCAAAGTTTGCAGATGATACCAAGTTGGGTGGGAGGGTGAACTGTGACGAGGATGCAGGGATCCTACAGCGTGATCTGGACAGGTTGGGCAAGTGGGCAAACCAATGGCAGATGCAGTATAATTGGATAAGTATGAGGTTATTCACTTTGGAAGCAAAAACAGGAAAGCAGATTACTACCTGAATGGTTGTAAATTGGGAGAGGGGAGTGTGCAGCGGGACCTGGGTATCCTTGTGCACCAGTCACTGAAGGTAAGCATGCAGGTGCAGCAGGCGGTAAAGAAGCCTAATTGTATGTTGGCCTTCATTGCAAGAGGTTTCGAGTATAGAAGCAGGGATGTGTTCCTGCAATTATACAGGGCCTTGGTGAAGCCACATCTAGAATATTGTGTGCAGATTTGGTCTCCTTTGCTGAGGAAGGATGTTCTTGCTCTCGAGGGAGTGCAACGAAGGTTTACCAAACTGATTCCAGGGATGGCGGGACTGTCATATGAGGAGATGACTAGGTTAGGATTGTTCTTGCTGGAGTTCAGAAGAATAAGAGAACTTAGGAGAGGTTACTGATCGAGGTGTAAAGATTCAGAACAGAGGTAAAAAAGCCAACATAAGTGTACTTTACCTGAATGCTCGTAGTATTCGGAATAAGGTAAATGAGTTGATGGCGCAAATCATCGTGAATGACTATGATTTAGTGGCCATTACTGAAACATGGTTAAAGGATGATCACGACTGGGAGTTAAATATCCAAGGGTATCAAACCTTTCGGAAGGACAGAGTGGATGGTAAGGGAAGTGGTGTAGCTCTGTTATTTAAGGATGACATCCGGGCAACAGCAAGGGATGACATCGGTGCTATGGAGGATAAGATTGAATCCATTTGGGTGGAAATCAGGAATAGTAAGGCGAAAAAGTCACTGATAGGAGTAATCTATAGGCCACCAAATAGTAACATTATGGTGGGGCAGGCAATAAACAAAGAAATAACAGATGCATGTAGAAATGGTACAGCAGTTATCATGGGGGATTTTAATCTACATGTTGATTGGTTTAACCAGGTCGGTCAAGGCAGCCTTGAGGAGGAGTTTATTGAATGTATCCGCGATAGTTTCCTAGAACAGTATGTAATGGAACCTATGAGGGAACAAGCGGTCCTAGATCTGGTCCTGTGTAATGAGACAGGATTGATTCAGGTTCTCATAGTTAGTGATCCTCTCGGAAGGAGCAATCACAATATGGTGGAATTTAAAATACAGATGGAGGGTGAGAAGGTAAAATCAAGCACTAGTATTTTGTGCTTAAACAAAGGAGATTACAATGGGATGAGAGAAGAACTAGCTAAGGTAGACTGGGAGCAAAGACTTTATAGTGAAACAATTGAGAAACAGTGGAGAACCTTCCAAGTGATTTTTCACAGTGCTCAGCAAAGGTTTATACCAACAAAAAGGAAGGGCGGTAAAAAGAGGGATAATCGACCGTGGATATCTAAGGAAATAAGGGAGAGTATCAAATTGAAGGAAAAAACATACAAAGTAGCAAAGATCAGTGGGAGACTAGAGGACTGGGAAATCTTTAGGGGGCAATAGAAAGCTACTAAAAAAGCTATAAAGAAGAGTAAGATAGATTATGAGAGTAAACTTGCTCAGAATATAAAAACAGATAGTAAAAGTTTCTACAAATACATAAAACAAAAAAGAGTGGCTAAGGTAAATATTGGTCCTTTAGAGGATGAGAAAGGCGATTTAGTAATGGGAGATGAGGAAATGGCTGAGGAACTGAACAGGTTTTTTGGGTCGGTCTTCACAGTGGAAGACACAAATAACATGCCAGTGACTGATGGAAATGAGGCTATGACAGGTGAGGACCTTGAGAGGATTGTTATCACCAAGGAGGTAGTGATGGGCAAGCTAATGGGGCTAAAGGTAGACAAGTCTCCTGGACCTGATGTAATGCATCCCAGAGTGCTAAAAGAGATGGCTAGGGAAATTGCAAATGCACTAGTGATAATTTACCAAAATTCACTAGACTCTGGGGTGGTCCCGGCGGATTGGAAATTAGCAAACGTGACACCACTGTTTAAAAAAGGAGGTCGGCAGAAAGCGGGTAATTATAGGCCAGTGAGCTTAACTTCGGTAGTAGGGAAGATGCTGGAATCTATCATCAAGGAAGAAATAGCGAGGCATCTGGATGGAAATTGTCCCATTGGACAGACGCAGCATGGGTTCATAAAGGGCAGGTCGTGCCTAACTAATTTAGTGGAATTTTTTGAGGACATTAACAGTGCGGTAGATAACGGGGAGCCAATGGATGTGGTATATCTGGATTTCCAGAAAGCCTTTGACAAGGTGCCACACAAAAGGTTGTTGCACAAGATAAAGATGCATGGCATTAAGGGGAAAGTAGTAGCATGGATAGAGGATTGGTTAATTAATAGAAAGCAAAGAGTGGGGATTAATGGGTGTTTCTCTGGTTGACAATCAGTATCTAGTGGTGTCCCTCAGGGATCAGTGTTGGGCCCACAACTGTTCACAATTTACATAGATGATTTGCCAAGTTTGCAGACGACACTAAGATAAGTGGTAAAGCAAAAAGTGCAGAGGATACTGGAAGTCTGCAGAGGGATTTGGATAGGCTAAATGAATGGGCTAGGGTCTGGCAGATGGAATACAATGTTGACAAAATGTGAGGTTATCCATTTTGGTAGGAATAACAGCAAAAGGGATTATTATTTAAATGATAAAATATTAAAACATGCTGCTGTGCAGAGAGACCTGGGTGTGCTAGTGCATGAGTCGCAAAAAGTTGGTATTCAGGTGCAACAGGTGATTAAGAAGGCAAATGGAATTTTGTCCTTCATTGCTAGAGGGATGGAATTTAAGACTAGGGAGGTTCTGCTGCAATTGTATAAGGTGTTAGTGAGGCCACACCTGGAGTATTGTGTTCAGTTTTGGTCTCCTTACTTGAGAAAGGACGTACTGGCACTGGAGGGTGTGCAGAGGAGATTCACTAGGTTAATTCCAGAGCTGAAGGGGTTGGATTACGAGGCGAGGTTGAGTAGACTGGGACTGTACTCATTGGAATTTAGAAGGATGAGGGGGGATCTTATAGAAACATATAAGATTATGAAGGGAATAGATAGGATAGATGCGGGCAGGTTGTTTCCACTGGCGGGTGAAAGCAGAACTAGGGGGCATAGCCTCAAAATAAGGGGAAGTAGATTTAGGACTGAGTTTAGGAGGAACTTCTTCACCCAAAGGGTTGTGAATCTATGGAATTCCTTGCCCAGTGAAGCAGTAGTGGCTCATTCATTAAATGTTTTTAAGATAAAGATAGATAGTTTTTTGAAGAATAAAGGGATTAAGGGTTATGGTGTTCGGGTCGGAAAGTGGAGCTGAGTCCACAAAAGATCAGCCATGATCTCATTGAATGGTGGAGCAGGCTCGAGGGGCCAGATGGCCTACTCCTGCTCCTAGTTCTTATGTTCTTATGTAATAAGGGGGGATCTCATAGTGACTTATAAAATTCTAACAGGACTAGACGGGGTAGATGCAGGGAAGATGTTACCAATGATAGGTGTGTCTAGAACCAGGCATCACAGTCTGAGGATTCAGGGTAAACCGTTTCGGGCAGGGATGAAGAGACATTTCTTCACCCAAAGAGTGGTGAGCCTGTGGAATTCATTACCACAGGAAATAGTTGATACTAAAACATTGAATATATTCACGAGGTGGCTAGATTTGGCACTTGAGGAGAATGGGATTAAAGGCTATGGGGAGAAAGCAGGATTAGGCCATTGAGTTGGATGATCAGCCATGATCGTGATGAATGGCGGAGAAGGCCCAAACGGCCAAAAGGTTCCCTGTGCTCCTGTCCTCTCTGTATCTATGTAACAGTCCAAGACCGTAATCAAGAGAGAGTTTCAGGCTTGAAAATCCCACCAACTCCTATTATTGCATGTTCCTGCCATGTATTTGATATTCCAATTGTAGAAATTATATTATACGACAAAGTAGTGAGAACTGCATACTGTCAATAGAATTTTGAAGCAGGTATCAAGATTTTTTTTCAAATGAATCAGTCTAGTGAAAATATAAATGGTAGATTACATTGCCAGAAGACCTGGGAGTGAACTCGAGCTTGCAGAAATGAAGAGTTAGATTTTCATTCTCAAAATAAAAGTTTAATAATCTCCTTTAATAACTCCAATTAAGAGCAGTTGAATGATATTGCTGCAGGAAATTTGCTAACTCCTTTTCTTCAGCAGGAATGATGAAATGCTTCCCGTGATCACAGACAGTTTTGTATTGTCCATTCGTCATTTCTATGCGCAATACTTTAGATTTATCTTTATTAAATTATGTCTGCCACTGTCCTGTCCACTTTCGTATTTTGTCCAGCTCGATCTGTAACTTCCGAGCTGTCCCCTCTGATTCCACTGCCCCTTCTAGCTTGGTATAATCTGCAAAATGAAGATATTTATGATTTTGAACATTTTTATTGATTTTTCTGGAAAGGTATGCAGAGGTTATTGATTGCCCAGTGTTAAAACTCTAGAATTACACAACTCCATGGACATGCGATATAAATAAGCAAACCAAATACTTCTATTCTAAATATTTTTTAGGTCGAATGGAAAGGTAATAGCTCCATATGTCAAATAACTTTAAATGATAAATAATGGAGGTGCCCGACTACCAGATACAATTACTTATGTGATGCTGCCCAAGATGAAAACAGCATTTTTAATTTCAGGGCCAGTTGGAACTGTAGGTTTAGTTTTTAAAAATAATTGTGAATCCAAAGATTTTTGCCATATAAAAGCCATGCCCAGCAAATACTTTTGAAGCCATGTCAATGTAATCGTACTTTTTGTTCTTGAAGAAGGCGTCAATTGGGGGTAAATGTGTTTTTTTATGTGTAGCAGCTCTTAAGCTTCAGCCACGTGAATATTCTTTTGACTTTTAGCCATATTGGGATCCATTCGAGTGTGGGACTAAAGTGTTCAGCATTAAATAGCATAGTTTGCAATGTCAGATTGATGTGATGGAGTTTTGCTCAATTGCTTCTTCAGGTCGGGTAGAAATTGAAATATTCCTTTCTTTGAGGATTTCCCTGTGCTGATTCACATCCCACTGGCAATTCATGTAAGTAGGTTCCTTGAAGTACACATATTATCTAGTCCAAAGTAAAAAGTAGACACAGTGAGCCAAATGGTCCTCTTTTGTCCATGCGTCATATTCCTACAAAATAAATCTTAAGGAAATATCACAAGGCAATTACATTTTTATTTCGGAGATTTTGAAGAGGGGGAAGACTTAAAATATTACTTTACATGTATTACGTGCAATCAAACTTCCTAATTTATTGAACAGCTCCACTTTGCCTTGTGCTAAATAATTTTTATGCATGATATTTTTGATGCTCAACATTATTACATTTTTAAAAAAGTATCAGTATTTGTAATTGGGGTGCGAAAGGTCATATTTATTGAAATACTGCAGGGCCTTCCCGAGAGGTGGTGTTGAATCTCTTTTGGTGATGATTCTCCGATTCGGTTTCAACAATGCTGTGGTAATTCTAGAATATTGCCACAGCACTATTGAAAAGACAGTGAGTGACATGTGCTCCAGTCAGGTATATGCAAGACTTGAATGTAACAATTCCAAAACATTGTTGCTCTTGTCTTTTCATTGATAAAAGTCCTGGAGCCGAGAATGCTCTTGACACAGCTTGGTGAGACACTTAAGTGTATCCTATAGATATGGCAGTCACATGGAGGGGTTGGACATTGGCAGAGATGCTGATAAATTAGACCACTTTGTACTAGATTATGGCGTTGTGACTCCATCCATCCTGGATATTGGTGATTACTCCTGACTTGAGCCTTGTAGATGGTGGAGAAGCCCATTTATTCAATGGGCCTCAACTTTGTTGGCAAATTTATTCTGTAGCATTTTATCAAATGTCTTTTGGAAGTCTATATATACCACATCAACCATATTACCCTCATCAATAATTAATTTTGCCCCATTAAAAAACTCAATAAATTTAGATAAACATTATTCACCTTTAACAAATCCATGCTGGCTTTACCGAATTAATCTGCACTTGTCCAAGTGACGCTAATTCTGCCCTTGATTATTGTCTCTAAAGATTTTCCAAATGTTACGGTTGAACTGACTGTCCTGTTGTTGTGAAGGCGACCATGGCAATGAGCATGTCTATTCCTCTGGTAGCACAATCAGAAATCAAGAGAGACATCCAGGATGTGTGTGCACCATCAAATTCTCAAAGGTTTCTACTATCCAATTTAGACCATTGTCTGCCTGGCAAAATTCTGCAGGGTTCCACACATTTGACACCATGGGCGTCATTCTCCGCCGGCGGGAGTCTCCGTTCTGCCGGCGCTCGGGGGTTTCCCGACGGCGTGGGGGTGCCCCACAATGGGAAACCCCATTGACCGGCCGGTGTTACGGAGACTCCCGCCGGCCGGTCGCCGCAGAAATGTGGCGGGGCAGGTAGGAGAATTTTGCCCCATAACTCCAGTGGAATATCACAGAAATAGTACCTAACGAAACTGGATCTCTGGTGATTTTTTAATATTTAAATGAAAGCACTTTGAAGGGGAATGTAGAGATGTTTCTGCTGATCCATGACATTTTTAACACTTGATGCAGTTACTGCATGCAAAAGTGAAAAAGAACCATGTATTCAGCACTTAAATCACTCACTTAGATAAACACAAATATAGGGCGCGATTCTCTGATGCCGCGCAGGTTGGGAGATTCGCCGATCACGCCATTTTTCCATGCGACGCTGGTCCGACGCCCTCCCGCGATTCACCCAAGCGGCGAGATCGCCCCCGTCGAGCTCTGCGCGGCGCAGGCCGGAGAATCGCCTAAGACACCCAAAATGGCGATTCTCTGCTACCCCCGCTATTCTCCGGCCCGGATGGGCCGAAGTCCCGACGGCGTGACCCCAGTTCACGCCGTCGCCATTCACACCGTAAATAAAGTCGTCAGCCAGTCGAGCTGAGCAGTGAGGAGGTGAGCGGACTGTTCCGGAGCTCCTGCAGACCGGGTCGGCTTCCCGAGAACGCTGCGGCCAACGGGGGGGTGGGTGGGAGGGGGGGTGAGGGAGAGTGTGGAGGTGGGAGGGGGGTGAGGGAGGGAGTGCAGGTGTGGGTGGGGGGGAGGGAGAGTGTGGACGTGGGAGGGGGGTGAGGGAGGGAGTGGAGGTGGGAGGGGGGTGAGGGAGGGAGTGGAGGTGGGAGGGGGGTGAGGGAGAGTGTGGATGTGGGAGGGGGGAGGGAGAGTGTGGAGGTGGGAGGGGGAGGGAGAGTGTGGAGGTGGGAGGGGGGTGATGGAGGGAGTGGAGGTGGGAGGGGGTGAGGGAGGGAGTGGAGGTGTGAGGGGGGTGAGGGAGAGTGTGGAGGGTGTCGTCCATTCGCGGATGCCACATATCAGCTGCCCTGATATGGCAGGACGGTGACGAGGACACGGCATGGTTGTCATGTGGCTGATGGGCACAGGCGACTGGCACACTGGTGAGGAGTATGGTGTGAATTGACCGTTGGACGCAGACAGTGACCAGGTGAAAGGCTGGCTGCGTATCGCAGCGCGACCAGGCCACCCGGGGCACACAGGCATCCCATGCAACCCGGTTGGCGAGGTGTGGAAGAACCTCCATGTAACATGTCGTTTCTCTGCCCCCCACCACCCTCCTGGAGGTCACCATGTATGCCAACCCGACAGCGATGTTCACTGCCATGGTTGGAGCCGCAGCATTGCAGGTGGCCATCCGGCAGCGTAGACTGCGACGGCCCACAGTGGCTGCAGATGCAGCAGTTGCTGCTGCAGCAGAGGGGATGGCCGCAGAGTGACCCGTCGTCACCGCGCACGCCGCAGGCGCTCAGGCCTGGATTGTCCAGGGGGTTGCCGAGGGGAACATTGACCCCCCGACTGCGAGGAATGCACAGGATGCGTGCACTGATATTGAAGTGCTTGGGGGGGGGGGAGGAGGAGGAGGAGCAGTCACTGATGGTGGTGCCAGGGCACCACAGGCGTCCAGCAAGGCTGAGGGTGTACCGTGACAGAATGTCGTTGGAGGCCCTACCGGACATCACATGCAGGAGGAGACTACGGTTCAGTAGGGAGACAGTCGCACATATATGCCACCTCGTGGCGCACCTCGCACCACTTGGAACGGATGGAGGACACGCTATGCCAGTCTCCGTTATGGTGACGGCGGCCCTAAACTTTTACGCTACCGGTCCCTTCCAGGCGCCGAGCGGGGACCTATCTGGGATCTCACAGGCATCAATCCACAGGTGCATCAGGGCCGTGACTGACGCCTTGTACGCCATCGCGGACAGGTACATTCAATTCCCCAAGGACCGAGCACAGCAGGAAGCACGGGAACATGGATTCGTCAAGGTGGCCGGGATACCAATGGTCCAGGGTGTCATCGACGGTGTGCATGTCCCCATGCGCCCAGCTGCAGACAACAGGGAAGTGTTCATGAACAGGAAGGGCACAAACTCCATGAACATTCAGGTGGTGTACGAGCCCCACATAAAGATCATGCACGTGCGTGCAAGGTACTCCGGGAGTGTGCATGACGCCTACATTCTGGCACAGTCGTTCATCCCCACAATGTTCGATGGATGCCCCCACCCCCCCCCCCCCCCCTCCCGGCCCGGCTGAGGGGCTGGTTGCCGGGCGACAAGGGCTATCCGTTGAGGTCATGGCTGCTGATGCCAATACGGAGGCCTCAGACCAACGCAGAGAGCCTATACAACGAGGCCCATACAACCAGGGGTGTGGTGGAGCAGTGCATCGGCCTGCTGAAGATGCGATTCAGATGCCTGGACCGCTCCGGAGGGGCCCTGCAGTACCGGCCCGACAGGGTCGGTCGCATAGTTGTGGTCTGCTGTGCGCTGCACAACATTGCCATGCAGAGGGGAGATGCACTGTGAGGAGTCGGAGGGAGGACCCGACGGCACTGGAGCTAACGCAAACGAAGGGGAGGAGGAAGAGGAGGAGGAGGAGGAGGAGGAGGATGGCGTGCATCAGGGTGGAGGGAGGGGCGCAGGACACAGACACTGCCTGGGTGCCCGTTACGTCCAGGAGGCTGCACGACGGCACCGTCGAGGACAGCGGGCACGCGACGCGTTGGTGGCCGCACGGTTCACGCACCGTGGGGGAGGGATTAGCTGAACACTGCCACTTGCACCGCCAGCCCTGCACACGGGCACCACATAGCACCCACCACACCCCCCCCTCCCCCTCCGCACCCCCGCATCGCATTCACGGCACCAATTCCACATCACCTTACCACTGCGGAACTACAGAATCATAGAATTTACAGTGCAGAAGGAGGCCATTTGGCCCGTCGAGTCTGCACCGGCTCTTGGAAAGAGCACCCTACCCAAGGTCAACACCTCCACCCTATCCCCACAACCCAGCAACCCCACCCAACACTAGGGCCAATTTTGGACACTAAGGGCAATTTATCATGGCCAATCCACCTAACCTGCACATCTTTGGACTGTGGGAGGAAACCAGAGCACCTGGAGGAAACCGGAGCACCCGGAGGAAACCGGAGCACCCGGAGGAAACCGGAGCACCCGGAGGAAACCCACGCACACACGAGGAGGATATGCAGACTCCGCACAGACAGTGACCCAAGCCGGAATCGAACCTGGGACCCTGGAGCTGTGAAACAATTGTGCTATCCACAATGCTACCGTGCTGCCCGTAGGATTGCACAACATTGATGATTGTGTAAGCGGTTGTGATCAGTACCATGTTGAATGATGACTGCCCGCTCTGCGATGAGCTGTGAGCTCAGATTCACCAGCCGAGGTCTGACTCATGGCTATAGCTGAACCATGCACTCCGGTGGTCACAGCCTTCGTAACGCATTTCATCACGTGCCCGTGTGGGGTAGCTGGCGTCCGAGTGCCGAGGACTACGGTGTCCAATTTTGGGAGGCAGGGGTGAAAGAGACAGCACATCCGGCACTGACGTTGAACCGCTCGTTAACCACAGCGCCACTCGGTCACCCTCACAAGCCCCCTGGCACCGGACATAGCACAGAGTCTTACAAGTTAAATGCAACAGTGAGTTTATTTGTGACATTCACATACATGCACTACCCCCTACATCTAAACTGTGCCCTGCACCAGTGCCAACTTATCATGTGCCTAACTTCTTTGCCTTACTGGCCCTACCACTACGTCTAGGTGTCTCCCCAGATGGTACAGCAGGAGTAGAGGCGGACTGCTGAGAATCACGCCCTGCGACATGGCTCCCCGTCGGCACGTGTTTCCTGTGGCGGCCCGGCCTCGATGGGCCAGTCTGCTCCGTGGATGTGCTGGATGGCGTGGTGCCACCCTGTCCTGCCCGCTGCCCACCAGATGTGCCAGGGACGGAACGTGGGGAGGCCAAGTGCCCCGGGACGTCACTTGCTGGAGGTACAGGGATGGGCCCCAGAACCTCCTCCTCCCTCGGGGAGCCCGGTGGCCCCCGGGCCTCAATGTGGGACGGAGGTGCGATCGGAGACATGCCCCGTTGCACCACCAACACCTGGCGCTGCCAGGCCTGGAGGACTGCAGCGGGATCGACCACGGTCCGAATGTTCACAGAGACGGAGCCCAGGGAGTGCGACATTCCTGCCAGGGACTGTGCTATCTCAACCTGTGAGTGCACGACGCCATCCATCACATACGCCAGGCGGTCAATGCTCTCCGCGACTGACTGCTGGGACCGGGCCATGGCATGGTGAGACTCGGCCAGGGCCCGGAGAGCGGTGGCAATGTTGTGTTGGCTCTGGCGCATAGCTACCTGTGAGAGGGCAGCCCTCTCCTGGGCCATGGATGACGCGTGCACGTGAAGCCCAACGCCTTGCAGAACCTGACCAATGGCCGAAACCATTTCACCCATTGCCTCCACCGCGGACGCCACCCGTGCGCTGTCGGCCTGGGTGGCTGCGATGAGCGGCACCACTCCCTGCTCCTGGACGCGAATGGACTCCTCCAACTGCATGTGCAGGTCCTGGAAGATGGCCCTCATCCTGTTATTCAGTCCCTCAGTGTCCACATGCACCTGTTGTCCGGGTGGGTCAAGTATCTCCAGGAACCCGGGAACCATCTGGCCGGCAGCTGTTTGCTGGGCCTGGGCTGCCCTCCGACCGTCCAGCCCCTCGGCTGCTCCAAACTACAACTGCTGTACCGGCTTGGCTGTGTGGTGCGCACCAGACTGTGACCCGGGAGCCTCATCACTTATCTGCCTAACCGAGGTGAGTGTCTCTGCGATGGTGGATGGTGTGGGAGACAGCAGTGCCATTAGGAAGTCTGGTGTGTACTGGTCCCCCTCACGGCCACCGGTGCAAGGTACATGCGGCCCATGTCATGTCACCCTCCAGGTGAATCCGTGGACTGTGTGGCCGTTCTCTGTGCGTCATCATCACTGTCCGTCCTGTGCCCCTCAGCATTGTCTCTGTCCATCGTATGAGCGTCCCCGTCCAGCGTCCCATACTGAGAGGATGGTCTTCCTGCCCGACCGACTGCCACCATCCAGTGTGTGTCCCTGGGTGCGCTTGAGGTTGGAGATGGTCGGCTGTGTCTTGGCCGAGACGACCCTGGACGTTCGGCGGCTGGCCCTGGGGAACATAAAGATACGGAGTTCGTTAGACACGGTGGGCCGGGTGTATGGTGGTGGTGGGGGCAGTGTGTGAGGGGGGGAGGGGATTGGGTGTGCAGTGGCATGAGTGTGAGGGGGGGGGGCGATTGACGGGCTGGGGGGGGGGCATGGGTGAGGACATACAGGGTTGTCTCACTTGCGTCTGCGCCTCCGAGCTGGCATGTCGCGACCTCCCGGGTGGCGGATCCCCCAGCGAGGTCCAGGGCCCTCTGCTCGTGGACATTTAGGGGGTGCAGCACAGGAGAACCCCCTCCGGTTCTCATACGCTCACGATGGTTGTGAGCTGTCTTTTCTGGGGGGGGGCAGGGGGGTTGGATCGATAAAGCATCACAATTTGTCGGGTATCTTCAAGGCGTGCAGATAAAGGCTATATTAATGCTGGATGAGGCGACAGTTGGAGCCACGCCATGGCATCTCTCCAGGGGGGGTCCCGGTGCTCATGTGGGTCGAGTACAACGTTGTGCACCCTGAACCCCCCACTACCCACCCCCCCACCCCACATCCCCCCCTCGTGCCCGGGAGGGGGGGGGGTTGGTTGTGACCCAGGGGCACCCTCATGGCACTTACCCTGGCAGCCTGAGTGAGGTCGTGCAGCTTCTTCCGACACTGCTCCCCGGACCTGGGGTGGGGGGGTGCCCCACAGCACTCACAGCGGTGTCAACCTCACGCCAAACACGCCTCACCGTGCTGGACGACTGGCGATGCCCACGTCTTGGGCAGAGGGTGGCCCTTCGGTTTTCAACCTCATCGAGGAGGGTGTCCAGGTCCGTGTCCCGGTACCTCGGTGCGGCTCGTCGGGGCTCAGCCATCTCTCCTCCTTCACCTCCTCCTGGGTCCTTCCGTGCGTGGATCGCGCCATTTATGGCGCAGCGCCGCGTCATTTGGGCATCGCGCGCTTACGACGCTGCTTTCGTGCCACGCCCACTGAGTTCCTCGTGGCCACGATCCTAGCCCATTTTCGGGCCCTGAATCGATCGCGATCGGGGCCGTTTCGCGCCGTCGTGAAACTCGACGTCGTTCACGACGGTGTGGGCACTCAGTCGCGGGAGCGGAGAATCGCGCCCATATTATTTAAAATAAGATCTTGAAAAGATTCCCCGCCAGCTTGATGTATAAACATCATAGAGAAATAACCAATTACTTTCAAGTCTTCATTACACATTTTAAGATATTAAAATCTTGGGCGGCATTCTCCGCAATTGGCGCGATGTCCGCCGACCGTCGCCAAAAACGGCGCGAATCAGTCCGTCATCGCGCCACCCCAAAGGTGCGGAATTCTCTGCATCTTGAGGGGCCGAGCCCTCATCTTGAGGGGCTAGGCCCCCGCCGGAGTGATTTCCGCACTGCCGGCTGGCGGGAAAGGCCTTTGGCGCCCGGCCAGCTGGCGCGGAAATGACTTTGTCGTGCGATGCATGCGTGGGAGCGCCAGTGGCCGCTTCCGGCATCCCCGCGCATGCGCAGTGGAGGGGGTCTCTTCCGCCTCCACCATAGTGAAGACCATGGCGAAGGCGGAAGGAAAAGAGTGCCCCCACGGCACAGGCCCGCCCACGGATCGGCGGGCCCCGATCGTGGGCCAGACCACCATGGGGGCACCCCCCGGGGCCAGATCGCCCCGCGCGGCCTTGTCCCGCGTTCGAAAGGAGGTTCAATCCACGCCGGCTGGCGTGGGTTGACAGCGGCGGAACTTCGGCCCATCGTGGACCGGAGAATCGGCGGGGGTGGGCCCGGCGACCGGCGCAATTTCCGCCAACCGGCGCGGCGTGATTCCCGCCCCCGCCGAATCTCTGGTGGTGGATTATTCAGGACATGGCGGGGGCGGGATTCACGCCAGCCCCTGGCGATTCTCCGACCCGGTGGGGGGTCGGAGATTCGCACCCCTTGTATCTATCTTTACCAATGTTGCCTGCACCTCTCAAACCACTTTCCAATTAATTTTGACTAAGTATGGCAAGAACACAGGTCCGGACGAGAGCATGAAGCGGCACCAAAATAGTCATCAATGTATCGGTAAAGGAGTTGTGGGAGGGGACTCGGGTAGGCCTGGAACAAGGAATGTTCCACATACCTCATAAAAAGACAAGCAGAGCTCGGACCCATGCGGGTACCCCTGCAGGTATGAGACCAGGGGCTGGATTGCAGCGAGTACAGGGTAGAGGGGTCAATTGCTAGGGGGCATAGGTTTAAGGTGCGAGGGGCAAGGTTTAGAGGAGATGTACGAGGCAAGTTTTTTACACAGAGGGTGGTGAATGCCTGGAACCTGCTGCCGGAGGAGGTGGTGGAAGTAGGGACGATAGTGACTTTTAAGGGACATCTTGACATATACATGAATCGGATGGGAATAGAGGGATACGGACCCCGGAAGTGCAGAAGATTTTAATTTAGACGGGCAGCATGGCCGACACAGGCTTGGAGGGCAGAAGGGCCTGTCCTGTGCTGTACTTTTCTTTGTCCTTTGTTCTTTGATTCTCCGAGCCTCCATGCCGAAATCGGTTTCGGCACGGGGGGCGGAGAATGGTCGTCAAACTGGAAATTCGGACCTGCGCCGCTCCAGTGATTCTCCGGTACCTGGAGAATCGCTCAAGAATTGCACACGTGGGCGCGGGTAGGGGGCCATTGACAGAGCCCCCCACCCGCGATTCTCTGCGCAAAACTGGCCGAGTTCCCGACAGCGTGGTTCTGACCACCTATCGTCCGTCGGGAATGTCGGGTGGCGGCTGCGGACTCAGTCTGCGGCCGCCCTGGTGGTGGCGGGGGGATCGTTCACCAGGGGGTAGCGGGCATCCTGGATGGCCAGGGGAGTGATTGGGCGTCACGGACCCGCAGGCGCGCGCGGTCTCGGGAGGCTACTTTTTTGGTGCCACTCCGTGGTCCAAGTCCACCATGTCGCACGGGGCCACCGCTGCAGGCCGCCACCGTGTGCATGCGCGGACTCCCGACCGGAAGTGCGGGGCCCCGTATCCGCAGCCAGAGCTGCAAGAAGCACTCTGGGACCTTGCCAGGGCCCTGCAGATGGGGGAATCACTAAGGGCTTTCTTAAGGAAAGTCCAGAGTGAAATGCCAGCGTTTTTACGCTGGCGTGGGGACACAGCCCCATTATTGGAGCGTTCCCCACCAGGGCCCGAAATAGCAACAGAGTGCCGTTGGATAGCAGGGTCAATACAAGTGCTGGGAATGATCCTGCTAATCCCGTCCAGAACAGACTCTGGGGCGAAATTCTCCCGAAATGGCGCGATGTCCTCCGACTGGCGCCCAAAACGCACGGCGCCAATCAGACGGGCATCGCGCCGGCCCAAAGGTGCGGAATGCACCGCATCTTTGGGGGCCGAGCCCCGACATTGAGGGGCTAGGCCGGCGCCGGACGAATTTCCGCCCCGCCAGCTGGCGGAAACGGCCCTTGTTGCCCCGCCAGCTGGCGCGGAAATCACATCCCCGGGCGGCGCATGCGCGGGAGCGTCAGCGGCCGCTGACAGTTTCCCACGCATGCGCAGTGGAGGGAGTCTCTTCCGCCTCCGCCATGGTGGAGACCGTGGCGGAGGCGGAAGGGAAAGAGTGCCCCCACGGCACAGGCCCGCCCGTGGATCAGTGGGCCCTGATCGCGGGCCAGGCCACCGTGGGGGCACCCCCCGGGGCCAGATCACCCGCGCCCCCCCCAGAACCCCGGAGCCCGCCCACGCCGCCTTGTCCCGCCATTCAAAAGGTGGTTTAATCCACTCTGGCGGGACAGGCAATTTATCGGCGGGACTTCGGCCGGAGAATCGAGCAGGGGGGCCCGCCAACCGGCGCGGCCCAATTCCCGCCCCCGCCGAATATCCGGTGCCGGAGACTTCGGCAACCGGCGGGGGCGGGATTCACGGCAGCCCCCGGTGATTCTCCAACCCGGCGGGGGGTCGGAGAATGACGCCCCAGATATTTTTTTTGGTTAGTTGCGCGCCCAATATCTAGGTCCACTAGAGAGAAATGCCCAAAGGAAACGAACAAAACCTTTATTTTTTAAGGCCCTACAATAGGCGTGAACTAACCATAAAAAAGTACAATGGTTAGCACTGTTGCTTCACAGCACCAGGGACTCTGGTTCGAATCTCGGCTTGGATCACTAACTATGCGAAATCTGCATGTTCTCCCCGTGCCTGCGTGGGTTTCCTTCGGGTGCTTCGGTTTCCTCCTACAAGTTCCGAAAGACGTACTTTTAGGTGAATTTGACATTCTGAATTCTCTCTGTGTACTAAAATGTGGCGACTGGGGGATTTTCACAGTAACTTCATTACAGTTTTAATGTTACCTTTTTGTGACACAAAAAAGATTATTGTTCTAAAAAAAATTAGTGTCCAAGAGCCAGGAATGACTCGGCCATCGAACGGCACTCAGTTGTTATTTCGGAATGCCCCACCAAGGCCGGACTTAACATAACTTCCTGCACTGAGTAGCTCTGACAAGCGGCGCTCCTCCGTGCAGGAAGAGATCTGGACGCCATTTTTAAATGGCTGCCCGATCACTCCACCCCCTGACACGCCCACTCATTCCTAGCTCTTATCAGCCTGAATTTGCAACTTTTCAAGACAATGATGGTTCCTTACTCATACTGACTGTTTTGAACTTATTTAGGATAGTTTGAAGCCACAGCAATTCCATTTTACAGATATTGCCCAGCAACCCAGTCCTCAGCTTCTAAAAGCATGCTGGTATATTCAATTCAGTCAAGTTACAGCTTAGATGTTGTTAAATTTGAGGTATCCATGTTTTCTTACACTGGAAATAACCATAAAGTAAACGGAAATTTCCACTTTTCTTCACATGTACTCACTCTCCAACTGAGTTTTGACCTGTTAAGAATACAAAGAGAAAAATACTTATTGTGCTTCCTCAACAAATAGAATAAAATTGTTGGACAGGAAGGGATCTCAATGTTCTTTTTGAAAATCATAGACTCCCTATAATGTAGAAGGAGGCCATTTGGCCCATCAAGACTGCACCAACCCTTCAAATGAACACTCCACCTACGTCCACGCCCCCCCCAACCACCCCCCCCCCCCCCCCCCCCCCCCACACACACACACACACGCACACCCAACCCTGAGCCCTGAAACGTATAACCTAATCACCTAATCTGCACATACTTGGACACTAAGGGGCAATTTATCATGGCCATTCCACCTAACCCATCTTTGGACTCTGGGAGTAAACCAGAGCACTTGGAGGAAACCCAAGAAGACACTCGGATTATGTACAAACTCCATACAGACAGTGACTCGAGTCCTGAATTGAACCCGAGTCCCTGGTGTTATGAGGCAGCTGTGCTAATCACAGTGCTACCCTGCCGCCATAATGTAGAGAAATATATGAAGGATCCTTACATAGCTGCTTACAAAAATATGGACCTTATATGCCAGTATAAAATACTTTTAATTTGTCCTGTACATGTCTGAATACATTATGCTTGTGATTATTTTAAAATTACTCTGAAAATGTTTTTGCACTTTATATGAATAAACAAAATCATTTTTATTATCCTGTGAATGCAATGTTTCTCTAACAAAGTCTCTCAAATACCCAACCACATCAGCCTCATTGCAAAAGCTTAGAAGTTCAAAGTTCCGATGTTTTTACTCTCTAAATGCTAATGCTATTTGTGACAAACTGAAGAATAGTATTGTAATGTAGGTACATGTCCTATCGGAAGTACATTGAAACTAATCAAATCCAATTTCCTTGAACATTCTTAATAGCAATCAAAGGACAGAGATCGATTCATCTGAATTGAACGACAGCAAAGATACCAAAGGAGAAAAATAACTGGTTGAATAATTAATTTAGTGTGCCACACAGTTATCCTTCTCCTAGTTGAATATAATAGTCATCTCACTCGTATTCATTCATGGACCTTTCCAGTTCCAACCCTTGCATTGTTCGTATTTTGGAATAATGTAATTTTTGTGTCGATTGGCAATGAAACAGATGAAAAATATACAGATCATTTTTCAAAGTAAATTTTCCCATAAGCATTGTTCCAACATTGTTCCAATTTCTCCCTGAATATTGATATACTTTGCTTTCACTTGGTATCTAATAATAACTTAAAAGCAATAGCAGTGGAATTAACACAGCCCAGAAAAGACAATGATATTATCATATAACTATTTTGTTCACGCTTTTCAAAATCCATCAGTTCCTATTTTGACAGAAGCATTTTACTGTATGAACATGATTTAAAATAGCAGAAAGACATCTAATAAGAATGCAATTAACATTTGCTTGATATTGGTCATGAATGTTGAATTTCACATGATTTATGGGAGTACTAAATAATTATGCAAAACTTATAAATATTAATACATAAAATACATTAGTTTATCTTATAGACTTGAATATTTTTCAAATATTGGAAACTTCTAATGAAACTTTTTCTCATCATGTTCTTATCATTTTACATAGAATGTTCAAACTGCACAAAGGTATCTGCTAATGAAGGAATCTGGAGAGAATGACGGAATCCAAGCTTTCTTTTTGCACTTCTTTATTCCATGTTTGTTTGATGCCAAGTTGCACAATACTTGTTAAAGTGCAGCTTATTTGTTTTAGGGTATCAGCTTCACATTTCTAGTTCATATTGGAGCTAATGAACATGAAGTAATGAATGGAAAATTATATGAGTTCATTTCATATTCTGCAACATACCTAATATCCTAATCTATATCTTCATAAGTTTTTAAGAATGCACTGTTCAAGATGGGAATAGAACACATTTTAACCGATTACACCAATGTTAACTTTAACCAGTTAGAGGTGTATATTTACCTTGCACAGTAGTGCACATTGGAAGACAGCAAATCACAGCCCATTTTACACTCTACCATAGTTTCCTCAGAAGTTGGATGCTGTGTTCCTCCATGAGTCTTGTGGAATTGAGATATCCCTCATTTTAGGGCAGTGTAGACTTTAGGGGGCATCATCACTTGAAAAAACTGAATAAAGCGTGGTTCGCGATCCTTAAGGGTTGGTATTTGAGGGTGTATTTGACAAGCCGATACAGGGTTTGACCTCTGCTTGGTCACTGGTCAAAGGAAAAAAATTGCCTGAATGACAACCATCAAATCTATAAAGGCCTGAAAAATAATTTTCTGGAGCCCTGTCTTGGTTTCTTGAAGTACAGAAAAGACAGTCCTCACCTCCCTTGTACCCAAGTCATCCGTGACACCATCTGCTGGGAGTTGGGACACGTGCCTTTGCCACAGATTCTTCTGAAGTTGCAATTTTCTCCATCATGCAGCTACACATATAATTAATGGGTTCTTCCAACCTTGGTGACCATCTGTAGTATGTTCCCAGTACTGTACATATGTTTCCTGCTCTGTAAACAACAAATCTTGATCCCAAGGTTCTTCATCCAAGGGCAAATGCTTGCGAAACAATTTGTACTGTATAATCTTTCACCCGGAAACTCCTGTTCACTTGTGTCACCAACATCACCTTGTAAATGTCCCTGAAGACACTAACTTCTGCATGGTCCCCAGATGGGTGTCTCTGGGCTGGTTCTTTAAGGCAAAATTGGGGTGTAATGAGTATAATGAAGGTCGCTAGTGAACATTACAAGAGTTTAGTTATATGAAATTGCATGATACCATATAAGTTCAGTTTTTCTATCAGTACTCAGGATTTGAGCAAAGAGAAAGGAATAGTTGACAATCTAGTTGTGCGAGGCCCCGTGGGGGATGAGCAATCATAATATAAGAGAATTCTTCATCAAAGTAGAGTGTACCGTAGTTAATTCTGAGACTAACTACGATTCAAAATTAAGGAAACTACGATGATATGAAGCGCGAGTTAGCTACGGTGCATTGGGCAACGTTACTTAAAGGGATGACAGTGGATAGGCAGTGGCAAACATTCGAAGAGTGCATTGGCGAACTACAACAATTGTTAATTCCTTTCTAGCCTGAAAATTGAATGAGAAAGGTGGCAAAAACCATGACTTAGATGGGAAATTAGAGATCGTATTCGATCCAAGGAAGATGCATACAAATTGGCTAGAAAATACAGCAGACGTGAGGATTGAGCATAATTTAGAATTTTCAAAGGAGGATAAAGGGATTAATTAAGAGGAGAAAAATGGAGTATGAGAGTAAATGTGTGGGGAACATAAAAACTGACTGTAACATTTTCTGTAGGTATGTGAAAAGAAAAGGATTGGTGAAGACAAATGTAGGTTCCTTACAGTCGGAAACAAGGGAAGTCATAATAGGGAACAAACAAATGGCTGACTAACTAAATGCATACTTTGGTTCTGTCTTCACAGAGGGGGACACAAATCTGGGGCGAAATTCTCCCGAAACGGCGCGATGTCCGCCGACTGGCGCCCAAAACGGCGCCAATCAGATGGGCATCGCGCCGCCCCAAAGGTGCGGAATGCCCCACATCTTTGGGGGCCGAGCCCCAACATTGAGGGGCTAGGCCGACGGCGGAGGAATTTCCGCCCCGCCAGCTGGCGGAAACGGCCTTTGTTGCCCCGCCAGCTGGCGCAGAAATGACATGTCAGGGCGGCGCATGCGCGGGAGCATCAGCGGCCGCTGAAAGTTTCCCACGCATGTGCAGTGGAGGGAGTCTCTTCCGCCTCCGCCATGATGGAGACCGTGGCGGAGGCGGAAGGGAAAGAGTGCCCCCACGGCACAGGCCCGCCCGCGGATCGGTGGGCCCCGATCGCGGGCCAAGCCACCGTGGGGGCACTCCCCGGGGTCAGATCGCCCCACGCCCCCCCCAGGGACCCCGGAGCCCGCCCACGCCGCCTTGTCCCGCCGTTCAAAAGGTGGTTTAATCCACGCCGGCGGGACAGGCAATTTATCGGCGGGACTTCGGCCCATCCGGGCCGGAGAATCCAGCGGGGCGGCCCGCCAACCGGCGCGGCCCGATTCCCGCCCCCGCCGAATATCCGGTACCGGAGACTTCGGCAACCGGCGGGGGCGGGATTCACGGCAGCCCCCGGCGATTCTCCAACCCGGCGGGGGGTCGGAGAATGACGCCCCTGGTATCAAAAATGGTGGGGAACACAGGGGGCGAAATTCTCCGTTATCGGCGGAAACTCCGCCGATCGGCGCAAAAAACGGCGCAAATCCCACTTGCGTCACGTCATAAAAATGGGCCGATAGTCTGCGGCCCGAAATGGGCTAGCAGCGACGTAACGGGATCCGCGCTTGCGCAGTGGTTCACGCCGTGCAGCGTCATACGCGCTGCACGGCGTGACGGCTCATAAGGCCGCGCAGCTCCCCCCCCACCCGACCGGAACAGCCGACCGCAACACCCGACTTGATGGCTGGCCGTCGCTCAGCCCCGAGGTTCGAGTCACGCGATGTGGAGGCGCTCCTGGATGCGGTGGAGCAGAGGAGGGACGCCCTGTATCCCGGGCACGGCCGCAGAGTTGCCCCACGCCACAGCCGGCGTCTGTGGAGGGAGGTGGCAGAGGCCGTCACCGCTGTGGCCCTGACACCACGGACAGGCACCCAGTGCCACAAGAAGGTGAACGACCTCGTCAGAGCAGGCAGGGTGAGCGTCCCCCATATCCCCCATATCCCCTCTCCCCCAAATCCCCCCCTCCCCCATATCCCCCATATCCCCCCTCCCCCATATCCCCCATATTCCCCCCTCCCCCATATCCCCCCCTCCCCCATATCCCCCATATTCCCCCCTCCCCCATATCCCCATATCCCCCCTCCCCCATATCCCCCCTCCCCCATATCCCCCCCTCCCACATATCCACCCTCCCCCATATCCCCCCTCCCCCATATCCCCCATATCCCCCCTCCCCCATATCCCCCCCTCCCCCATATCCCCCCTCCCCCATATCCCCCATATTCCCCCCTCCCCCATATCCCCCCTCCCCCATATCCCCCCTCCCCCATATCCCCCATATCCCCCCTCCCCCATATCCCCCCTCCCACATATCCCCCATATCCCCCCTCCCCCATATCCCCCATATTCCCCCCTCCCCCATATCCCCCCTCCCCCATATCCCCCATATCCCCCCTCCCCCATATCCCCCATATCCCCCCTCCCCCATATCCCCCATATCCCCCCTCCCCCATATCCCCCCTCCCCCATATCCCCCATATCCCCAAGTGAATCCAGCCCTAACCTTAACCTCTGCAATGCACGCGCAACCGATGGCGTGCATTCATATACCTGCCTAACACTGTTGCCTTTTACCCCTGCCACCACCCCCCCCCCCCCCCCCCCAGGAGAAGCGCGCACACAACAATAGGGAGCATGTGAGGACTGGAGGAGGGCCCGCTGATGAGAGGCCACTGACCGTACACGAGGAAAGGGCCCTGGAACTGGCTGGCGGACCTGACGACCGGGAGGTTGCTGATGCAGAGGTCGGGGCCCCACGAGCAAGTGAGC
Organism: Scyliorhinus torazame; assembly: GCF_047496885.1. Taxonomy (NCBI): domain Eukaryota; kingdom Metazoa; phylum Chordata; class Chondrichthyes; order Carcharhiniformes; family Scyliorhinidae; genus Scyliorhinus; species Scyliorhinus torazame. The sequence goes on from NC_092721.1 coordinate 110,760,206, forward strand.
CACCAACAGCCCGTCCCCATATCCCCCCTCCCCTATATCCCCCTCTCCCGTATCACCTGATCACTGCCTGATGTCTAACCATGCATGCTTCATTGTGTATCGCAGGACCAAACGTCCAGGCACCCATCCCCGCAGATGCAGACCGCCCGCAGGATGCCCCTCGGAGACCACGGGAGACGGAGAGACCCGAACCCTCCAGCATGCGACGCCCGCAGGATGCCCCTCGGAGACCACGGGAGACGGAGAGACCCGAACCCTCCAGCATGCGACGCCCGCAGGATGCCCCTCGGAGACCACGGGAGACGGAGAGACCTGGAGCAACAGGGAGACGACACCCCCGTCACGTGCGGGAGCGACCACCCAGCGATGAGGGGGGCAGCCACAGGCCCCCGTCACATCCGAGCCAGGACACCACTACCCAGGACACCACTATCCAGGACACCCCTACCCGGGACACCACTACCCAGGACACCCCTACCCGGGACAGCACTACCCGGGACAGCACTACCCAGGACACCCCTACCCGGGAAGACGAAATACCGGACAGTGACTCAGAGTGGATGGGTGGAGACGAACCCCCACCCCAAAGTGCCATGGACTCAGAGTGGGACGAAGAGCACGACACAACGCCACTGCTGTCACCAACACCCTCCACCATCGCAGAAACACTCACCACGGTTGGGCACTTTAGTGATGAGGCGTCTGGTACACTCACTGGTGCGCACAACACAGCCGTCCCGGTACAGCAGGTGGAGGTAGGAGCAGCAGAGGGACCGGGCGGTCGGAGGGCAGCCCAGGCCAAGCGAACATCTGCCGCCCAGATGGATCCCGGGTTCCTGCAGTTACCACACCCACACATAGATCCGATGCAACCACCGACACGGAGACGAGCGAATAGGGTGACGGGTGGCTTGCGGCGGCTGCGGTCGCAGGTGGAGGAGTCCACCCGCGTCCAGGAGCTGGGAGTGGTCCCGGTCATGCGTGCCACCCAGGCTGACACCGCACGGGTGGCGTCCGCGGTGGAGGCAATGGGTGCGACGGTGTCAGACATGGGGAACGGTTTGCGAGGCCTGGGGCCTTCCGTGCAGGCGGCGTCTGTGGCCCAGGAAATGGCTGCCCTCTCACAGGAGGCCATGAGCCAGTGCCAGCGCCAGATGGCAGAGGCGCTCAACGCCATAGCCCAGTCTCAGCAGGCCATGGCCCAGTCTCAGCAGGCCATAGCCCAGTCTCTGCAGGCCATGGCCCAGTCTCTGCAGGCCATGGCCCAGTCTCAGCAGGCCATCGCTGAGGGCATCGGCGCCAGTGGCCATGTGCGAGCTGGCGTCGCACTGTCGCAGACAGGGTTCGACAACCCCCTGGGCTCCATGGCTGCAAACCTGCAGACCCCTGTCGATACCAGCACGGGCCTCCAGGACTGGCAGCGCCAGATGTCGGGGGCGCGTCGGATGGCCAGTCCGTTCGCATCCCCCACCCATGTAGAGGCCTGGGGGCCATCGGGCACCCCGAGGGAGGAGGAGGTGGTGTGGTCCATCCCGGCTCCCTCTGTAGGGGAGGTCCCGGTACACCGCGACACCTCGGACTCCCCCCCTTCCGTCCCAGGTGCATCGGGTGGGCAACGGGCAGGACAGGCTGGCAGCTCGCCATCCCAGTCGCCCGGGCCGCAGCCTGGCCCATCTAGGCCAGGACGCCCCAGGAAACGGCCGCCAAAGGGATCCAGTGTCAGAGGGCAGGAATCACAGGAGTCCACCTCCAGTTCTGCTGTACCGTCTGGGGAACCACGTAGACGTAGTCAAAGGGCCCGTAAGGCCAAACAATTAGACACTGAGTAAGTTGGCACGGGTGCAGGGCACAGATGAGTTTTAGGCGCTAGGGCACGTGCATGAACTCCTTTGGTTATTAAAGTCAATGTTACACCTACCGAAGCTGCCTTTATGCTCTGTCCAAAGTGTGCGGGGGTGTCATGTACGTTGAGCGCAAGTGTGTGTGTGAGGGGTGGTCTTACCTCAGCCCCAGGTGAGTCTGCCCCCTTCCCCCTGGGCCGCCATCAACATCCCCCGGGCAGAGGACGGGACCGTGCGCTGCAGTATCACAGCCGCATGCAGGGATGGTCCGGGTGGATGGTGGTACTGTGGCCATGGGTCAGACATAGTCCAACGATGTAGAGCCAGGAGCTCATCGGAGGCGGGCTGTCATCATTCTCCATGGCCTGCGATAGACACGCGTCCACCCGCAACTGGGTGAGCCCGGCCCGTTGTGCCGCCGGTGGATCGGCAATTGGGAGTGGGGGGGTGGTGTGCATGCGGGTGGGGTGTGTGGGGTTGGGGAGGGGGGTGATGGTGCTGGGTGGATGGATGGGTGGGGGGTGTGGGTGGTCGGCTGTTGTCATGGTGTGCGGTCTGTGGCCATACTACCCGATTCCCACGCCCATCTAGTCAGTGAAGCGGGCGTCTATCAGTCTGTCCCGTGCCCGCTGGGCCAGCCGGTAACGGTGGACAGCCACCCGTCTGTGTCTACCCCGTCTGCCCTGACCATTGCCCCCATCCCCCTCATCTGGGGAGGACTGGGCCTCTTCCTGCTGCTCCTCCACTCCGCCCTCCTCTGCCTGCGGCACATCGCCCCTCTGCTGGGCTATGTTGTGCAGGACGCAGCACACCACAATGATGCGGCCGACCCTATCTGACCGATACTGGAGGGCGCCCCCAGAGAGGTCCAGGCACCTGAAACGCATCTTCAGCACGCCAAAGCACCTCTCGATCACTCCCCTTGTCGCTACATGGGCATCATTGTAGCGGTTCTCCGCCTCATTGCGTGGCCTCCGTATAGGCGTCATCAGCCACGATCGCAATGGGTAGCCCCTGTCGCCCAGCAACCAGCCCCTCAGCCGGGGATGGCGTCCCTCGTACATGCCGGGGATGGATGACCGCGACAACACGAATGAGTCGTGTACACTGCCTGGGTAACGGGCGCAGACGTGCAGGATCATCATGCGGTGGTCGCAGACCACCTGTACGTTCATCGAATAGGTCCCCTTCCTATTAGTGAACACGGCCCTGTTATCTGCAGGTGGCCGCACGGCGACGTGCATCCCATCGATCGCGCCCTGGACCATGGGGAACCCGGCAATGGCAGAGAAGCCCACGGCCCGGGCATCTTGGCTGGCCCGGTCCACGGGGAAGCGGATGTAGCGGTGCGCCATGGCATAAAGGGCATCTGTCACTGCCCGGATGCACCGATGCACCGATGTCTGCGATATGCCGGACAGGTCCCCACTCGGTGCCTGGAATGACCCCGTTGCATAAAAGTTCAGGGCCACCGTAACCTTGACGGACACGGGGAGAGGGTGTCCCCCGCCAGTGCCACGCGGTGACAGGTGTGCCAGCAGGTGGCAGATGTGTGCCACGGTTTCCCGGCTCATCCGGAGTCTCCTCCTGCATTCCCGGTCCGTGAGGTCCTGGTATGACTGCCGGGGCCGGTACACACGGGGCGCCCTCGGGTGCCTCCGTTGCCGTGGGGCCGCGACGTCCTCCTCCCCCTCCTCGTCCTGTCGGTCAGGTGTCCCTCCAGCCTGGGCGGCTGCCGCCTGCCCCTCTGCGGCAGCCTGCGCCGCCTCTCTGGCACGCTCCTCCTCCTCCTCCTCCTCCTCCTCCTCCTCATCCAGGGCAACATAGACATGAGCGGCTGCCACCACGGCGGCCAACATCGCTGGATGATCTGAAAACATGACGACCTGGTGGGGGGGAGGGGAACGACGACATGTCATCATTGCCCATATCCCCTCCTCCCCCCAGCCAGGTGGCATGGACCGCATGGGTCCAACTGTTGGAGGCTGGCACCTGGCCAGGTGGACCAACTCATTTGCCCTCCCATCACCCACCCCGGCACGGACCCCCCCCCGCCCCAACCTCCACCCCAGCACGGACCCCCCCCCCCCAACCTCCACCCCAGCACGGACCCCCCCCCCCCAACCTCCACCCCGGCACGGACCCCCTCCACAACCCCCAACCTCCACCCCGGCACGGACCCCCTCCACAACCCCCAACCTCCACCCCGGCACGGACCCCCTCCACAACCTCCACCCCGGCACGGACCCCCTCCACAACCCCCAACCTCCACCCCAGCACGGACCCCCCCCCCCCAACCTCCACCCCGGCACGGACCCCCTCCACAACCCCCAACCTCCACCCCGGCACGGACCCCCTCCACAACCCCCAACCTCCACCCCGGCACGGACCCCCTCCACAACCCCCAACCTCCACCCCGGCACGGACCCCCTCCCCAACCCCCAACCTCCACCCCAGCACGGACCCCCCCCCCCCAACCTCCACCCCGGCACGGACCCCCTCCACAACCCCCAACCTCCACCCCGGCACGGACCCCCTCCACAACCTCCACCCCGGCACGGACCCCCTCCCGGCACTCCCCCGGAGCCCAGCCTACTCTAACCACCCCCCCCCCCCCCCCGCCGCACACACACACAAGCCGAGACACACCTCTTCTCAGGCAATCAGTCTGCGGCCACGCCATTTCCTGCCCAGAGCCAACCCCCCAGGCCGTCACTCACCTCCTCGCTGGTCGGCGTGAGCCTGGAGCACCGGGTCACGCCGATGAAAAGGAGGTTTGATTGACGTCGACGTGAACGGTCATCACGTCGACGGGACTTCGGCCCATCCGGAAGGGAGAATATCGGCAGGCCGAAAATCGGCTGCCTTGCGCAGGCCCGTGACATTCTCCGCGGCAGCGGCGCCATTAACGCCCCGCCGACTTTTCTCCCTTCGGAGACTTCGGCGGGGGCGGGGGCGGGATTCACGGCGGCCAACGGCCATTCTCCGACCCGGCGGGGGGTCGGAGAATGACGCCCCTGGTTTAGTGAACGGGAGGAGCTGAGGGAAATCAGTATTAACAGGGAAATGGTGTTAGGGAAATTGATATGATTGATGGGCAATAAATCCCTAGGGCCTGATAATCTACATCTCAGAGTACTTAAGGAAGTGACCCTAGAAATAATGGATGCATTGGCGGTCATCTTCCAAGATTTTATAGACTATGGAACAGTTACAACAGATTGAGGGTGGCTAGAGAGAGTAAACAGGAAACCATAGACCAGTCAGCCTGATGTCAGTAGTGGGGAATATTCTAGAGTCCATTATAAAATGGTTGGCGCACATTGATGGTTACGGTGGAGTTGGAGACATTTCCTTAATTGTGGAAGAAATTACGTTGTGATTCTTTTGCATTCAGTTTGTCTTGCATATTCTTGTTAGCTCCCAGTGTAAGCTTCCATTCTCCTGCTCCCCTCCCCTGTGCTGCAGGGTTCAACAAAGAAAACTGCCGACGTCAGACATAACTGCACAAAACCAATTGGTGCACACCACATTTAAATGAATGTGAACCGGGTACCACAAAATTCTTGTGCCCCACTGACTTTGTCTTGAAAGTAGGACATAATTTTTCAAAGTTTTAGGCCAATGTGTATTCATGACATGCAAATGTCAAGTGGAAACTCACCACAGGGCAACGTGACGGCCAACATGCCACAAACACGTGACTGGCTTCAGCTGAGCAGCTCAGCCCACTGTACCACTGTGAGGAAATCAAAATTTCAGCTTCCACCTAATTCAGGCACGCCACATTTCCTACTCTTGCAGGCTTCATAAAATCCAGCATTCTCCAACATTTCAGGTAGAAAACTTTTCATCAGAACTGAAGCTGGAAATGTAAGAGATATTAGGCAAGTGTAAATGGGGAAGAGACAGTAGGAAGAAAAGGGAAGATCGGTTACAAGGTGGAGGGCAAGAGAGATTACAAAGGATTTCATGACGCAAAAGCCAAAGAGAATGGTAACAAAGGTTGTGCCTTGATGAGGTGTGAGTGGCTATATAACAGCTATATGAATTTGACACACAAGGATATTGGAAGGAACAAGTCAGGAAGAACAAAAACACAGAGGAGAAAATTTAGGCAGAGGTTATAATCTAAAGTTGTTGAACACAATATTGAGACCAGATGACGATAGAATGCCAGAATGAAAGATGTGGGGCAGGATTCTCCATCGCGGGATGCCCAGAATGCATTCCCCAATGGGACAGAAAATCAGGCGTTAAAGGAGAATCGGGATTGGCGCTAGGCGCCTATCCGAACGCAATGTTCTGACCACGAGTTGGCGGCGTGAACGAGGCGAACGGGGGACATAAATAAATGCAAATAGGTCTTAATGTCCCTTTTGCACCTATTTAGCTGGCTCTGCACCCTATGCTCCGGCCACCCGTGATTCCCCTGTCCCCACGGCCGGGAATCATGTGGCCGCGGATCACTTGTTGTCTCTACCAGCATGGTCCTGTCATGGTGAACCTTGCGGTGGGCCAAGGGGGCAACAGTTGACCCCATGGCCCACCACGAGGTCCACCATGTCAGTGCCATGCTAGTCGAGACCATCCAAGGCCGACCGGGGGCCAACATTCTCCCCCACTAACCCCCCCAAAATGCTTTAGTTACTTATAGAAAATTAAATCAGGTTCATTAGACGTGACCTAACTTTAAAAATCCATGTTGAATTTCTCTAATCAGCTCAAATTTCTTGAAAAGTTCAGTTACTTTCTCCTTAATTATAGGTTCCAATAACTCCCACACAACTGATATTAGACTAACTGGCCTACCATTTCCTCCATTCTCTCTCTCACCTTCTTCAATGATGGTGTTACATTTGGTGTTACATCGAATGGGACAGGTCCTGATCCAAGAGCTAAGTAGCAAGATACACTCCGACAACAGCACAAATACCAGGCAATAATGATCTCTGACAAGAGGCTGACCATCTCACTTTGAGATTCAACAACATTACCATCACTGAGTTCCAACCATCAACATTCTGGGATCATGAGTGATCAGAAATATTAGAACAGCTACATAAATGCATTGCATGCTGCAGGCCAGGAGTTGGGCTCTCTGTAGCAAGTTGCTCACTATATGACTTCCAAAGTCTCTGTAACACCAACAAAATGCATTTTAGGAATCTGATTGCGTCTCCACTTGCTTGAATGGATAGATACACTGAAAAGTCTCAGGATCATCCAGGACAAAGCAGCCCACATGATTGGTACCCTATCTACCATTCTAAACATCCACTCGCCATCTGCTTACTGTGCCCACCATGTCTCTACATGGTGCATGGCAACAAGTTGCCAGAGCTGTTCAGCAGCACCCCCCAGACCCTCAAATTCCTCCCTATAATGACAAAGATAATAGACACAAAGTGGCATATCATCCTAACTTGTACGTACACTGCCATTCTTCAGTTGTTGCTGGGTCAAAATCTTTGAATTCCTCCCCACAAAAGGGGATGCTACCTTAAACAGAAGGTCGGGAGTGAGCTGCACTACACAGGTCTCGCCTAGCTTGAGTTGGGAGGTTGGGCAAGATAGGATCGCCTGCATTTCCACGTTAATACTTTTGAGTCGAATGGCAATTCGACTCAATTGCTACCCCATTGGAAGTTACAGCCCAAAATTGTGTCATTTATTACACCTACACTTTTCCATAATTTTGCTTGCCCTTTGCACAACATCTCACAAGATCTTCAGGGTGTCACTTTGAGGAACAAAGCTGAAGGGCAGTACATTATTTAGACGTTTCCTTTGTCAGTATACCTCTTCAGTCAAAAACCCTTTTTGGAAGTAAATTCTAAATTTGCCTCAAGTTTTACCACTGAGGTCTTTGTAGAAAGAAATCATACTTTATTATATGTCTTTGAACTCTAACAAGATTGTTGGTAAGCAATTGTATTGTGATATGTACCAGGCTCATGGTTTTCTTTAAATGCGACCTTGGGATTGGAAAGTATTTCTTTTATTATACACTTGTCCGTGAATAATATTGCATCCAGTGATTTCAATTGATATCTATCACCTGGCAGCTGTATAATCTATGTTTATAGACAAATAGACACCAACGAAAACAAAACTAATTTTCTGGGGATGCTAGTTTCAAAGAAGAGGACTGATAGTAATGCTCAAGATTATTCTTTCAATAGTGCTATTTGTTTTATTGATGGATTGGTTGTCAGCTGAACAATTTGTTGCAAAATAGAGATAGACAGTAGAAAGCCTTTCTCTTTCCAGCTGTAAGCAGAATTATTGTCACATGAGAGCCATTGAGACAAGCAGCTGCCACAATTACCATGCTCCCATAAGCTGTTTCTGCTCATAAAACTAGACATTGACGTCGATGGAGAATTTCACCTCTGCATCGAACAAAAGCATTTCTTTGCTTGGTGAAGCATTAGTGGAAGGATAGAATTTATTCAGTACAAAGGCGCAACACTGCAGATGTTTGAGAACTGGTATGAAAACAGAAAACGCTTGAAAACCTCAGTAGGTAAGAGAGCATCAGTGGAGTGAGAAACATAGATCGTCAGAACTTGTTCTGGTAAAGGATCATTGACCTGAAAGGTTAATTATGTTCCTCTCTCTCCACAGATGCTGGGCTGGATTCTCTGAGCACCGCCAGTAGCAGAGTTCCCAATGCGGCGGAGAATCCAGCATTGTGAAGAAAAAGGGATTGCCGCTGGCGCCAATGTGTTTTCAAAGTTCTGCATCCCCCACTAGTGGCGGGATCGAGGTTTGCACCTGCACACGAGCGGGAGGATGCAAATGACTCTTAATTACCCATTTGCATCTACTTAGCGGGTCGGGCACCACATTCTCTGAGCCGGTGTAATTCTCTGGTCCTCTGGACCTGGAAGCATGTGGGTGGGATTTACTGCAGGTATTTCCCAGCATGGCCCTTGCATGGTGGACCTCGTGGTGGGCTAATGGGGTAACTCCTTAATAATAGTAATAATCTTTATTGTCACAAGTAGGCTTACATTAACACAGCAATGAAGTTACTGTGAAAAGCCTCTAGTCGCCACATTCCGGTGCCTGTTCGGGTACATAGAGGGAGAATTCAGAATGTTCAAATTACCTAACAGCACATCTTACGGGACTTGTGGTAGGAAACCTGAGCACCCGGAGGAAACCCATGCAGACACAGGGAGAACGTTCAGATTCTGCACCGACAGTAACCCAAGCCGGGAATCGAACCTGGAATCCTGGCGCTGTGAAGCAACACTGCTAACCGCTGTGCCGCCTAGTTGCCCCCAAAGTCCATCCATGGGCCACTTCCTCCCCCCACCACAATGCATGACCTGCCCACCCCACCGCCAACAGACACCACACCGCACCACCAGAGATCCCCTAAATACAAAAATCCCCCAGAGACCCCCATTTGTCAAGAGACGCCCAAAATAAAGAGACCCCCCAGAGATGCCCTAAATAAAGAGACCCCCTCCCCCAGACACTCCGAAATAAAAAGAACCCCACAGAGCCCCGAGAAAAGAGAAACCTGTCAGGAAGTTTCCCAGAAATGAGAAACTCGTCAGGAAGCTTCCCAGAAAAGAAACCCCTGTCTGGAAGCTAGGGAGCAGTCCAGACAGCGGCAATGAAAAAAATGACTGTTGTAATTAGAAGATCCAGTCCCATAGCTGAACATCTATATCAACACCATTTTCCTGCCCTATCCCTTGACGCCTAAACTGTGTTGAAATCAAAACCTATCACAGAATCTGCTACTCAAATTCACTCCAGTCTCTAATCTGTAGAACTCTTCATTTATTTCAGTAATTCTTTATGCTTACAATCTATGGACATTTGAAACATAAGCTTTATGTCACATAACTAAAACTTCTTGAATTACCATGATTTAGCTGCTACTTTTTTCAAACTTTGAAATGGGCCTTGAAACAGTTTTTGAAATAAGGCACAAATGGGTGCATCACAGTTATATCCTTGAGTTTGCCACAAAGAGAAGATTAGGAGCTGCCCACAGTCTGGATTCTAACAAACACGATGAGAGATCTTATTACGCATGTTGCTCACACAATCTAAGCTGGAGAACTGAAGCCCATGCAAGCACTCTGCTGATGTCATGACAGATCATGTGATGCTTCACCAACAGGGATGTATTGTCTGATACATAACAACCCACCTTTATTTCTTTTGTACAATAACAATTGCTTAACAGTTTTACAACAGACCCACTTATGCATTATCTCTGTACACATATACGCAATTCAATAAGACAGTATCTCAGGTGGGATTCAACGTACTGGAACCTGGCTACCCGAGAACTTGGAAGTGTCCACTTTTCCGACAGAAAAGTCCAGTGCCTATCTCTAAAGGGATTGGGCAGTCTTCAGAAACAAAATCTTAACTTGTCTCTTCATCTGGCCTCTGTTCTGAACTCTTGCTGTCTACATTGTCCAAGGGAAATTAGTCTTGAGAAGTTTCCACAATTTCACTTGGTGAAGCTGGTAGCTGGACAGCATGGCATCGCAAAACTCTTCAACTCATCATCTGTCTGTATGGTATATGATATTGGACCTGTCTTTGCTACGATCACAGCAGGTAACAATTTCTCAGTGATATAGTTTTTGGCTAGCACTCGCTCTTCTTGATTGAATGCTCACTTTTGCTTCACTGTTCTCTCCGAGCATAGAATTGTAGAATCATAGAATTTACAGTGCCGAAGGAGGCCATTCGGTCCATCAAGTCTGCACTGGCCCTTGGAAAGAGCCCCCCATTTAAGTCCACACCTCCACCCTCTCCCCGTAACCCACCTAGACGTTTTGGACACTAAGAGCAATTTAGCATGGCAAATCCACCTAACCTGCACATCTTTGGGCTGTTGGAGGAAACCAGAGCTCCCGGAGGAAACCAATGCAGACGTGGGAAGAACGTGCAGACTCGGCACAGACAGCGACCCAAGCCGGGAATTAAACTAGGGACCCTGGAGCTGTGAAGCAGCAGTGCTAACCACTGTGCAACTGTGAAGCCCAAAGTGTACTTGTCGTTGTTTGACAATCTCAGAAATATCAGGTCATCGTAACAAATCAAACTGTGCTTTCAGTTTCCTCCTGAACATCAGCATTACTGGTGAACTCTGTGTTGTTATGTGTGCAATGTTCCGATAAAATATTGAGAACCTGTTTACTCTTCTTGCCAATGTACCTTGGTCTTTCTCTGCCTGAATCAAATGTTTCAATGATTCAATGAGACGTTCGGCCAACCCATTTGTTGCAGGATAGTACAGAGCTAACGTTATATGCTGTATATCGTTGCCTCATAAATAATCCTCAAACTCTTTGAAGTGAACTGAGTACCATTATCACTTACGACCTGCTCTGGTGTACCAAATCTTGCAAATATTTTGTGTCTAGCTTCTCAATGGTTCGTTCAGTCATCGTGGATTTTATGATAACAACTTCTGGCCATTTAGTGTGTGCTTCCGCAATTAGTAGAAATATGTGACCCTCCAGTGGATAAGCATCATCTATGTGTATTATCTGCCATGGCTGGGTCGGCCATTCACACGGATGTAATGGTTATAGTGGTGGAGTGTTTCTTAGTTTTTCACAATACTGACATTGCCCCACTTTCTGGGCAGCACGGCAACACAGTGGTTAGCACTGCCGCTTCACAGCTCCAAGATCCCAGGTTCGATTCCCGGCTTTGGTCACTGTTTGTGCGGAGTCTGCACGTTCTCTCTGTGTCTGCGTGGGTTTCCTCCGGGTGCTCCAGTTTCCTCCCACAAGTCCCAAATGATGTGCTGTTAGGTAATTTGGACATTCTGAATTCTCCTTCAGTGTACCCGAACAGGCGCCGTAGTGTGGCGAGTAGGGGCTTTTCACAGTAACTTCATTGCATTGTAAGCCGACATGTGACAATAAAGATTATTATTATTGTTTCTCTTCAATTTGAGCATCTAATCCTGGCCACCAAAAGTAGCTTTGTGTCAGGATGTCCCACATGCAGTTGGTCATGGAATTTACTGCACAAGAACAGAGGAATAATCACTTATTCCCCATAATAAAACTCCATCCTGGACTATCAACTCAAGTCTTTGTTTGATGTAGAGTTGAGGTCTGGGTTTTTGCAAAAACATCTGACATTGTTCCTTTTAAGACCATTTCCGTCCCCTTCTCCAACACTGGATCGGTTCTTGTACACCTCTGTGTAGCACAATCAATCACTCACGAGACGAGATGCGAAGGAGTCGAACGATGGCTTTATTACACAGACTTGTTCCCCAGCAGCACAGTTACAGAATGCGGCTGCTGGGCGAACCCGGGCTCTTATACTCCACCTTACTGGGTGGAGCCAGCAGGCGGCTGATCCAATCGGGACCCAGTGTCTATCCACCAATAGCCTCTTGGCATCACAGGGTACCTTAATACCCCTAATACATACCACCACACTCTGTACTTATCCTACAGGTATATTATTCACGAGTGAGAAATACAGGATGTTGACTAAATGTACTTCAGGTTCTTGATTGACTTGTAACGGCAAACTTGACAAAGCATCAGTATTTGCATACTGCTCTGACTTATGACATTGGATATCGTAGCATATGCAGACAATATCAAAGACCATCTTTGTAACCTACTAGCAGCGATAGAAGGAACGCCTTTATATGACCCAAAGATTGTCGGCAAGGGTTGACGATCTATTAAAAGAGTAAAATTACATCCATAAAGGAGTGGTGGAACATCTTACCCCAAACATGATCACCAAAGCATCTTTTTTTTAGCTGAGCGTAATTCATTTCAATTCCAGGAAGAGTTTGTAAAGCAAATGCTATCAGTCATTCCTCTCCTGAAGGCATTATGTGAAAGACAACTGCACCAAGCCAATAGGGTGATGGGCTGCAAGCAAGTTGTAACTGCAGCTTGGAATTGTCGTGAGTCAACAGCGCTGACTTCTGGAAGGTATCTTTTACCTCATTATATACACTTTCACATTCTATTCATCAGTGTCATACCTATTTGGCACATAATAAAGAATGCAAAGGCTTCAGTCATGTTGCTAAATCTGGCACAAATCTCCCATAGTAATTGATCAATCTGAAAAACGATCTTAGTTGTATCCCATCTGGAGAACGTGGTGCTTCTAAGATTGCTGGCATCTTCTTTGTCTCCTTATGTAAGCCATCTTTGTTAATGAGGTGGCCCAGATGAGGCAGCACGGTGGTGCAGTGGTTAGCACTGCTGTCTCATGGCACCAAGGTCCCAGGTTCAATCCTGGCTCTGGGTCACTGTCCGTGTAGAGTTTGTACATTCTCCCCGTGTGTGCGTGGGTTTTGCCCCCACAACACAAAGATGTGCATGGTAGATGGATTGGAAAAAATGAATTGAATTTTATCACAAAAAATGATGTAGCCCAGATAATTTATCAATGACTTGAAAAAGTCGCACTTTCCCTTTCACTTCGGAGATGATTGTTTAGAGAAGCTTCCAAGCTCTTCAAGTGTTCCTGTTCACTCAAACCAGTGACATACGGTAGCACAGCGGTTAGCAGTGGTGCTTCACAGCTCCAGGGATACAGGTTCGATTCCCGGCTTGGGTTACTGTCTGTGCGGAATCTGCACGTTCTCCCTGTGTCTGCGTGGGTTTCCTCCAGGTGTTCCGGTTTCCTCCCACAAGTCCCGAAAGACGTGCTGTTAGGTAATTTGGACATTCTGAATTCTCACTCTGTGTACCCGAACAGGCGGCGGATTGTGGCGTCTGGGGGCTTTTCACAGTAACTTCATTGCAGGGTTAATGTAAACCTACTTGTGACAATAAAGATTATTATTATTATTATTATTAAAATGTAATTTAAGTAACACTGCACTCCATTCAACCCACTTAGAATTTGATCCATGAACCTCTGAAAAAGAGCAGGAGCTGATGTTATTCCAAAAGAAATTGTTCAGTCATGAAACAGACTTTTGTCTGTCACAAAAGTGAGTAGTGGCTGTGATTTTGCAGCCACATTAATTTGTAAATAAGCTTGTGGTAAATCAATTTTCCTGACTTGCTGTCCTCTAGACAGTCCAGCAAACAATTCTTCAGTCGGTGGCAAAGGATAACCATCTGCACACAATGCTGGGTTAATAGATGCTTTAAAACCTCCACATATTCTCACTGAACCATCGCGTTTCAGTACAGGAACTACTGGTGTTGCCTAATCACTCGCGGTAACTGATTCAATAACTCATGTTTCGACTAGCCTTTCTAGTTGCTCTTCGACTTTTGACCTGATGGTGTATGTATTGGTTCTAGCTTTGAGACATTTTGGTATTCTCTCTGTCTTGATCTTTAATTTCACTTCAACTCCAATCATGGTGCCTAGTGAATCTTTAAATACTTTCTCAAACGTTTCCAAGAGTTGTTGTAGATTATTCTTGGATTCCACTAGTTGATTTATTATTCCCTAGTTGAGTTTAAGCTATTTCAGCCATGCTCGATCAAATAAAACAGGGAACTATCCACAGACAACTTGAAGAGGCAACTCCATCGTCTATCCATTTGCTTCTCCTTTCACCATAATGCATCCTTTAATGGTCCAACCTCTTCTGTGTACATCCTTAGGAGGCATGGTGGCACAGTTGTTAGCACTGCTGCCTCATAGCACCAGAGACCCGGGTTGTATTCTGGCCTTGGGTGACTGTGTGTAGTTTACACTTTCCCCCCCATATTTGCGTAGGTTTGCTTCAGGTGCTCCGGTTTCCGCCCACAGTCCAAAGATGTGTTGATTGGCTGGATTGGCCATGCCGAATTGCTCCTTAGCGTCCAAAGATGTGCAGGATAGGTGGATTTGCTATAATCAATGTGCAGGGTTGCAGGCATAGGGCGGAGGCGTGGGCAAACTCAATGGGCTGAATGGTCTCCTTCTGTAAGGATTCTATGGATCATATCTAATGGTTTTAAAGGCAGATGCTTCAATGTTTGATCAAAAATTGTCTCTGGTATTAAGGAAACAGCTGCGCCTTATCCACTTCCATCTTAATTTGATGCCCATTATGTTTTAGAAATTCCCACCCATCGACAAATTTATTGACACAATGTGTTTCTTTTTTCTAGCATATTCTTGGTGTTGGCGAAGATCTCTGAGCCCAATGTGCCTTGGCAATATGGCCAATTTTGCGACTTTTCTTTTGCTTATTTACTCTACTCCAGCATTCCCCTGCTATGTGTCTAACCTGTGTACATCAGTGATATGGTCGTTCACTGGCAGCCTTGTTTCGTATTGTATCCATTCTGTGGATCCTCCCTCCAGGCCCAACTGTGAAGCTTCTCTCATTGCTAGTTCCATAAATGTGCCAATTTCCACAGCAGCTTTAGAGTTAAATTGCTTACAGTAAGCAGCTTCCTCTGAATAGCTTCACTGCGGAGTCCACGAACCAGCTTATCACAAAGAGTGCCATCAAGTGTTGCACCAAATTCGTAGTATTTTGCTAACTTAAAGTCGCTGTGAATTGTAAAATGCTTTCACCTTCTTCCTGACTACAGCGATGGAAATTAACTTGCTGCAATTAACAATGGTCTGGCATAGCTTTTTAACAGCACATACATTTTACACCCTACTGAACTGTGGAAAGGTTTTTTTCATTTGTTCATGGGACATGGACTTCGCAGGTTGTGCCAACATTTGTTGTCCATCCCTAATTGCCCTTGAGGGGGCAGTTAGGAGTTAACCACATTGCTGAGGGTCTGGAGTCACATGTAGGCCAGACCAGGTAAGGACGGCAGATTTCCTTCCCGAAAGGATATGAGTGAACCAGTTGGGTTTTTATGACAATAAACACTGGTTTCATGGCCATCATTAGACTTTTAATTTCAGATTTTTATTGAATTCAAATTTCACCATCTGCAGTGGCGGGATTTGAACCTGGGTCCCCGGAGCATTGCACTGGATCTCTGGTTTACTAGTCCAATGACAATACCATTTTGCAACCGCCTCCCCTTGCAGTTGAGAACTTTAGGTCCTCCGGTGTTTCATTTGCGATGAGATATAATTGGAATTTTTCTTCATCTCAGTTCCAAGTCTCACAGTCTTCATCAAGTGTATCCATGGTGTCCGCTTTTCCCACCATTCTGGATCCAGGCTCCTAGGGTTCATACTTCAACCAATTTCCTCCCTTCTAATTCTTTTGGATATATGGAACAAGCGATTCCCTTATCCACAATACAGCATAGAATGTTTCTTTTTGCCTGACTGTAGTTTGACTTTTTCCCGAGTAGTGGCCTGTACAGAAACGGGAGGCTTCAGAATCTGTTCCCGCAGTCCATTTACCTTTGCCACTTGCACCATCTCTGCAAGTCAGAATCTACCCCTTCAATGGCAAGCAAGTTTTTAATCTGTTATTCTTCTGTACTCACAGTTGTAGTTGATTTTCTTTTATAAAATCCTTCATCACCGGCGACTTGCTTCATCTGACTTGTGTGTCCGATCCTGAAAATCTCCCACTCTCGATGCCACCTCCACCAATTTTCTCGATGATTTATGTTTTGTTCAGCAATTCCATTTTCTTGCCTCAATCCTCATCGCCAGATTTCTCTTTTGTTATATCTTTGTGTTTTCCATAAAGAGAAAAGATATGGAGGTGCTCACACTTTGGATTCTTACAGACATGATGAGAGGTTTTATTAGGGATGTTGTTCATACAATCTAATATGGAGAACAGAAACCTGCGCAAACACTCATTGCTGATGTCACTACAGACCACATGGCACTTCACCAGCAGGGATGTATTCTCTGATGCATCACAATCACTGTAAAATATCAACAGGACATGCATGCAAATAGAAGTAGTGCACCAAATGATCTCCATTCGCCACATCATTGGGATAAAAGTCCAGCATGACTGTTTTAATTGGAAACCTGGAAGATTTAGGTGAGGATTTGTATCTATAATGATCAGAACATATCATTTATGCATCAGAATTTACCATAGTCCTTGAAACCCCAAACTGTCAGGGTGCAGAAATTCCTGGAGATTGCTCAAGAAAGTTCTGTAGATGTTGCATTGAAGACATAAGAATTGCTTTAATATGGTTGCGAAGAAGGCTTTGTGATTGATATATAATAACGTAGAAGGAAAAGTGATGGTAACATGGACAAGACGCTGGTGTAAGGATAGGGTTCAGCCCTCAGATCTCAGCTATTTACAATTTCTATAAATGATCTGCAAGCGGGGACAGAGAGGACAGAGTGTAATACAGCAAAATTTGCGGATGATACTAAAAGGTGTGAAAGCAGGGAGTGAAGAGGAGATAAAGATTTTACAGATGGATACAGATAGGCTGGGTACTGGGCCAAAATTTGACAGATGGAGTTTAATGTGGATTAGTGTGAGGTTATGCATTTTGGCCGAAAAAATAGAATGGCAAAGTATTATCTAAATGGAAAGCGGATTCAAGATGCGTCTGGGCAGAGGGATCTGGATGTCCTTGTTCATGTATTGCAGAAAGTCAGTATGCAGGTCCAGTATGTAATTAGAAAGGCAAATGGAATGTTACAATTTATTGCAAAAGGACTGGAGTATAAAAGTAGAGAAATGTTGTTGCAATTGTGTAGGGTGTCGGTGAGACCACATCTGGACTTTTGTGTCCAGTTTTGGTCTCCTTATTTGACGAAGGATGTGGTGCCATTGGAGGCAGTTCAGAGGAGGTTCACCAGATTGATTCAGGGATGAAGGGGTTGATGTATGAGGAGAGATTAAACAGTTTGGGCTCATGCTTGTTGGAGTTTAGAAAGATGAGAGGGGATCTGAATGAGGGGTATGAAATACTAAATTGGATTGGTGAAGTAAACGTAGACGTAGAAGTAAATGTTCCCCCTTGTGGGGAAATCTAGAACAAGAGGTCATGGATGTAGGTTGAGAGGCAGTAGATTGAGAACTAAGATGAGGAGGAACTATTTCTCGCGGAAGGTGGTGAATTTGTGGAACCTTACATTGTTTCAAGAAAGACACAGATATATTTTGTTAAAAGATGGATTAAAGAGATATGGGCAACAGGTGGGGTGGTGGATTTGAGATCAGGAAGAGATCTGAGTGGATGGCAGAGCAGGCTCAAAGGGCTGTATTGCCTACTTCTGCTTTAATTCCTATGTTGCCTATGTTTCATATGAATGTGACAGAACGGACAGAATGTACACACAGAAGAGTGCACTAGCAAATAAGGTCAGAGTCAGGAACGATGGTAAAAAGAAAGACTCTTTATCTGGATGCACACAGCATTCATAAGAAGGTGGATGAATTCATGACACAAATTGAAACAAATGAGTATGATATGATAGCTGTTTATGAGACATGGGGCGGGATTCTCCGAAATGGAGGCAAAGTGTTCGCGCCGTCGTGAACGCCGTCGAGTTTCACGATGGCGCGAAACGGCCCCTATCCCGACCGATTCAGGGCCCGATAATGGGCTAGGAGAGGCGCCGCGTCATTTACACGCGCCAGGTCTTGGCGCCACGTAAAGGCGGCGCCGCATACATGATGCTGCTAATGCCGCATAACTGGCGTCACCCGCGCATGCGTGGTTGCCGTCCTCTCCGAGTCCGCCCCGCAAGAAGATGTCAGACGGATCTTGCGGGGCTGCGGAAGAAAGGAGGTCCTCCTTCAGAGAGGCCGGCCCGACGATCAGTGGGCACCGATCGCGGGCCAGACCCAGGAGCGAAATTCTCCCCCAACGGCGCGATGTCCGCCGACTGGCGCCAAAGACGCCGCCAATCAGACGGGCATCGCGCCGGCCCAAAGGTGCGGAATGCTCCGCATCTTTGGTGGCCTAGCCCCAACATTGAGGGGCTAGGCCGACGCCGGAGGGATTTCCGCCCCGCCAGCTGGCGGAAATGGCGTTTGTTGCCCCGCCAGCTGGCGCGGAAATGCGGCGCATGCGCGGGAGCGTCAGCGGCCGCATTCAGTTTCCCGGCGCATGCGCGGAAGCGTCAGCGGCCGCTGTCAGTTTCCCGCGCATGCGCAGTGGGGAGAGTCTCTTCCGCCTCCACCATGTTGGAGGCCGTGGCTGAGGCGGAAGGGAAAGAGTGCCCCCACGGTACAGGCCCGCCCGCGGAGATTGGTGGGCCCCGATCGCGGGCCAGGCCACCGTGGGGGCACCCCCGGGGTCAGAACGCCCCGCGCCCCCCCCAGGAACCCGGAGCCCGCCCACGCCGCCTTGTCCCGCCGGTAAATACCAGGTTTGATTTACGCCGGCGGGACAGGCAATTTCTGGGCGGGATTTCGGCCCATCCGGGCCGGAGAATCCAGCGGGGGGTCCCGCCAACCGGCGTGGCCCGATTCCCGCCCCCACCCAATCTCCGGTACCGGAGACTTCGGCGGGGGCGGGATTCACGGCGGCCAACGGCCATTCTCCGACCCGGCGGGGGGTCGGAGAATGACGCCCCAGGTGTGGACAGCGCCGGGGGTAACCCGCCGTTTTGGGCTGGCCGCTTGGCCCATCCGGGCCTGAGAATAGCAGGGGTGCCGGAGAATCGCCATTTTGGGTGTCTCGGGCGATTCTCCGGCCTGCGCCGCGCGGAACTCGACGGGGCCGTTCTCGCCGCTTGGGAGGGCGTCGGACCGGTGTCCCGGGAAAATTTGGTGACCCAGGCGATTCTCCCAACCGGCGCGGGAGCGGAGAATCGCGCCCATGGTTGCAAAGTGATCATGGCTGGGATCTGAACAGACAAACGTTTTAACATTTTTGAGGGATAGGAAGAAAGGAGAGGTTTGTTTTCATAATAATGTTATGGGCCAGGGTTTAGAGAACCCCAAAGCATATCCTGGGTTCACCTGTCCCACAACTTTTAATAGATTGTGGTATGAGGAGCACACGGCCAACTCTACAGGTGTGGTACAGCAGAAATGGAAAAGTATTTTTTAAAGCAAAACAATGTTTATTCTATGAACTCAAGTTAACCTTTTTTAACCATACAGTGAACATCTTCGCAACCATCAATTAAAATACAACCCCCAAATAATACAACACTGAGTAACCCTTGAAGCTTTCCTTTTAACATCCATAAGACTTAAAACACCTTTTACGAGAAGCACATCAGGTTAAAGTCACTCCTGTTATTAGTTTTAAATCACCAGGATCGATTTACAGTCTTTAGGTTACAGAGAGAGACTCTAATACACTTTCTGGCTGTGACTGCAGCTATCCAGCTCTGAAAACAAAACTAAAACACACCCTGCAGCAAACAGCCTAAAACGAAAGTAAAAAGCTGACAGACAGCCCAACTACACCCACTCTCTGACATCACTGCAGTAATACACACCCATTTCTTAAAGGTACTCTCACTACAGATATTTATATACGCACCCATTTATAAAGACCCATTTCTTAAAGGTACTCTCACATGACAATAAATTAATGAGATCAGTGCATAGTGGGAATAGTTCTTGGATTGGGAGATTAAAAAATAGAAATAGGTCGCGGGGGGGTAAAAATAGCAAATGTAATAATGCAGTGGTGGGACTGATGTATCGGCTCTGTACTAGTAACTACACTATAGGACAGCATAGAAATAATGGAATTTCTAAGAACGTTGCTGCAATAATTTTGGAAGATTTTTATCTTCATACAGATAAGACAAATCAAATTCAGACAGGTAGTCTGGAGGATGAGTGTATAAAGTGTATTTAGAACAGTTTTTCAGAGCAATATATTCTGGAACCAACCAGGCAATAAATTACTTTAAACCTGGTAATGTTTAATGAAACAGGATTAATTAATGATCTCATAGTAAAGGACCCCCTAGGTAAAAGTGATCGCAACATGATGGAACTTCACATCAAGTTTGAGAGTGAGAAATTTAGATCTAAAACTAGTGCCTGAAATTTAAATAAAGGCTATTATAAAGGTATGACG
The DNA here is from genome assembly GCF_047496885.1 of Scyliorhinus torazame. Lineage (NCBI taxonomy): Eukaryota > Metazoa > Chordata > Chondrichthyes > Carcharhiniformes > Scyliorhinidae > Scyliorhinus > Scyliorhinus torazame. Next base: position 110,780,937 of record NC_092721.1, read on the forward strand.
ACAAAGTTGGCTAAAGTAGAATGGGAAAATATGTTAAAATGTTAGATGTTAGAGAAGTTCTGACAGATGTTGAAGGATATATTTGATAACTCACAACAAAGATATATTCCATTGAGTAAGAAAGCCTCACGAGGATGTGCCATCCAGTGATAACTAAGGAAGTTAAGGATAAAAGAAAAGAAATGCAATGCTGCGAAGATTAGTTGTAGCCTAGAAGATTGGTAAAAATTTAGAAACCAGCAAAGAATGACGAATAAAAATAATAAATAATTTGAAACTGCTAACCATCTCCACCTCGGCCCCAGTGATGCTGACAGGGGTGTGTACAGTACTTTGCTTCCTGAAGTCAATGACCAGCTCTTTAGTTTTGCTGGCATTGAGGGAGAGATTGTTGTCGCTGTACCACTCCTCTAGGTTCTCTATTTCCCTCCTGTATTCTGACTCGTTGTTATTCGAGATCCGGCCCACTATGGTCGTACCGTCAGCAAACTTGTAGATGGAATTGGAACCAGATTTTGCCACGCAGTCGGGTGTGTACATGGAGTAGGGTAGGTGGCTAAGTACGCAGCCTTGCGGGGCCCCAGTATTGAGGAATATTGTAGAGGAGGTGATGTTGTTCATTCTTACTGATTGTGGTCTGTTGGTCAGAAAATCGAGGATCCAGTGGGGAGCCAAGTCCTAGGTGTCGGTAAATCAACAAGAGAGTGGAGGAACTCAACCAGAAATATGTGTAGCATGACATTCAGCAGAAAATGTAGTTAAATAACTCAATAGCTTGAAAGACTGTTTCAATGATCAATACACATCCCTGGAAAAATATGTTACAAAATATGTTGAATACTATTTGAGAAAAAAATGTGTTGGAACTATCAGTAATGATGAAGCAATGCACTGAAAAATACAACAAGAATGCAAGGACTGGGTAAGAAAATAAACAGTTGAAAGAATAGCTGATTGTCCTTCAAGGCGGAACACAAAATCCGTATATAACCCTTCAGAAGCATAAAGAAATGAAAACGAATTGAACAGCAGGAGAGAAGAACAACCAAGAAGGAAGTTGATTGGTCTCTGTTGAATTCAAAGAGAACTCAAGATGAAGCAATTGACATTTGAAAAAAAAAGTGAATACCTGTTAAAGAACTTTCATATGCTACAAAGATCCCTCAGGTCAAAATTTGTTCCTCTGGAAAGTTACAAAGACAAGCAAGATGAATTTAAAGTACCTCTGAACAAACTGAAGAACTAGTTGCAGTGAAGACTCAGCAATGTTCGATATTCCAGATGGAACAAGTTAAGTTCCAAACAGATATCCAGACACTGCAAGAGGGAATACATTCCGGTTGAAGAATTTGTGACAATGAAAACGTCACTGAACAACAGAGTTTCAGAACTGCAGGAAGAAAGGTAAAAGAAGAAGAATTCTGGAGTACAGGAGCAACAAAAAGTAGAAAACTAGCAGCCCCAATTCAACCGCAAAAAGGTTATCCATCAGGGTGGCATTGCCATGGTGCCTGCATTCCAGAATGTAGGAGAGCCAGGGGGCCATCCTGCCCGATCCCTGACCACCTAGAGGCCCAGGAGAACCTCCACCCCCTGGTTCCATTTTGCATGGTCCGCGTTTGTGTGGACCAGTACCGAATGGCGCCTAGCTGTGGTCTCCCAGGGGAGGCCGATAGATGCCGGGTGCCCGGTAGATCCTGGGTAATCATGCCTCAGTGGGTTTACAACCTACTTGGGAAAGCGCGGATTGGTTCTGCCCACCTTCTGTTCACGTCGGATCTTGTTAGATCCCACGAGGTGCACTGTCTGTCAAGAAGCCCGCAGGAGGCCTCGACCGGGATCTACTGGCCATGTCGTCCTCTCGTTCGGCTGCAACGTGGCCGGTAGACACACCCAGAACAAAGAGAGGAAAGAAAGACTGGATGAACGGAGAGATAAGATATTGAACCAAAATGTAAGAAAATAAATTATAAAAAGTTATTTAATTTTTTTGAATGCTAAAGCAATCCACATGAAGGAATGTGGCACCACACTTTTATCTGTTCTCTTGTTTGGCAAAAGAGGTTGTTTAGAAATCATTCCCAATTATCACATTATTAAAAGGTCACACTGTTCATTTCTAGACTTTCTGTGCTGAGCTAATGGGGAATGAATGCACAACTGCAGAAACTGCATGAAAATCACAAAGTTGCTTTCATGAAGCTAACAGTGAAGTAATACAAATGGTAAACTTGATGATTGACAATTTGTAGAGCATCCCTTCTTCAATATACTTTGCTGGCCAATTTACACTTTATAACAGTCTGTGTCATTCTGAGGTTATTATTTTTCCAGCAACACCTGGTCGATTATTTCAAGGAGTTTTACATGCAAGAACTCATCAATGTTAATGCTTCTTTTCAAGTAAACTAGAAACCAACAACTCCTTTTCCGCTATGGTTCAGATGTTACAGCAGTAATGATCACAAAACTGTCAGTATTCACTGTCATTACTCCACTGAAAGTGACAGCATCTTCTGGTTTGTCTGTGTGCCAGAAAATGCAGAAATCTGTAAGATATTGTTGTGATTCTGCGCTTCATCAGAGGTTGTGCTGCTGAAGCACCCCCAGACTGTAATATATGGAAAGCAATTGAATGATAATAATTTTCACTCTTAGTTTGGCTGTAAAAACCTTTTCAAAATCTGCATGAGATATAATTGTTTTTCAAGGCATACAAACTGTGCAATTAATGCTCAATGTCCTCACTGGCTCTGAGAAACTAATTTTAGGTATGTGAAATGTCAGATTGCTTCAGAATGATTTTTTAAAAAACCACAAAGGCCTGGATCTTGCAGCCCCAATAGCAGCAAATGCTGAGAGGTTGGGCACTATTGAGGAGTTTAGAAGAACATGGGGCGACCTCATAGAAACCTATAAAATTCTAACAGGACTAAACAGGGTAGATGCAGGAAGGATTGGCTGGAATCTCCGCCCCTCCGATGGCGAAATTGTGTTCGGCAACGGGGTGGAGAATCCATTTTGCCGCACGAAATCGGGACCGGCGCCGGTTTCACAATTCTCCAACCCCTGAAAATCTATGCGGTGCTGAGTATCCACCGCCTGAGGCCATTGCCCGAGGTTCGCCCTGCGATGCTCCGTAGCCAACCGGCTGAATTCCCGATGGAGTGGTTTTAACATGGTCCCACCGTCCGAGATCCTCGCATGGCGGCTGCGGACTCAGTCCGGGGCCGCCACAGTTGGGGGAGGGCCAATCGGCAGTGTCATGTGAGAGTACCTTTAAGAAATGGGTGTTTAAGAAATGTACCTTTAAGAAATGGGTATTTATCAGTGATGTCAGAGTGTGGGTGGAGCTGGGCTATCTGTCAGCTTTTTACTTTTGTTTTAGGCTGTTTGCTGCAGGGTGTGTTTTAGTTTCGTTTTCAGTATTGGAGCTGAAGCCAGACAGAGCAGGTGTACTGTTGATCTCTCTGCCATGAAAAGACTATCTCTTGATCATTTGGCGAATTCAGAATTATAAATGTTATCAGTACTGAATGTAAACCTAATGTGCTTCTGTTAAAAGGTGTATCTTCTGTCTTCTGGATTTTGTTTGGGAAGTTATTAAGGATTACTTAGTGTTGTATTCTTTGGGGGTTATATTTGAATTGATGGTTGCTAAGATGTTCACTGTATGGTTTAAAAAGGTTAACTTGAGTTCATAGAATAAACATTATTTTGCTTTAAAAAATACTTTTCCATTTCTGCTGTACCACACCGATAGAGTGGGCCGTGTGCTCCCCATACCATAATCTATTAAAAGTTGTGGGTCAGGGGAACTCCATGATCCACTTTGGGGTTCTCTAAACCCTTGGCCCATAACAGCAGGCTGAGGGGTCTACATTCGGGGTTGGGGGAAATGTATGCAGACGTTCCGGGGCGCGCGAGTGGCTGATGCGGGGCACTATTTTGCCAGCCCAGGTGCGCCATGGTGCACAGCGCACGCTGCTGGAGGCTGCCGCTGTGCGTATGCGCAGCCTCTGACCCAGAAGTACGGGGGGCCGTATCGGCAGCAAGAGCTGCAAGATCTACGACAGCTACCTGCTAGCCCCCAGCAAACGGGGAATCTTAGGCATTTTGGCACCCGTTTTTCTGGCCTAAAATACCACAGTTTTCCCAACGGCATGGGGACATCGTCTCAAAAATGGAGAATCCAGCCCCGTGTTCCTGATGGCAAGGCCGTCCAGAACTAGGGTCATAGTCTAAGGGTATGGAGTAAACCATTTAGGACAAAGATGAGGAGAAATTTCTTCATCCAGAGATTGGTGAGCCTGATGAATTTGCTCAGCGCCGGTGCTAGCCCCTCACTGGTATTGGAATCGGTGAGGGTTTCGCACCGACTTTTCAGTTGTGAAAGTCCATGGATGCTCCGCTGGTGTCAACACGTAGTCTCCCAAAGGGAGAATCCAGCCCTGTGAGTGGGATTCTCCGGTCCGCCAGCCACATTTTCCTGGGCGGCGCACCCTCGCTTGCAGCGGAACTCTCCGTTCCCGCCACCTGCCGATGGGATTTCCCATTGTGGCCACCCCACACCACCGGGAAACACGCGGGTGGGGTTGCGCTGCTAGCACAATGGAGAATCCCACTGTGTATGTTTTCAAGAAGGTGTTAGATGTAGCTCAAGAGTTAAAGGGATCAAATGAAATTAGGGGAAAATGGGAACAAAATGGGAAAAGCTGGATGATCAGCTATTTTTAAAAAGCTATTTTTTAAAAGCTTTGTACATTTGGCTTTTTTAAAAAAATTCCAATTAAGGGGCAATTTAGCTTGGCCAATCCACCTACCCTGCACATCTTTGGGTTGTGGAGGTAAGACCCATGCAGACATGGGGAGAACGTGCAAACTCCAGACGGACAATGACCCGAGGCCGGGATCGAACACAGGTCCTCAGCACTGTGAGACAGCAGTGCTAACAACTGCACCACAGTGCCGCCCCCGATCAGCCATGATCTGAATGAATGGTGCAGCAGGCTTGAAGGGCCGAATGGCTCCTAATTTTCTATCTTTCTTTGTCATAATATCAGGAGGCTGATGCTGAGATTCGAAGGTTAGTCGGGAGGTTTTGTAGCATAGATGTAGGGTTATCGGGTGTGTGGGAGTTAGTGTTAACAGGGTGGTCGGGAGATAGTCAGGGGGTTGTTGGGAAGGGTAATCAGGAGCAGTTAGATGTGGGACAACCAGAAGGTAGGTGAGGAAGTGGTCAGTGGGGTGTGGAGGGTGGTTGGGGGTCTGTAAGGTGGGGCAGATAGTCGGGAGCCAAGTGCACACTTGGAAGTGTAGAGGCTAGTCAGGGGCTAGTCGGAGGATCTGGAGGTAAGTCAGCTGGGTGGGGTGGGTAATCGCGGGCTGAGGGGTTAGTCCTGGTTGGGTGGATGGCCGAGGGGTTGCGGGAGGGTGGTCAGAGGGATGGAAGTGTCATTGCAGGGGGGGGGAAGAGTGAGGGTACGGGGGTGCGGATGTCATTTAAAATTAGAAATGATTTTAATTCACCTAAATTTTCCTGGGTCACTATTCCACTCAAAGATTTAAATCAGAGGATTGGATTGGATATTTCCCAGTGCAGGATAATTGCCAATTGGAAGGTTGGACTGACCAGTCAATTCCCATGCAGCCCTTGAATGGGAGCTTCCAGGTGTTCAGCAACACATCATCTGAGGTACCTCCCATGTATGACTTCCCCATCCCTCCGCCCCAGAGATAAGAAGTCTTGGGTTATGATATTTGTGGAAAGATACAAATTGCCACTTTTGTATGCAGTTTAAATGGTACCTTAAACTATTTCTGACACACTAGATTTCTTTATTTTTTTTACCTGAACAAAAAATAACTCACTCCTGGGGTGGTATTTTCAAATTTTTTGACTATGTGTCAACTCCTGCGGAAAAAGTGGAGTGTCGGCCATCAGTTGTTCTGCTGGCTTTTCCACCATATTTTTGACAGATTGTCGAAGAAAATCAAGGAAGGAGGTGGGTCCTACACATCAAACTAATGGGGTGGGCATTGCATGGGCTCTGCATGAGCCCACCTCGTCAGCAACCTTGGCAGATTGGGTTGCCTTTTTTAAAGGGCGCGCCAATGTCAGAAAGATAATAGAATAAAAGAACCCCCCAGCCACCACGGATCCACCTCACCCAACCACCACTGATCCATCTACCCCTGCCCACTACAGAATCCCTCCCCCACTCTGTAGACATGAACCCACATCTTCGATCCCCATCCACACCTATGGCACCTCCGCCTAACAGTAGGGGAAAATGCCAGGAGGCAGTGCCAGAGTCAGTGTCATGGGTCATGCCAAGGTATTGCCCGGATATGACCCTTTCACCCTGGAAGCTATATTTAACTGTGCGACCCCGGCGGGTTCTGTTCGGCTGTTCCCTGTTTGTAAAAATCTATTGTAAACCCCACCATTGTGATGCCACGTTGCTGGGCCGGGGACTTTCCTCTGAGCTGGGATTTTACGGAGGGGAGACCAACTAATTATATTACCAGCCTGTCATTGTATGGCAGGAACCCCACTACATCACTGGTGGTGGTGGGGGGGGGGGGGGGGGGGCAGGGAAAGGGCAGGACAATCGGATGGGGAATCCCACGCCTGGTTTTCTGGTGTCCACATTTTCAATTGCACAATTTATATAAATATACAAAAGTGTTGAAGCAAATTTTGTCAGATAGTTTTAAACATGAATAATTGGTTTTGAAATAGACAGTTAAGCATGTCTGAAAGATTAATCAGCGATTATTGATCATCCCAGTCACTCTGATATTTTTATGAGAGAGACATGAACTTGCATTAAGAAGCCATCTGTCTATAGAAATCTACCTATTGCAAATCTCAGAGATGGTTATGAAGTAAAATTTTCACCGTTTTTAATAATTGAGACATTTCCAGGTAGGGATTTAACTCGATCTGAAAAATAGGTAGAGCATAAAGAAATGTTTTAATACGTTGTTTTATCCATTTAAAATATACAGGTCATCACTTTGGTTCAAAGAGACAGTGGGATGACATACGATACATTCTCCATTTGTTTCCTATTTTGATTGACAGAACTTGAGTTACATTTAATGTCAAATACCTCCAACATGAAGGGAAGATTAGTAAACTGTTATGGGTCAGGGTTTAGAGAACCCCAAAGTGTATCATGGAGTTCACCTGACCCACAACTTTTAATAGATTGTGGTATGGGGAGCACACGGCCCACTCTACAGGTGTGGTACAGCAGAAAAGGACAAGTGTTTTTTAAAACAAAACAATGTTTATTCTATGAACTCAAGATAACCTTTTTAAAACAAACAGTGAATATCTTAGCAACCATTAATTCAAAGATAGCCCCCAAAGACTACAACACTAAGTAATCCTTTAAGCTGTCCTTTTAACATCCAAGATACTTAACAAACCTTTAAACAGGAGCACATTAGGTTCACATTTATTAACGAGAACATTTATAATTCTGAATTCACCAAATGATCCAGAAATAGTCTTTAGATGGCAGAGATCAGCAGTACATCTCTTTGTTTAACTTCAGCTGCAGCTCACTGAAAAACACAGACCCCCCCAAGCTTTTTCTCAAAGCGAAACGAAAAAGCAGAACCAGAGCTCAGCTCCACCCACACTCTGACATCACTGCAGTAACATGAGCAGCTAACCATTTCTTAAAGCGACAGTCTTATGACACCTCCCCCCAAGAAAAAAAAAAATACCATCAACTTCAAGATGGTTTCATTTTTCACCTTTTCACCGTCCTTTAAGAAATGCACACAGTGAATATACTTTATCGTTTCAAAAAACAACACACGCAAACAGGTATAATAATATAGTCTTTTTTTTTTCATTCTTCTTCCTTCAACTGATCAAAAATTGTTTCTGATAAGTGCACTTCAACTTCATCTTCACTCTTTGATTTCTCCTCTTGTCTTAACCTCTGACTTTGCGACCTTGTTACTACACAATCCTGAAAAATCCCAGGATATTTGTCCTTCAACACTTCAGTTGTCTGATTTTCCATTGGCTTATCAACCACAGTAGGCATCACTCCCACTTGCGATCCAGCTATATCATTACCCAAGATAAACTGTATTCCTGAACAAGATAGTTTCTCTATTACTCCTACTACCACTTCACCACTCTTCACTGGACTTTCCAACGTTACTTTATATAATGGAACGCTACTCCTCTCACCCAGAATTCCACATATTACCACCTTTTCTGACAACATTCTTCCCAAACTACATAACTCCTCATCTTTTACCATTAAAGATTGACTAGCTCCCGTATCTCTTAAAATTGTGACTTCTTTGCCTGCTCCTCCTGATACATGTGAGTAAACTTTACCCACACAAGTAAATTCTTTAAAGAGATCTGGCCCCTTCTTATCAATCACCTCTTGAACAGTCTGTACAATCTTTTGCACCTCCTTCGCTTCCCTTGGGCTTTCCTTTACCACTCTAACAAACCCCACTGTCTTATTCTGTTTTACCACATCAGTCTTCCCAGTGCTTTTCTTCAGCCACCAACACTGTGACTTTACATGGCCTCGTTTATTACAGTGAAAACATTTGAAACTTTTCATGTCTCTTCCACCCTCCTGGATTTCTTTTTTAATCTGAGGTACACTCTCCTTATTATCTCCCATCAGATCACCTTCACTTTTACCACTTGAGTATTTCTCATATCCCCAGTTTCTATCCCTCAAAGGCTGAAACTGATGTCAGAAACCAAGCTTTGATTTATGAACTAATTCATAATCATCTGCCATTTCTGCTGCTAATCTCGCAGTTTTAACCCTCTGCTCTTCCACATGAGTTCTCACGACATCAGGAATTGAATTTTTAACTCCTCCAAAAGTATAATTTCTCTGAGAGCTTCATCCGTTTGGTTTATTTTCAAAGCCCTTATCCATCTATCAAAATTACTCTGTTTGGGCCTTTCAAACTCCATGGATGTTTCACCAAATTCTTTCCTTAGATTTCTAAACCTTTGTCTGTAAGCTTCAGGCACTAGTTCATAGGCACCTAAGGTGGATTTGTTCACCTCCTCATACATCCCAGATACCTCCTCCGTTAGTGATGCAAACCCTTCACTAGCCCTACCTACCAGCTTTGTTTGAATTAGTAATACCCACATGTCCTGTGGCCATTTCATTTGTTTAGCTATCTTCTCAAATGAAATGAAAAAGGCTTCTACCTGCTTCTCGTCAAACCTTGGCAATGCTTGGACATATTTAAATAGATCCCCACCACGCCTTCGACTATGATGCTCTTTCTCACTATCCTCATCACAATCATCCAACTGTGCGTTTCCCTTTACCTCTGCCAATTTTAACTGACTGTCATGTTTCATGGCCATTTTCTGAAGTTCAAACTCTCTCTCTTTATCTTTTTCCCTGATCTGTATCTCCCTTTCTTTTTCTTTTTGTTCTGCTAAGGCTATTCTTTCTTTTCTCCTTTCTTCTCTCTCCTTTTCTTTGTCCTCTCTATCTCTCTCTCTTTCTTTTTCTTTTCCCTCTCTTTCGTATTCAAGCTGCTTTAATTCTTCTGTTCCATTTGTTTAATCTGTAACTGAATTTTTGCCATTTCCAATCAGTCAAACTGTATCTCAGGCAACTTTAAATGCTTAGCCACCGCCATAATTTCCTCATCTTTTCGCATGTTGTCAGGTAATGTTAACTGCAATGTTTTTGCCAAATCTAACAATCTGCTTTTAGTCTCTGTCCATAAGGAACTGCGTGTGACCGTCTCCACCCCCAAAAACTTCTGAGCCTCTGAAAGAGCCATTGTCCACAACACACTCCCCACTTAAACTAAAATGCCACACCTGAAAAGCAACCACAATATGCTCACCCCTCACTGTCTTTAAATTCACTGAGCCAATCCAATAGATAGACTTTTATCCCCCTCGAGCCCGCAATTGTTATGGGTCAGGGTTTAGAGAACCCCAAAGTGTATCATGGAGTTCACCTGACCCACAACTTTTAGTAGATTGTGGTATGGGGAGCACACGGCCCACTCTACAGGTGTGGTACAGCAGAAAATGATAAATATTTTTTTAAACAAAACAATGTTTATTCTATGAACTCAAGTTAACCTTTTAAAACAAACAGTGAATATCTTAGCAACCATTAATTCAAAGATCACCCCCAAAGACTACAACACTAAGTAGTCCTTTAAGCTGTCCTTTTAACATCCAAAAGACTTAACAAACCTTTAAACAGGAGCACATTAGGTTCACATTTACTATCGAGAACATTTATAATTCTGAATTCACCAAATGATCTAGAAGTAGTCTTTGGATAGCAGAGATCAACAGTACATCTCTTTGTTTAACTTCAGCTGCAGCTCACTGAAAAACACAGACCCCCAAGCTTTTTCTCAAAGTGAAACTAAAAAGCAGAACCAGAGCTCAGCTCGACCCACACTCTGACATCATTGCAGTAACATGAGCAGCTAACCATTTCTTAAAGCGACAGTCTCATGACAAAACTGAAAACATTTATCCAGTGAAGGGCACATCAACATTATAGAATGTTTAGAATGTAAAAAGTTCCCATTGGTACGTTCTGCCCAGGGATAGAAACTGTTCATATCAGAATTTTAGGAGATCTTAAAGGAATCTCTCAAATAATCACAAAAAAGTAACATTAATTTTATCTGAAACTTTAACATGAGACAAACCTGCAGAGACGTAATCACAAACATAGGATAGGCCACAGACTAACTATACTGTATCTCATGTGAAATCAAATTGCCTCTACACATTTGAAATGTTGATATATTGATCACCCATTCCTCATGTATTGTAGAAGTTGTTGTATTGTAGAAGAGTCCAAAGATGTGCAGGTTAGGTGGATTGGCCATGCTAAATTGCCCCTTAGTGTTCAAAAGGTTAGGTTGGGTTCCTGGGTTACGGGGATAGGGTGCGGGCCTGACCCCTGGTAGGGTGCTCTTGATGGGCCGAATGGCTTCCTTCTGCCCTGTAAGGATTCTATGTCCTACGTCTAAAGGGTTAAGAGATGGGATATGTTAATGCAGGACATAGATGGTGATGTCCCATTGACATCAGTCGGTCCTGTGTTAGACTCCTGACAGTGAGAAACTGGGATAATGTTGAGTAGCTACCTACTCTGTAACCTGTTTCGATGTAGTACAAATAAAACAGAGTTAAGAAGATACCAGAATATGTCTATAGTCTGCCTAAGAACCAATTCCCAGGTCTGGAGTCCAATACAGAATGACCAACTCAGAACACGCTGGCAGCAATGGAGAAATTGATGTACAAAGAGACAGTGGTGTTATCAAAGGAACCAAGAGTGAAGAAACCTTTGAAAGCAGCTTGAGAAATTTTGGCAGTAGAAGAAGGCACATTGTGGAGAGCTAACAATGATGGTCCCTGCTGAGTGTTCCCTGCCATTGCCTTGCCTGTTTGACTGCTTCGAAGGCCCACAAAGAGGCCAGCTGTCTGAGTTATGGAAACATAATTTTCTCTGGATCTGTAAAGTCTTCGTGAAAATGAGGCAAATCTGAAAGTTAGTTCATTTCATTATTCAATAGGTGTAGCGTCAGTCAAGTCCTCCTAAGGCTGGGTGTGCAGGAGTCTACTTATTAAAGTCTTGAACACCTATTATTTCATGAAGCAAAAATGCATAATCAAATGAGCATGTTTTAACTTGTGCTTGCAAACACCTGGTGAATCAATTGAGTTATTCATATTTGACCTGCATCACCCTATTGTTCTTATAGATGTGAAGCACTAAAGGATGAATTAATCGATGATTTCATAGTCGTGGGTGTGTGGGATGAAAAACTCTTTGACTTTCTGTAGATCAAGGATGGATTAAGTAGTCCAGTATGGGCGGCTTTTGTATGGGTGAGGCCCTGGCTCATGGACCTATACAATCTACGGAATCATGTGAAACCTCGGTGTCTCCACCAACAAGAGCCCGATTAAAAGCTCAAAGCCTGGACTGCCCAAAAGGGCACCAAATTCTTCCAGGTTGGCAAAACTGGACATTTCACGCCTTTCTGCAAATCCAGTAATTTTTTTTTTTTAAATTTTATTCAAGTTTTTAATATTTGTACATTTTAAATGCACAACATAACAAAGCAAAAAACAACGCAAATCCTAATATCCTCCCCTCCACTTCCCAATAACCTAGAACAAAACTCCTCTTTGCCCCCTCCCTTAACAGGTGACAGTAACCAGGGGCGTCATTCTCCGACCCCCCGCCGGGTCGGGGAATGGCCGTTGGCCGCCGTGAATCCCTCTCCCGCCGAAGTCTCCGGTACCGGAGATTGGGCGGGGACGGGAATCGGGCCTCGCCGGTTGGCGGGACCCCCCGCTCAATTCTCCGGCCCGGATGGGCCGAAGTCCCGCCCAGAAATTGCCTGTCCCGCCGGCGTAAATCAAAGCTGGTATTTACCGGCGGGACCAGGCGGCGTGGGCGGGCTCCGGGGTCCTGGGGGGGGGGGGGCGCGGAGCGATCTGACCCTGGGGGGTGCCCCCACGGTGGCCTGGCCCATGATCGGGGCCCACCAATCCGCGGGCGGGCCTGTGCCGTGGGGGCACTCTTTCCCTTCCGCCTCCGCCACGTCCTCCACCATGGCGGAGGAGGAAGTGACTCTCCCCACTGTGCATGCGCGGGAAACTGTCGGCGGCCGCTGACGCTCCCGCGCATGCACCGCATTTCCGCGCCAGCTGGCGGAGCAACAAACGCCATTTCCACCAGCTGGCGGGGCAACAAACGCCATTTCCGCCAGCTGGCGGGGCGGAAATCCCTCCGGCGTCGGCCTAGCCCCTCAATGTTGGGGCTCGGCCCCCAAAAATGCGGAGCATTCCGCACCTTTGGGCCGGCGCGATGCCCGCCTGATTGGCGCCGTTTTTGGCGCCAGTCAGCGGACATCGCGCCGTTGGGGGAGAATTTCGCCCCTTGTTCCAGAACTTATGGTCTACAGGAAATTTCTCTCATTACAGAAGACTCAGCAGAAAATTGCCTCATCTTCCTGTTCTCAACAATTCTTCTCATAGTGGAGCAACCTCGTGCAGAGAGAACGGTGGCTCTCTTACCACTGCCTACAGAATGTAGACGGACCTCTCAAAAAATCTTTGGGAAATCATCTTTTCCTGATATTCTGACAGGAAGTTGGTAATTGTAGCACCGTCAATATGAAGCGAGGCAGGTTGAGGTAATGTCAATTGAAGGCTTTAATAAGCAGAACCTTATCCCCAACAGCGTGATTACAGAATGCAACTGCTGAGGGAAATGGAGGGAAAAACTGGGTTCTTATACCGGCATTTCTGGGTGGAGTCCAGTAGGTGGCAGATCCTATCAGGACCTGGCATCCCTCCACCAATAGCCTGTCGACACGTGGTGTACCGTATTACCCCTAATACATACCACCACAGTAATTTTCTCCTTTGTTGTCTAAGTTCATTGAAATCTCAAATCGTCAATATCTTTTCAGACTTTAATACAGCAGTTAATCATACAACTGTGATAGTCTTCCCAACAGCTGAAGGTCATTCCTCTTCTGAAGCTTCTACTCAGAATCCTTAGAAGGAGCAACACATTCCTCAGAATATCCTGAGTTCTTCTTTTCTCATCCAAGGGGGTGCAAACGATCAATTGTCTTTTGGGTCAAGATTTCATTCCAAAGCCTTTGTTGGCCTTGTAGTTGAGTTCTCCTGCAGCCTGTGCTCAGCTTTCCAGTAATACGGACAACAATGATGCAAATCTGTTGTCGTATTCTGCAGATGATGATGCCTTTCCAGATGCAGAATAAATTTCTCATGTCTCCAAGGCATCTTCCCTAAGGGCCAAGAATACTGTAGGAGATTGAATCACCCAGAACTGTGACTTGGGGAGGGGACGAGTAGGAGTTGGACTTGAGTAAAACCTATAGTTGCAGAAAAGCGAGTTATGAAAATGCAATGTAAATAGTTAACAACAAATGTTCATGTTGTTAAAAAGTAAGATAGTATACTTGGGGAGGGGGGGGGTTCGTACATAGGGTTAGCAGATTGGATATTGCTAATGTATGATGTAAATGATGATGTAACACTGACATCAAATCAGTCATGTGTCAGTTATATTCACGCCACACAAGTGCCAGGCAATGACCGTCTCCTACAAGAGAGGATCTAACCACCGCCTCTTGACATTCAATGGCATTATAATTGCTGAATCCCCACAATCAACATCCTGGGGGTTACCATTGATCAGAACTGAACTGGACTAGCCACATTAATACTGTAGCTACCAGGGCAGGTCAAAGGTCAGGAATCCTATGGCAAGTAACTCACTTCCTGACCACCCCCCTCTTCCCCCAAGCCTGTCCACCATCTACAAGGCACAAGGCAGGAGTGTAATGGAATACTCTCCACTTGTCTCGATGAGTGCAGCTCCAACAACACTCAAGAAGCTAAACTCCATCCAGGACAAAGCAGTCCGCTTGATTGCTTCCCCTTCCACAAACATTCAAACCCTCCACCACCGACGACCAGTGGCAATCATGTGTACCATCTACAGGATGCACTGCAGTAACTCACCAAAGTTCCTCAGACAGCACCTTCCAAACCCACGACCACTGCTATCTACAAGTGCAGCAGATACCTGGAAACTACACGCCCTGGAGTTCCCCTCCAAGTCTCTCACCACCCTGACTTGGAAATATATCACCGTTCCTTCATTGTCGCTGGGGCAACATCCTGGAACTCCCTCCCTAATTTTACAGTGGGCATACCTATTCCTCAAGGACTGCAACGGTTCAAGAAGGCAACTCACCATCATCTTCTGAAGGGCAACTAGGGCTGGGCAATAAATGCTGGCCTAACCAGCGACGCCCACATCCCGTAAATTAATTTTTAAAAAATCTCACATGAGAGAGGTTGGAAAGGTTGGAATCATGTCGAGGAACTATATGCCTACTCTGTAACCTGTTTAGATGATGATGTGGAGATGCCATTTTTTTCCTTTGGACCCACGGCGAAGAATCACTGAAACGACTACACAATGACATTAATAAGTTCCATCCAACCATCAGACTCACCATGGACTACTCTCCAAAATCAGTTGCATTCTTGAACACACTCGTCTCCATCAAGGACGGTCACCTCAGCACTTCGCTTTACTGCAAACCCACGGATAACCTCATGATGCTCCACTTCTCCAGCTTCCACCCTAAACACATTAAAGAAGCCATCCCCTATGGACAAGCGCTCCGTATACACAGGATCTGCTCAGACGAGGAGGAGCGTAACAGACATCTACAGACGTTGAAAGATGCCCTCGTACGAATGGGATATGGCACTCGACTCATCGATCGACAGTTCCAACGCGCCACAGCGAGAAACCGGACCGACCTCCTCAGAAGACAAACATGGGACTCAACCGACAGAATACCCTTCGTCGTCCAGTACTTCCCCGGAGCGGAGAAACTACGCCATCTTCTTCACAGCCTTCAACACGTCATTGATGACGATGAACATCTTGCCAAGGTCATCCCCACACCCCCACTACTTGCCTTCAAACAACCGCGCAACCTCAAACGAACCATTGTTTGCAGCAAACTACCCAGTCTTCAGAACAGTGACCACGACACCACACAACCCTGTCATGGCAATCTCTGCAAGACGTGCCAGATCATCGACATGGATACCACTATTACACGTGAGAACACCACCCACCAGGTACGCGGTACATACTCGTGCGACTCGGCCAACGTTGTCTACCTCATACGCTGCAGGAAAGGATGTCCCGAAGCGTGGTACATTGGCGAGACCATGCAGACGCTGCGACAACGAATGAACGGACATCGCGCAACAATCACCAGGCAGGAATGTTCCCTTCCAGTCGGGGAACACTTCAGCAGTCAAGGGCATTCAGCCTCTGATCTCCGGGTAAGCGTTCTCCAAGGCGGCCTTCAGGACCCGCGACAACGCAGAATCGCCGAGCAGAAACTTATAGCCAAGTTCCGCACACATGAGTGCGGCCTCAACCGGGACCTGGGATTCATGTCGCATTACATTCTTCCCCCACCATCTGGCCTGCGAAATCCTACCAACTGTCCTGGCTTAATACAATTCACACCTCTTTAACCTGGGGTTACCCCATCTCTGGATCTGTAAAGATTTAATCACCTGCTAATGCTCGCATTCCTAGCATTGTTTGGCATCTTTGAATTTGTCTATATATGTGTTTCTGGAACAGACCTCTTCATTCACCTGAGGAAGGAGCAGCGCTCCGAAAGCTAGTGACATCGAAACAAACCTGTTGGACTTTAACCTGGTGTTGTAAGACTTCGTACTGTTTAGATGATGTGTTAAGTATTAAGAACAAGTGTTAAGCAGATATCAGGGTATGTGTGCCTCGACTCCAAGACAGAAGGACCCAATCTTAGAACAGATGCAGCCTCTGATATGGTTTGGTATACAGTCGGCCATCCAATTTTCAATCTGCCTCAGCTGTTCATTCAAGTTGGGTCTTGGTTTCTAGTTTGCCATTCCAGCCATGATATTGCAGATAATATTTCCCAGTAAATATTTGGAGTATTGGTCATCATCTGTCAGCAAACAATGAGAACGATTGGGCAAAAAAATAATGGAAAAGAACGTTCATGTTAACTGTAGGCATAATCCAAAATGGTCTGACTGCACTCACATTCCTATCTAGGGGCATAGTTTCTCCATTTGGCTTTGTAGCTTTAAGTTTGCATTCTGTCATTTGAAATTCCAGTTATTTTCTGCCAGTAGGAATCTTTGACACATTGCAATATTGTTAATGCCAGGAATCTGCTCATTCCCAAGTGCAAACTTCATGTTTCTGAGGTAGTTAACTAAGATATATTGTTAGGCCAACTGTAAAAAGCACAAATCACAAGCTGGTTTGTGTGGGTGCTTATGTTTGTTTCAGAAACCTTCACTCTTTTCTGCCTTGAGTCTCCCATGGGCATTATGATGTGCAGCACATGCTGCAGTTCTAGTGCGCACCAACCTGCATACCTATTCCAACGATACAGCAATCTAGATTTTGCAACATGTAAGCAGCTTAGTGCAAAATGATTACAAATTATTATAAATTTTCTCTGGACAGCTAATCAGCAGAATTATTCAATTCTTTTTCTAACTTTGGTTTTCTGCAGAAGCAACCTTAGCTTCAAAAGGATGGCTTGAAATTTTAGTTTTACTTGTATGTACACACTTCAAAGTGAGTGAAGGAATAGGTATTCAAACACCGGGCAAGATTCTCCATTTGGGAGACTTGTTCTCCCGATGAAGCTGAATTGCAATTGGTTTTGTGCAGGTCAGGATGCAATTCTCAAGCCTCAACCATGCAAATTTATGCATGGCAAAGATTGCAAGCGTTTCTCGTGGGAATCCTGCTTGCGGGCTGCTATTTTGAGGTCCTACGGCTAGCCACCCCCCCACCTCGCATCGTAATTCAGCCCTCCCTCCCCACCCATCAGATTTTCTGGGTCGCTCCACCTTCCCCCAAGGTCAGGAATGACCCAACCCACCCCCTCCACAGAGTCTTCCTAAATAAGGAGAACCCCCAGAGACCTCCTAAATAAAGAGGCCCCTGACAGAGCCCCCAATTCCGAAATAAAGCAAATACCCCCCACAGACCCCCAAAGAAAGAGGCCTCCCAGAGCACCCTTGAATAAGGAGATCTCTCACAGACCCCCCCAAAAAGAAACTCCTGTCAAGACGCGCCCCCAGAAAAGAGACCCCTGTCAGGCAGCCCCCCAGAAAAGACATCCCTCTTTGCTAAAGAGCAATCCGAACAGAGGCAGTGGAAAAAAATATTGTTGTATTACTCACCTGGACATACACCTGCTGGCTCAAACACATGAAACACCACATGTCAATGCCTGGAAAGAGAAACCAATCAGCTGTGTTTAAACCCCTCAGATCCTTGAGCTGCAAGCCATTCACTCATTTCCCTTATGAAGCTGTGATTGACAGATTACACCCACAAACACAGCTGTCAGCTTTGCTTCATTCATCTTCCTTCACAGTTGAGTAACTCTGATGTGCTCTGACCTCAGTGTTTATAAACATTAACCATTTCAAACAGAGTGAATAATAATAATCTTTGTTGTCACAAGTAGGCTTACATTAACATTGCCGTGAAGTTACTGTGAAAAGCCCCTCGTCGCCATCTCCCGGCGCCTGTTTGGGTGCACGGACGGAGAATTCAGAATGTTCAAATTTCCTATTAGCATGTCTTTTGGGACTTGTGGGAGGAAACCGGAGAACCAGAGAAATCCCACGCAGACACGGGGAGAACATGCAGACTCTGCACAAACAGTGACCCAAGCCGGGAATCGAACCTGGGACCCTGCCGCTGTGAAGCCATGCGACCATGCTGCCCAAGTGCTGTCAATTTCTTGCTGACCACTTCAAAATAACTCAAGCGCGAAAGGGGTGAATGGAAAGCACTTGACTCTCTTTGAAGTGGTTGATGTTTATAAACATTATGTTTAGAGCACTTCAGACAGGGGTCCCTTTTCTGCAGGACTGCCAGATGGGGGTCTCTCTTCTCGGACGCTTCCTGACAGGGTCTCTTTTCTAGGGTCTCCCTATTTACAGGATCTCTTGGGGGGTACCTGTATTTAGGGGTCTCTGTGGATACCTCTTTATTTAGGGGGTCTCTGGGGGTCTCTTTATTTTGGCCGGTCTCTGGAGGTGTCTCTTTATTTTCGGGGTCTCCCGGGGGGTCGGGTGGGGTGGGCAGACTTCCATTGTGGGAGGAGGGTGGCCCTCAGATGGACTTTGGGGGCAACTCCCTTCAGAAGATACCCCTTTGGCCCACTGCAAGTTCCAGCCTATCAAGGCCATGTTTGTCATTCCTGTTGTAATCCTCGCCCACATGATTCCTGGCCCAGAGGACCAGAGGACCAGAGAATCAAGTGGGCCGAAAGAATTTTGGGCCTGGCCTGATCTGCCGCAGGAGGGGGAGGGGGGGGGGGGCGGGGGGGTGGAAGGGGGGTTGAACAGAGCATCAGAAATGGGTTGGCACACTTCCAGTGACAGCTCTGAAGGAATAAGTCGCACATTTGGTGGTTCCTGCTCTGGTTGGACTTTTGGACCTTTCCCTTGGACTTTTTTCCGGTTCTAAATGGTAAATTCGAAGGCTGAGGCAATTGGGCACCGTTTCCATGTATCGGTGTATGGAGAAAAGAACCAGAAGTGCATGAAAAGGCAGAAATAGGAAGATAGGCAAGAGCTGTGTTGAAGCTGCAGCAGGAGACAACATGGCCGAGGACTGGACCCCTGGTGTGTCGGCCCAGCGATCAACAGAGCAATTGATGCAGGTCATCCAGGACGGCTTTGCCAAGCAGAAACCGGACTGTCTGGACCCGGTTAAAGAGTCGATTGATTGACTGGAACACAGATTGGATGCCCAGGATCGGGCGATCCAGAAGGTTGAGAAGGCGCTGGCTGAGAAGGAGGAGCATCAAACAGCGGTGGAGCTGGAGGTGGGGATGCTGCGGGACCAGCAGAAAAGGCTTCTGGAGAAGGTGGAGGACCTAGAGAATAGGTCCCACCAGCAAAACTTAAGAATTGTCGGGCTCCCGGAGGGGGCTGAGGGAGCCGATGCTGGGGCATACGTAGCGGGTATGTTCAAAAAGCTGCTGGGGGAGGGAACATTCTCTCGACTCTTGGAGGTGGACAGGGTGTATAGAGCGCTTGGGAGGAAGCCGCGAATGGGGGACCCTCCGAGGGCAATGGTGGTGAGATGCCACAGGTTCCTGGACAAGGAATGTATTCTTCAGTGGGCCAAGCGAACGCGGAGCTGTAAGTGGGACAACAGTATCCAGCGGGTGTACCAGGACCTGAGTGTGGAGGTGGCTAGGAAAAGGGCAGGCGTCAACCAAGTTAAATCAATCTTCTTCAAGAAACAGGTGAAGTTTGGACTGCTGTATCCGGCTCGTCTTTGGGTCACATGTGAGCACCAGCATCATTATTTTGAGTCGCCCGAAGATGTGCTAGACTTCGCGAAAAGCAAAGGACTGGTGGGGGGGCTGAGAACTCTCGAACTGTGATGCAACTTGTTGGCTTATATTTGGCCTTTTTTTTTTCTTTCTCCTCTTATTTTTTCTCTTCTGTTTTTGAGTTCTGTTTAAGAAGGGGGGGGGGAAATGTTTTTTTCATTTTCGGGTTTTCTTTTTGGTGGATGTTGGCAATGTCTTTTTAGTTGATGTGCATTTTTGTGGGATGGAGACGTGCTTGTTTGGGTTTTGGTGAGTGGTTTTTTTTCTTTTCAGCTGGGTGATTGTGTGGGGATTGTTAGATGAGGGAATTTGTTTGTATGAGCGGGGGGAGGATAGTGAGGGAACAATAGATGGGAGACTTTTTGGTGCCGGGGACGGGGGCCACCAAACGAGCTCACGGAAGTGAAGTGGGGGCGGGGGGGGGGGGGGGGGGGTGTGTGCATATCATAGAATTATCATAGAATTTGCAGTGCAGAAGGAGGCCATTCGGCCCATCGAGTCTGCACCGGCTCTTGGAAAGAGCACCCTACCCAAGGTCAACACCTCCACCCTATCCCCATAACCCAGTCACCCCACCCAACACTAAGGGCAATTTTGGACACTAAGGGCAATTTATCATGGCCAATCCAGCTAACCTGCACATCTTTGGACTGTGGGAGGAAACCGGAGAACCCGGAGGAAGCCCACGCACACACGGGGAGGATGTGCAGACTCCGCACAGACAGTGACCCAAGCCGGATGTTTAGTTTATTGTATGGGTTAGGTTTCAGAGTAGTGTTGCTGGGGTGGGGTTAGTGGTTCTGCTGACGAGGGAGGGACTTTGTGGAAGGAGAGAGGAGGTCAGTGGCGGGGGCCGCCGGGGGTCGGGCCGCAGGAGGCACGCGCATGGGCTGGAGGCGGGCCCAAGAAAGAGGATGGCTGATCGGCGGAGGGGGAGGGCACTTTGCCTCCCAACTAGGCTGATCACCTGGAATGTTCGAGGGTTAAATGGGCTGGTTAAGAGGGCACGTGTGTTCACGCACCTGAGGGGACTGAAGGCAGACATGGTAATGCTGCAGGAGACACACCTTAGAGTAGTGGACCAGGTTAGATTGAGGAAAGGCTGGGTCAGTCAGGTTTCCCTATCGGGGCTGGATACAAAGACTAGAGGGGTTGCGATCTTGATTAATAAGCGGGTGAAATTTGAGGTGGGTTGAATAGTTTTGGATGTGGGGGAGGTCGATATACTACGGTTAATGGTAAACTGGAGGGGATGAAGGTAGTGCTGGTTAATGTATGTGCACCAAATTGGGATGACGTGGAATTTATACAGAGGATGTTGGAGAAGATACCGGACCTGGACTCGCACAAGCTGATCATGGGAGGGGACTTTAATACAGTTATTAATCCCGGCCTGGATTGGTCATGTTCGAAAACGGGCAGGGTGCCAGCAATGGCAAAGGAACTGCAAGGGTTCATGGAGCAGATGGGGGGGTGGATCCATGGAGATTTAGGCACCGAGGGTGAAGGAGTTCTCCTTCTACTCCCACGTGCATAAGGTGTATTCTCGGATCAATTTCTTTGTTTTGGGTAGGACCTTGCTGGCAGGGGTGATGGACACGGGGTACTCGGCGATTACGATCTCGGACCATGCTCCAGACTGGGTTGACCTGCAGGTTCGTACAGATAGCAATCAGCGCCTGCAATGGAGGTTAGATGTAGGGCTATTGGCAGACGAAGCAGTGTGTGAGAGATTGAGGAAATGCATATAAAATTACCTGCAGGTAAATGATACGGGGGAGGTCTCAGCAGCCGTGGTCTGGGAAGCGCTGAAGGCAGTGGTGACCTGATCTCGATCTGGGCTCACAGGGACAGGATGGATAGGACAGAGACGGACCGACTGGTGAAAGAGATTCTGCAAGTCGACAGGAGGTACGCGGAGACTCCAGAGATCGGGCTTTTAAGGGAACGGCAGAGGCTAAGGTGGAGTTCGGCTTGTTAACCACAGGGAGGGCAGTGGAACAGCTCAGAAAGGCGAGGGGGGCGATATACGAGCATGTTGAGAAGGCCAGCAGGATGCTTGCGCAGCAGCTCAGAAAGAGGGAGGCAGCTAGAGAAATAGGGAAAGTTATTGACGGGGATGGGAGCTTAGTTGGGGACTCGGCAGGGGCGAGTAAGGCCTTTCGGGATTTTGACAGCAGGTTGTACAGGTCGGAACCCCCTGCGGGGCCAGAGGGGATGAGGCACTTCCTGGAGGGGCTGACTTTCCCGATGGTGGACGGGGAGCTGGTAGAAGGGCTGGGGGCCCCGATCGGGTTGGAAGAGATAGTGGAGGGCTTGAAGGCCATGCCGTTGGGTCAAGCCCCGGGACTGGACGGGTACCCAGCGGAGTTCTATAACAAGTTCTCCGGGATATTGGGACCGATGCTGATGAAGGTGTTTAACAAGGCAAGGGAAAGGGGGGTTCTGCCCCAGACGATGTCACAGGCCACAATTCCGCTTATCCTGAAACGGGACAAGAACCCGGAGCTATGTGGGTCTTACAGGCCGATTTCTCTGTTGAACGTAGATACCAAACAACTTGCCAAAATTTTGTCCTCCAGGATTGAGGATTGTGTACCGAACGTCAATGTGGAGGATCAGACGAGGTTCGTTAAGGGCACGCAGCTGGTGGCCAATGTAAGAAGGCTGTTAAACGTGATCATGATGTCCCCGGAAAGTAGGGAGGTGGAGGTAGTGGGCGCGATGGATGCGGAAAAGCTTTTGACCGGGTTGAGTGGGATTATTTATGGGATGTCCTGGGGCGGTTTGCATTTGGGAGGGGCTTTATTAACTGGGTCAGGTTGTTGTACCAGGCTCCTGTGGCAAGTGTACGGATGAACAGGATGACTTTGAACTATTTTAGACCACTGGGGGACGAGACAGGGATGCCCCCTCTCCCCACTGCTGTTTGCGCTGGCCATAGAGCCGCTGGCAATTGCTCTGAGGGCCTCAAGGGGCTGGATGGGGCTGTTCCGGGGGTGGGGGGGGGGGGGGGGGGGGGGGTGGAGCACAGAGTTTTGCTGTATGCGGACGATCTGCTTCTGTATGTTTCAGATCCAATTGAAGGGATGGAAGAAATCATGGGAATTCGGCCGGTTTTCGGGGTATAAGCGTATAAGCTTAATATGGGGAAGAGCGAGATGTTTGCGGTCCAGGCGAGGGGTCAGGAGAGGGGGGACTGCTGTTTAGATTGGTAGGGGACAATTTCAGGTACCTAGGTATCCAAGTGGCGCGGGATTGGGACCGGCTACATAAATTGAACTTGGCCTGGTTGGTGGATCAGATGAAAGATGATTTCCGGAGACGGGATGTGCTCCTGTTGTCTCTGGCTGGTAGAGACCAAACGGTGAAAATGACGGTCCTCCCGAGATTCCTGTTGATATTTCAATGTCTCTCCATCTTCATTCTTTTTTAAGCGGGTCAATAACATTATAGCGGGCTTTGGATCGAGGGCCAAGTCCCCGCGAGTGAGGAGGGTAATGCTGGAGTGGAGTCAGGGAGAGGAAGGGCTGGTGCTGCCGAACTTTACCAATTATTACTGGGCGACTAACATAGCCATGATTAGGAAGTGGGGGGGAATCGGCATGGGTGCGTACGGATGTGGCTTCTTGCAGGGGCACAGGTTTGGGGCGCTGGTAACTGCGCCTTTGCCGTTCCCGCCAGCGCGGTACTCCGCCAGCCCCGTGGTGGTGGCGGCCTTGAGAGTCTGGGGTCAATGGAGGAGACATGCGGGAGCAGTGGGAGCATCGGTCTGGTCCCCAATTTGCGATAATCACCGGTTTGCCCCGGGGAGGATGGACGGGGGGGTTCCGTATATGGCAGAGAGTGGGGATCGAGAGGATAGGCGACCTGTTTATAGAGGGGAGCTTTCCGAGTATGAGGGCGCTGGAGGAGAAGTTTGCATTGGCGGGGGGAAACAAATTTAGATATTTGCAGGTGCGGGACTTTCTGTGTAGACAGGTACCAACCTTCCCACTCCTGTTGCTAGGGGGATTCAGGATAGGGTGGTTTCTAGAGGATGGAAAGGTGAGGGGAGCGTTGCTGACATTTATAAGGAGCTTATGGGATCAGAGGAGACGCAGACCGAGGAGCTGAAGCGGAAGTGGGAGGAGGAGCTGGGGGGAAAGATAGAGGAGGGCCTTTGGGCAGACGCGATGAGTAGAGTCAACGCGACTGCAACTTGTGCCAGACTCAGCCTGATTCAATTCAAGGTCATTCACCGGGCTCATATGACAGCGGCCCAGATGAGCAGATTCTTTGGGGTGGAGGATAGGTGCGCAAAATGTGCGGGAGGATCAGCGAACCATGTCCACATGTTCTGGGCATGTCCAAAGCTGAGGGGATTTTGGCAGGGGTTTGCTGATGTCATGTCCAAGGTATTAAATACAAGGGTGGCATTGAGTCCAGAGGTGGCGATTTTCGGGGTGTCGCAGGATCCGGGAATCCAGGAGGAGAAAGAGGCAGACGTTCTGGCCTTTGCTTCCCTGATAGCCCGGAGGCGGACATTACTATCAGGGAGGGACTCAAGGCCCCCGAAGTCGGAGACCTGGCTATCGGACATGGCTGGCTTTCTCTGCCTGGAGAAAATTAAGTTCGCCATGAGAGGGTCACTGTCAGGGTTCGCCCAGAGGTGGCAACCATTCATCGACTTCTTCGCAGCGAATTAATCGTCAGGAGAGGGGGGTTAGGTTAGCGTAGATTAGGGGGTTATTAATGGTGGGACCTGTGGGGGAGGGAGGTGGTATTTGCACTATGTCTATATTTTTATGTACATTGTTTATATTGCTGCTGTTACAATGCCAAAAAAAACCTCAATAAAATGTTTATTAAAAAAAAAGAAATGGATTGGCCCATGGTACCGATCAAACTTGTTCCACTAACGCGGAATTCTCTGCCTCACTAAGAACTCGGCAATTATCCCAATTTAAGGAGTGCCAAGACTAATAACACAGATAAGGAAAATATGAAAGGAAAGTCATTTTAGAGGCATTAAATTAAGTCTGAAGGTATATGTTAGAACAGTCCTAGATCAGACCCCTTTACCCTGGTCTGATGGCTGATAAAACCGAGGTAGTTTTGACTGAGGTGCTTTTTGCAATTCTTCTACTCACCTTTTCAGGCCATTCCTTTAGGTTTGCATTACAGAATGCTTGCAAAGAGATGGAAAGATGGAAGGAGATTTGAGAACACATTACTGATGCCACAGCTGTGTCAGTCCTCTTTGCGTATCTTGGCTACAGGTGGCCTTGCAACAAATGTCACAGCTCTTAATCTGATTCTTCGCTCATATTAAAATGTGACCCTTTAGAAGACATTCTTTAATCATTATCAGTCAAAGCACAAAAGGCTGATTAAATGCTTCCAAAGAACCAGTAGCATTTAATATTTTTCTGACGTTCAAGTATTGCATTTGCACCATTACAGCCTACACTATGGTAGCACAGTAGCAGAGTGATTAGCATTGCAACTTCACAGCGCCAGGGTCCGAGGTTCGATTGCCGGCTGGGTCACTGCCTGTGTGTAGTCTGCACATTCTCCCTGTGTCTGCGTGGGTTTCCTCTGGGTGCTCTGGTTTCCCTCCACGAGTCCTGAAAGATGTGCCGTTAGCTAATTTGGACATTCTGAATCCTCCCTCTGTGCAGGTGCCGGAATGTGGTAACTAGGGGCTTTTCACATTAACTTCATTGCACTGTAAGCCGACTTGTGACAATAAAGATTATTATTATTCATTTGGAATTTCAGTCTGAGAATGCACTAATTTTCTGACAAAGTGAGGTGTCTGTCTGTGCTCTGTCTGTAGATTATTATAATACGCCTTTTGAGGATCAGGAGAATGACATCACTAGAAGGAAAGTGTGTCATGTGATCCAATTTTAGTTTGACTTTTGCTTTCAGCAGAGCACATAGCACAGACTACTCTACTAATGTGTCTTCAATCTTTATATCCATGTATTTATGTTCCCCATGTGCCTAGTCTCACAATCGGTGTCTTTATATCATTATAAAAACACAAAATATATGAGGGCTAAAAGTACAGACGAAAAGACAGATCATCTCCAATCGAATCTGGCCTGCCTGGCATCACTCCGCTGGTATTTTCCTTCTATAAGCACATCTATGAGAGGTTTTCCCCTAAAAGTCGCCTTATAGCATTGAAGCGATAGGAAAGCCAAATGGACATCAGTATATCATTGTTCTGAAGGCCACTAAAACAAAAGAGGAAACAGAGAGCAACCCAAGAAAAACAGAGCAGGAAGGACCTGAAAATTGCTTCTTCAATCTTTGCACTGCTCATTCCAATGTAGCTTAGACACTGGGCCGTTCTCAGGAGACTTGGGACACTCGGGATAGCCTCATGTGGTCTAACGAGATCTCGCAAGACGTCATAATCAGGATCTCACCCTCGCTGGGCAGGATCCAGATCTGCATATTTAAGTGTGCAGTTAGCTTCACTTAAATATGTCCAAGACCCAGGATTGTGTGCCCGTCATCTGGGAGACCTCGCCATGATGCTGTTTAGCACTTATCCACGCAAAAGTGGACCGGGCATAATGACACTTGGGGTGGTCTCACAAGCAATCGGAGGCCCTGGGTGGTCAGGCAGGGTAGTACCCTGGCTTTCCCAATTCCACCCAGGAACCTTGGCACTGCCACCATGGCATCCTGGCACAGCCTTCCTGGCACTGCCATCCTGGCATTGCCAGGGTGCCCAGGTGCTACTGCCAGGCTGGAAAGGGCACTGCCATGGGGTCAGGCTGGAAGTGCCAAGGTACCCAGTGCCAGGTTTCTCATGCTGGGGATTGGGCCCTAGTATCCTCTGTCCTGATGAGGTGGAGTTAGGGGGGCAAGAGTACCGCCTGATCGTAAGCTGGGATGTTGGAGGGGCCTGGAGACTGTTCAATAGTAGGGTCATTCTTGACGCTGCAGGCTCTGAGAAACCCCTCTATTCATGCCCCAAATTGGACTTTCTTTTGTTAAATCATGTCCACTGTTTCAGATGGGAAAAGAATGAATATATGAATTTTGAAAATTGCGTGCACACTACCAGACTATAATTGAAGTTAAAACCATAGAATGATAGAATGATGATCCATGTGATCTCATTCGCATGCATTTTCCCCCATCCGCTTTCATCAACCTTTCAGACATTGCATTGCAGATCACATTTAGTTGTTGCTTACAAAAAAAGGCTCCCTCATGCCCCCCTCTGGTTCTTCCAAACCAGTTACTTACAAATATTTAATGATGTTTTTGCTTTTGTTGTCTATTTCTCTATCAATCAAACCAAGGATCCCTTATCCTTTTTTAACAGCTGTATACATTTCTCCTGCCAGGGTCAAGGATTTGTAAATAAATTCCAGGTCTCACTGACCCTGCCCCCTCTATACAATTGTGCTATTTAGTTTATAATGTCTCTCCTCCTTCATCCTAGCAAATGCAGTGCTTCACATTCCTCTGCATTAAATTTATTCTGTCATGTGTCTTGTGCATTTTACCATCCTGTCTGTGGCCTCCTGAATTTGGTTTTGTCTTGATATTATTTACTTCAAGCTTCATGTTATATGCACATTTTGGAATTATGATCTGTTCATTCAAGTCTTAGTCATTATAAATATCAAAAATAGTAGTGGGCCTAAAACTGATACCTGGGACACCACTGTATACTTCCCTCTGATAAACAATTTGCTGATTCTGTCCTGTCAGCAATGTTGTACCCGTACTGCCACTGCCCATAAATCCATGGCTTTCATTTTGCTAACAAGTCTCTTATGTCAAACAACTTTTGTAAGTCCATTTAGACAAAATCAACACTTTACCTCATCAACTGTCTCCATTACTTCAACACACAGCTCAATCAAGTTAGTTAAAACAATTTGCCTTTAACAAATACATGCTGACTTGCACTTATTAGTCCATACTTTTCAAAATGTTGTTTAATTTTGACCTGGATTATTGTCTCTCCTCCTGTGCGGAGGAGAACAAGAGAAAGAAAAGTAAAGTGGTGTGAAATGGCATATCAGGTGCCTGAAGGTCAGCATCATGATAGCAAAGGTGTTTCAGGGCACGAGACATAGGGAGGGGAACAGGGAGAAGGTTCCAAATCAAACAGAGGGTCCAAAACAAGGAAGTGGAACAGAAAGGAGTCCAAGAAGACAGTCCGAGGTAGGGGCAGAGATCATGAACAGATCCTGTTAAATAAAGCTGAGAGAAAGTAGTGAAGCAATTGGTTCCAAATTAAAGAGCGACTGCTGCGGGGAGAAAATGTGAAGCAAAATGGGGATCAGGAGAAGCCCGGAAGATCAGAGAGAGCAGCCAAAGATTGGAGACTCTGTGTAAGGACAAAGGAACACATTTGGAGCACTGGTATTCTGCTTGACATGGTCAGACATCTGGAATTGTGCTTGAAAGGTGAAGTTTGAGTACACATGGCAATCTAGGGAAAAAGAATCTCAGAAGGCAAGGTTGAAACACTGGAGGTGGATTCTTGTTGGAACAGTCCAAGTAGGAACAATGTTTGGAGAGAATTCCAAGCCAAGATCTTAAGATTGAAAACACTAGTGAGAACGACAGAGTTGCAGGGAGTGGTTGTCTCATCTGGGTGTTTTTTTGAGAAATCCATAGAATTTGCTTTGTCACTTATGTTGTTTGCTTTGGAGTGTGGTATGTCTGTCTACCGTTCGTCAGTCAGTTCATATGTACTGCATACTTATCCTGAATATTAGAGTATAAGATATTTATGGTAAATTGCTTTACTTTCTAAATTGAAATCTGCCTGTAAAGAGATATCTGGGGGTAGGAATAATGAATATTTGAATCATTTTCTTGTGTTTGTATTGAGATATTTGAACCTTTCTGTCTGGCGTAATTTAGTTAATTTTTCTTGAATAATAAATTCTTTATTCTTTGTGTTAAAAGTTCATCAGCAGACCCTTGTGAATTTTTTTCAATAATAATAATCAATAATCTTTATTATTTCAGTAGCGTTTCTTCCACATTTCTAAAAACATGAAAAAGGTATCACTCTGGGACCTGACTTGTCCAGTATTACCATCAGCTCTGATTGTCTTTATTGGTAGAGGGATTGAGTTTCGGAGCTATGAGGTCATGTTGCAGCTGTACAAAACTCTTGTGCGGCCGCATTTGGAGTATTGCGTGCAATTCTGGTAGGATGTGGAAGCATTGGAAAGTGTGCAGAGGAGATTTACCAGAATGTTGCCTGGTATGGAGAGAAGATCTTATGAGGAAAGGCTGAGGGACTTGAGGCTGTTTTCGTTAGAGAGAAGAAGGTTAAGAGGTGACTTTATTGAGGCATACAAGATGATCAGAGGATTGGATAGAGTGGACAGTGAGAGACTTTTTCCTCAGATGGCGATGTCTAGCACGAGGGGACATAGTTTTAAATTGAGGGGAGATAGATATAAGACAGATGTCAGAGGTAGGTTCTTTACTCCGAGAGTAGTAAGAGCGTGGAATGCCCTGCCTGCAACGGCCAACACTAAGGGCATTCAAATGGTCATTGGATAGACATATGGACGATAAGGAAATAGTGTAGATGGGCTTGAGAGTGGTTTCACAGGTTGGCGCAACATCGAGGGCCAAAGGGCCTGTACTGCGCTGTAATGTTCTATGTTCTATGCAACAGTTGTCAACTACATTTTGAATAAAGTAGCTAATCTTACAAAATATGTTTTGGCGAGATACCTGTGTTTGGGTATTCTATGACTCTTAATTATAAAATTCACAAAGGTTTTCATTCAGGATGTTGTCACCAAATCTCCATCTGCGTATTAACGCATTGGAAAATCTCTCACCAGTCTCACATTTTTGCTCTTTGGAGATGAAATAATATCATAGCTTTGTGTGGATTCATTGAAAAGGAGCTCAGCAATGTTGAACCTGATATTAACCTGATAAAATTAGCAATATATTTATCATGCATATGTGTGTGTTGAAATGAGTAGCAAATCAGAATCATAACTCACAGCCTTCTTGCATCCATTATTCATAAATCTGCAAACTCTGGAGCCACTTTCACTCTCAGATTTGCTGCCTTCTTTCTTTAAAAATTACGTTTAATGTGTTTTAATATCATCCTCTTGCTGCCATTTCTGTATGTTGCTATATTTATTTGGTTATAAGTATGGCGGTCAATATGGTCGCCTTTCTTAATCCTAATTATGAGTGTACTTTCAGAGTCGCCAGGTATCTCTCGATATCGCCACAATGTTCAACCCGAATACCGATCAAAGAGCCAATACACCAGTTAGTTAGTTCAAAGTCAATACTATTTATTTACACACAGTAAGATCTACTCATGCACAACAGTACTACAAACTAAACTATCTCTAACGCTAACGCCTATACTTAACTTCAGGTGCTCACTCAGTCAGAGGAACAATGGCCGTTGTTCGGATCTGAGGCTGTTGGGTTCGAAGCGGTAACAGGAGAACAGCTAAGGTCGTCCATCTGGTATCGAGCGTTGACCTTGAACTTACTTGCTTCTGGTGATGCTGGTGGATGGGTCTCTCTGCTTGAGAGCCTCTCGTGGGGGTTCCTTTTTATAGTTGGAGGGGTTTTGCGTGCTTTTAGGCAGGCCTTAAACTTGGTCCCAATTAATTGGGCAGCTTCTCGATCATTGTTATCAATCTTAAGCAATAAAGGGGTGGGTGCCCTGATGGCTGGGCGTGTCTTAGGTGGCCGTTGGCCTTGCTTTGTCTGTGTCGGTTGGGGTACTGGTGCCGGGATGTCTGCGACAGTATCAACTACCTGAGTGTTAGTCCTTTGTTCCTCGGAGATGGGCCATCAATATGTTAATCAACCCTGAGTTTCGATTCCGTCTGGTAACTGCTTCCCAAATATACATTCAGGCTCTGTGCCTGCTTGTTGTCTAGTATTGTCCACATTTTCCGACATTCTCTGTGAGTGTCCATTTTGTGTATTGGAAGTGGCTATCCCAGATGGCTACAATGTATTGTTCTAGTTAGTGACTGCAGGAGAGAACCAGTGTTGAGATAGTTCAATCACAGATACAATATTAATGCATTTATTAAAGCGTACGAGGAAAGAACTTAAAAAAGAGACTATGGTAGATTGATCTATTGTGGAGCTATCAATGGAACAGACCCCACAATGGGCGTGATTTAACGGCTGTGTTGTGTCCATGCGAGGATCCGTGGTGCCGGTTAAATTGTGGAAGAGGCCAAACTCGGGATCACTACTGGGCGCGAATCGATTCGTGATCTAACCGGCCCGCTCCCGTTGGCAGGTTCCAGATCCCGCCCAGACATGACACAAAGCCAATTGAGACTAATTAAGAGCAATCTCAATCTCATTGGTGAGATGGAAGCCCAATCTAATGGCCTCCCGGGATCTAACTAGCTGCCCAGCGAGAGGTCACGCTGGCCCCATTTAGCATTCCTTTTTAAAAATGGAAACCGAGCGCAATGGCTACTGAGGGGATTGGAGGAGGTGAGTAGTCATCTTCATTTTCGGGCATGTTGTTCAGGTGCACTGGAACTGTTGCCCCTGTGCTAGGGGGCATGGTCAGGAGGTTGGGCACCATCAGTCGAGGATCAGCTCTGGGCTGGGGGGTGAGGGGCTCAGCACCTGTGAGTCCCACAAGCTATCCCCTGAATTGTGTATACCCACACCCGGTGAAACTACAACTGCTGCCTAACTGTCCACCAAACACAACCAGGACAGAGCCCTATTTGTGGAGCAATGTTGACTGTCACTTTAACTCCCTTTGGCTGTTAGCAGCCTCTGCCTGCACAGCTGAAGGCTGTAGCTAATACGAAATTAGCTTTGTTAGTTGTGACAGCACTTCACAGATGCAGGTTATGTTTGTTTCTTGCTCCTGCTGATGGCTCCACATACCTGGAGGCTGCTGTTGCTGTTTCCTTCCTTTTCTACAGCCTGAAAGAAGGACAATTTTTTAAAGATGCCTGGGTCATTGAATACCTGGCTCAGGAAGACGTATGAGTCTTTGAAGCAAGAAGGCGCTGTGGGACCTGGTGCACGACATCGACCCAAATGGGCCACCTGCTGATGCCGTTGAAGAAATGAAGAACAAGGAAAAGTGAAGAACAAAGACAAATGCTTTTTCAGTTTACTGATGCTTTTGTTGCTGGTGTGGTGAGTGCTGCGTGTAACTGGTATGTCACCGTGGGTAAAACACACAAAGTCAAGAATGTTCACCTGCACCTTGAACACCTTTTAAAAAATGTATATATTTATTCAAATTTTTCAACAAATTTTCAACAACCCCTCCCCAACAAAAAGAAAGAAACAAGAACACAACAATCAGAAATTATACATTGGATTTCCCCCATACACAATAACCCCCCATATAGCATTTAAAAACACAAATAGGGAACCCCCCCCCACCTTCACACAAACACCATCCCAAAAGAACCCACCCCCCAGGGCTGCTGCTGCTGCTGACCTTCTCCTAACGCTCCGCGAGATAGTCTAGGAATGGTTGCCACCGCCTGAGGAACCCCTGCACAAACCCTCGCAAGGCAAACTTTATCCTCTCCGGCGTGATGAACCCTGCCATGTCATCAATCCAAGCTTCCACAGTAGGGGGCTTCGCATCTTTCCAGAGTAGCAAAATCCTCCGCCGGGCTACCAGGGACGCAAAGGCCAAAATACCGGCCTCTTTCGCCTCCTGCACTCCCGGCTCGTCCGATACCCCAAATAATGCCAATCCCCAGCTCGGCTTGACCCGGGCTTTCACCACCTTGGACATAGTCCTCGCAAAACCCCTCCAAAACCCATCCAGCGCCGGGCACGACCAGAACATATGGACATGATTTGCCGGGCTCCCCGAGCACCTCCCACATCTGTCCTCCACCCCAAAGAACCGACTCAACCTCGCCCCTGTCATATGCGCTCTGTGAGTAAATTTGAATTGTATTAGGCTGCGCCTGGCGCAAAAGGAGGAAGAATTAACCTTACTCAGGGCATCAGCCCACAAACCCTCATCTATCTCCTCCCCAAGCTCCTCCTCCCACTTGCCCTTTAACTCCTCCACCGAGGCCTCTTCATCTGCCTTCAGCTCCTGGTAAATCGCCCAAACCTTGCCTTCTCCAACCCATACACCCGAAGTCACCCTGTGCTGGATCCCACTTGCCGGAAGCAGCGGGAATTCCCTCACCTGCCGCCTCACAGGTGCTCTCACTTGCATGTACCTGAAAGCGTTTCCCGGGGGTAGCCCAAACTTCTCCTCCAGCGCCCCTAGGCTCGCAAACGTCCCATCGATGAACAGGTCCCCCATTCTTCTAATCCCTGCCCGATGCCAGCTCCGAAACCCCCCATCCATCCTTCCCGGGACGAACCGATGATTCTCCCGGAACTGGGAACCAAACCGAGGCTCCCACCTCGCCCTTGTGTCACCTCCACTGCCCCCAGATCTTCAGCGTCGCCGCCACCACCGGACTCGTGGTGTACCTTGTCGGTGAGAGCGGCAGCGGTGCCGTCACCAGCGCCCTCAGGCTCGTGCCCACACAGGATGCCATCTCTAGCCTCTTCCACGCCGCCCCCTCTCCCTCCATTACCCACTTACGGATCATCGCCACATTGGCTGCCCAATAATAGCCACACAAATTCGGCAGCACCAGCCCCCCACTGTCCCTGCTACGCTCCAGAAACACCCTCTTCACCCTCGAGGTCTTATTCACCCACAAAAATCCCATGATGCTCCTGCTTACCTGTTTGAAAAAGGCCTTGGGGATCATAATGGGAAGGCACTGAAACACAAAGAGAAACCTCGGGAGGACCGTCATTTTGACCGACTGCATCCGACCCGCTAGTGAGAGTGGCAGCATATCCCATCTTTTAAAATCCTCCTCCATCTGCTCCACTAACCGCATCAAATTGAGCTTGTGCAGGGCCCCCCAATTCCTAACTACTTGGATCCCTAGGTACCGAAAGCCCCTTTCCGCCCTCTTCAGCGGTAGCTCGTCTATCCCCCTTCCCTGGTCCCCTGGATGCACCACAAAGAGCTCACTCTTCCCTACGTTGAGTTTATACCCCGAAAAGTCCCCAAACTCCCTCAGGATCCGCATGACCTCCGCCATCCCCTCCACTGGATCTACCACATACAACAACAGGTCGTCGGCATACAACGACACCCGGTGATCCTCTCCCCCCCCGGACCAGTCCCCTCCATTTCCTGGACTCCCTCAGTGCCATGGCCAACGGCTCAATTGCCAGTGCAAACAACAAGGGGGATAAGGGGCACCCCTACCTCGTCCCCCGGTACAGCCGAAAGTACTCCGACCTCCGCCGGTTCATAGCCACACTCGCCACTGGGTCTCTATATAGCAGCCTGACCCAACTGATGGAACCCCTCCCCGAACCCAAACCTCCGCAACACTTCCCAAAGATACTCCCACTCCACCCGATCAAAGGCCTTCTCCGCGTCCAAAGCTGCCACTACCTCCGCTTCCCCCTCCACCGAGGGCATCATAACCACATTGAGGAGCCTCCACACATTTGTGCTTAGCTGGCTACCCTTCACAAATCCCGTCTGGTCCTCATGAATCACCCCTGGGACACGGTCCTCAATTCTCGTAGCCAGCACCTTCGCCAGCAACTTAGCGCC
This sequence comes from Scyliorhinus torazame, assembly GCF_047496885.1. Taxonomy (NCBI): domain Eukaryota; kingdom Metazoa; phylum Chordata; class Chondrichthyes; order Carcharhiniformes; family Scyliorhinidae; genus Scyliorhinus; species Scyliorhinus torazame. Next base: position 110,815,597 of record NC_092721.1, read on the forward strand.
AACATTGAGGAGCGAGATCGGTCTATACGACCCACATTGCAATGGATCCTTGTCCCGCTTCAAGATCAAAGAAATCAGAGCCCTAGACATTGTCGGGGGCAGGGTCCCCCCCTCCCTCGCCTTATTAAAAGTCCTCACTAGCAATGGGCCCAGCAGGCCCACGTATTTCCTATAGAATTCAACCGGGAACCCATCCGGCCCCGGGGCCTTCCCGGCCTGCATGCTTCCCAATCCTTTAACCAGCTCCTCCAGCCCAATCGGCGCCCCCAAACCAGCCACCTTCTCCTCCTCCACCCTTGGGAACCTCAGCTGATCTAGGAATCGTTGAACAGGTCCCCCTGGGGTCTCAGACCTGTACAGATCCCCATAGAAGTCCCTAAATACCTCGTTTATTCTCACCGCACTCCGCACCGTATTCCCCCCTCTATCCTTAACTGCATCAATCTCCCTCGCTGCCTCCCTTTACGAAGCTGTTGTGCCAGCATCCGACTCGCCTTCTCCCCATACTCATACGTCGCCCCCTGCGCTTTCCTCCACTGTGCCTCTGCTTTCTCCGTGGTCAACAGGTCGAATTCCGTCTGGAGGTTCCATCGCTCCCTAAGTAGCCCTTCCTCGGGGGCCTCTGCATGCCTCCTGTCTACCCTTAGAATCTCCCTCACCAACCTCTCCCTCTCCCTCCCCTCTCTCTTCTCCCTGTGGGCCCTAATGGAGATTAGCTCTCCCCTGACCACCGCCTTCAACGTCTCCCAGACTACCCCCATCTGCACTTCCCCATTGTCATTGGCCTCCAAATATCTTGCAATACACCCCCGCACTTGCCCGCACCCCCCCCCCCCCCTATCTGCCAACAGTCCCACATCGAGGCGCCACAGCTGGTCCCTCTCCTCCCCCAACTCCAGCTCCACCCAATGCAGGGCGTGGTCCGAAATGGCTACGGCCGAATATTCCATTCCCTCCACTTTCGGGATTAGCGCCCTACTCAAAATGAAAAAATCTATCCGGGAGTAGGCTCTATGGATGTGGGAAAAGAAGGAAAATTCCCTGGCCAGCGGCCTGGCAAACCTCCATGGATCCACTGCCCCCATCTGGTCCATAAACCCCCTGAGCACCTTGGCCGCAGCTGGCCTCTTACCCGTCCTGGACCTTGAACGGTCCCGTGCTGGGTCCAGCACCGTGTTGAAGCCCCCCCCCCCCCCCCAATTATCAAGCTTCCTACTTCCAGATCCGGAATCCGACCCAGCATGCGTTTCATAAATCCGGCATCATCCCAATTCGGGGCAGATACGTTCACCAGTACCACCCGCACCCACTGCAACCTACCACTCACCATCACATATCGAACTCCATTATCCACTATAATATTCAGTGCCTCGAACGACACCCGCTTCCCCACCAGTATTGCAACCCCTCTGTTCTTCGCATCCAGCCCTGAATGAAAGACGTGCCCTACCCATCCCTTTCTCAGCCTAACCTGATCTGCCACCTTCAGATGTGTCTCCTGGAGCATAACCACGTCTGCCTTCACTCCCTTTAAGTGCGTGAATACCCAGGCCCTCTTGACCGGCCCGTTCAGGCCCCTCACATTCCAAGTTATCAGCCGGATCGGGGGGCCACTCGCTCCCCCCCTCCTGCCGACTAGCCATCTCCTTTTCTAGGCCAGCCACGTGCCCGCGCCTCCCGCACCCTCCAGTCCCCCAGGCGGCGGACCCCCGCCCCAACTACCTCTCCTACTTCCAGCACCCTTTTGGCCAATGCAGCAGCAACCCAGTTCCCCCCCGCTACCCCCTCCCCCCCCCTCCTCCCACTAGATCCTCATCTAGCCATTTTGCTCCCCCCATGACACTCCCGTAAGTCAGCTGACTCCTGCTGACCCCGGCCTCTCCTGCCATTCCATCGACCCCCCAGTGTGAGAATCCCCCCCACCCCTTGGCAGTCAGTGTGCACTCCTCTCCAGCACCGCCCTTCCCGCCCTCGGCCCCGCCCCCATCCTTCACTAACGCGGGAAAAAGCCCACGCTTTCCTGAGCCGGCAACCCCCCCCCCCCCAATCTGGCGCAGCTCCTTTTTGCGGCCTTACCCCAACTCCCCATCCCCGGGCCTCCACACCCCCCTCTTCCTCCGTGGGGCCCTGCCGACGCCCACACTCTCCCACAGCCCCCACATCAAATCCATTCACCCATCCCCACCCAGCACTCAAACAAAAAGATCATTCCCTTAACGCGGTAAACACAGTAAACATCCCCCCACGACAAACCCTCAATTTGAGTCCAACTTTTCAGTCTGTATAAAGTTCCATGCCTCATCAGGCGTTTCAAAATAGTGGTGCTGATCTTGGAATGTGACCCACAATCGCGCTGGCTGCAGCATCCCGAACTTGACCTCCTTCCGATGGAGCACCGCCTTAGCCTGGTTGATACCAGCTCTCTTCTTCGCCACCTCCGCACTCCAGTCCTGATAAATTCGGATCTCCGTGTTCTCTCACCTGCTGCTCCGCTCTTTTTTGGCCCATCTCAGGACACACTCTCTGTCCACAAAGCGGTGGAACCTCACCACTACAGCCCTTGGCGGCTCGTTGGCCTTGGGTCTCCTTGCCAGGACCCGATGAGCCCCATCCAGCTCCAGGGGCCTCAGAAAAGCTCCCGCGCCCATCAGTGAGTTGAGCATTGTGCGCATATATGCCCCGGCATCGGGCCCCACCACTCCTTCAGGGAGACCCAGAATCCAAAGATTCTTCCTCCTTGACCTATTCTCCAGGTCCTCGAATTTTTCCGCCCACCTCTTGTGCAGCGCCTCGTGCGCCTCCACCTTCACCGCCAGGCCCAAGATCTCGTCCTCATTCTCCGAAGCTTTTTGACACACCTCCCGGATCGCCGCCCCTTGGGCCTTCTGGGTCTCCACAAGCTTCTCAATCGACGCCTTCATTGGCGCCAGCATTTCTGTCTTCAGCTCCTCAAAGCAGCGTTTAAGAAACTCCTGCTGCTCCTGTGACCACTGCGCCCACGCTGCTTGGTCTCCACCCGCCGCCATCTTGCTTTGCCTCCCTCGCACTTTTCGCTGCACCAGGATCACTTTTTTAGCCGCTCCACTCCTGGTCCAATCCATATAATGTCGGGGGACCTTGCTGTCACCTTCCCACACTGGAAGCCGTCGAACAAGCGCCGTTGGGGCTCCTCTGAAGAGCCCAAAAGTCCGTTCCCGGCGGAAGCTGCCGAACGTGCGATCTACCTTGGCATAGCCGCAACCGGAAGTCCGAAACAAGTAACACATTGATGAACAGATCATTTCTATGATAAAGTTCTGGACATGATAACACATTCTCAGGTTTATCCCCCCTTTCTGTTGTGGAACCTTCGAGGGATGATACCGATCGTTTTCTTTTTGTGAAAATGAGCTGATAGAGTTTTGTATTGGTGCCAATATGCGAATGGTGATATTCCTTTGTTGTTTAATATTTAGTGTGATATGTGGAATGTAACATAGTTCATTTTCAAATCTTTGTTACTTTTGACCGTTTAATAAACAAAATGCATTCCCATGGGTACATGTGCCATGTCGCAGACAAGTATTGTTGCTTAGCATTCCAATCAAACTGTGAGGCCTGGACACATCGCCTGAAACCTGGGGGCGTCAACACCACAGAGGCAGCAGCCAACAATCGAACACCCGAGAGCCGGGCTTCAAAACTGGGGATATCCCCACAACCAGAGAGTGAGTGTGTGGAACACGGGAGGGTACCTGAGCTCGGTCCGTGGCTGTTCCTGGCAGCGGCCTGGGGTCTGGGTTCGAGGGTCTCCTGATGTGGCGAGGGTGAGTGTGCAGGGTGGGGGACTCCAACACAACTGGCTCAGTGGCTAGAATTCTGAGAGAAGGCGGGACACATAAGGATGGGGGAGTCTTGGGACATATGAGGGTCCCAGGATAGAAGCCCTAACTGATCATCGGCCTCTCTCCATCTCAAATTCCTTATTGATATAACATTATAGATTGTGTTGTTGACTCCGCCGCAGGCAGCCTTCCTGGTGCTGGTGGCAGCCCAGGTGGCCAGACGCCAGAGAAGGCAGCAATGGCGTTGACAGAGGCTCGAGGCAGCAGCACACCATGCCTACCCAGCTGTCAATCAAATCGAGGAGGGACCAAACGGGGAGGCCGGTGACGGCCCAAGGTGAACAGTCATCATTGGTCATTCAAGGAGATGTCAGACAGCATGTGCCACAGGAGGCTCAATCTCAACAAAGAGATGGTGCGGCACCTGTGCCATGTCCTCGCCGACTTGGCACCATGTGGAGGACGATACCTGCTCATCGTGGCCGTGAAGGTCACTGCAGCCCTGAACTTCTTTGCCACTGGTTCATTCCATGGCTCGAGCGGGGACTTGTGCGGCATATCCCAAGATATTGGCCACAGTTCACGGATACCCTGTCTGCCCGGGCAGCTGACTATATAAACTTTGGGCTGGACCAAGCCCATGAAGATGCCCGGGCAGCAGGATTCACCGCCATCACCAGGATGGCCCAGGGAATAATACATGGTGGGCATGTCGGTATGCATGCAATGGGGCATCAGGGAGTGCCCTTCATTAGCAAGAAGGGGTTCCACTCCCTGAATTTTCAACAAAAATGTGTGACCACCACCTCCGGACCATGCACGTGTGTGCATGCTTCCCAGGGAGCATGCATGACAGCTACATCCTGGGACACTTGGAGATCCCTGTCATCTTTGAGGACCATCCCAGGATGATGGGATGACTCTTGGAGGATAAGGGGTACCTGCTGAGGTCCTGGCTAATGGCACCAGTGCGGAGGCCGGAGACCGATGTGGAGATCCTATATAATGAGGTCCATGTTGCCATCCATGCTGTCATTCAATGATGCAACGGACTGCTCAAAATGCTCACCGGACTTTTCACCCCCCCATCCCCCCTCCCCCCGGCCATTCCACCCTCTCAGGGTATGTGTAACATCACTCCATGATGATGGGCCTGTCTCGACATTGTCAGCGGGTCACTATACAAGGCAGGAGAGTGATGATCACTCATTGTAAGATAAGCTGTGGTGTTCCTCAGTTTCTGCCATAGCCTGGGTGGCAAGGTGGCACAATGATTAGCACATCTGCCTCACAGCACCAGGGACCTGGGTTTGATTCTAACCTTGGGTGACTGTGTGGAGTTCGTACAGAGTTTCCTCTGGGTGCTCAGGTTTCCTCCCACAGTACAAAGATGTGCAGATTAGGTGGATTGGCTAAATTGCCCCTTAGTGTCTAAAATGATTGGGTGGTGTTACTGGGTTACGAGGACAGGGTGGAGGCATGGGCCTATGTGTTGGGTGCTCTTTCAGAGGGTGGGAGCAGGTCAGATTGGCTGAATGGCCTCCATCTGCACTGTCAGGATTCTATGATTCGATGATTGCTTCTGGCTTCTGTCTTTCTGCTGACAGCGCACACACCCATCTCCTGCATGTGGTCTGCATCAGGGGCTCTTCTGGATGGATCACTGTGCCCTCGGGGTGGGAGGACAACAGGGATGGGGGTCTCGGCTGGCCCACTGTGACGATTAACATGGCTGAGACTTCACATGTATTAGGTGTAATATGTGTCAATAGTGAACATTCAAAACCCTCATTGTCCCGAGCTACAGATGATGCACCCCCCCCCCCTCCCCTCGCAGTAACTCCTCCTGCGCACTCAGTGATCCTCAACTTGCTTAAGCTTCTGTGCCCTATTGCTACATCTAAATGTGTGCCCAGGATGCACATTAGATGTGGGGACAGCTTGCTGCTTCTCACACCCTGTGGCCTTTGATGGCCTTGGCGGGCGTCCCTTGGATGGACTGGAGCCGGAGGCCCACGTGCCATCCTGTTCTTCCTGCTGACCTTGAGATGCGGAGGGGGTTATTAGGGGTGAGGTGGAGACCGCCGTTGTCTCCTTGGTGGAAGGCACCATGTCGGGCTCCAGCGTTTCCTCTTGGGGAATGGTGCCTGTCGGGTCCTGGGGGACTCAATGAGATGGAGGGGCTGCTGGAATGAGCTCCAGAGGCCTCTGCGTCAACTGGCTCAGCCGGTCCTGGTTCCTCCCCGTTGGCTGCATCATGGTGATAGCGCCCTCAGCGATGGTCCTCAGTGACTGGGCCATGCTCTGCAGTGCATCAGCAATGTCCATCTGCTTCTGAGACATGTCCCTCAGTGACTGGGATATGATGTTGAGGCCCTCAGTCATGGTCATCACAGGTGGCATGTGTGGGCACCGCTCCTGAGTATCACGGAGGGGTTGTGCTGGTGGCTGCCAGGGTAGGCTGGGGCACAGGCATAGTAAAATGCTGGTAGAGGGGAGAGAAGTTCTATGTGGTGCCAGGCGCCAACCTTTTGGGGTGGGGGTGGTGGCGGAGATCAGGGTGATGGCACACGTGACCAATGCTAGGGGCTGGTGTTAACTTACCCTTGCTGCCCGGTGGAGGCCGTTGGACTTCATGTGACATTGTACGATGCTCCTCTGGTCACACTGCCCAAACCGGTGACCACTGCCTCCCAGCTGGCATTGGCTGCACTGTGGCTGGTCCTATGATCCTCTTGCGAGAACATCTCACCTCCATGGCGTCCAGCAGCCTTGTCAGGTTAACATCTCCGAAGCCTGGCGCAGGTCTATGGGGTGGCATGGCCTCGTGCTGACTGGAGTGTGTTCGGAGGGAGTGTTTATGAGCAACTCCCCCTTGTTAGCAGCGAGCTACCAGGCGTGGTCCAGCCCAATCAGCTGGTGGGACAGCCAGTTCCGCCGTGAAGCTTATGGGCAATATGGCGCAGCTCTACAGGGGCCCGCTGCGGAGGATCATAGGCCCCCACAGAACCAGCCCGCCCGCCGATCGGTAGGCCCCGATCGCCAGGCCACCGTGGAGGATCAGCGAGCCGGCATGGCGCGATTCTCCAACCCGCCGCGGGGTCGGAGAATCCTGACCATAGAAACCTATGAAGTTCTATCAGCTCAGCTGCACCTTCACAGATAAATACAGATTTGTAAGAATAACACAAGTGAAACATTTATCTTAATAATAATAATCTTTATTGTCACAAGTAGGCTTACATTAACACTGCAATGAAGTTACTGTGAAAATCCCCTTGTCACCGCACTCCGTTGCCTGTTCAGGTACACAGAGGGAGAATTCAGAATGTCCAATTCACCTGACAGCACGGGCGTCATTCTCCGCCGGCGGGAGTCTCCGTTCTGCCGGCACCGGGGGGTTTCCCGACGGCGTGGGGCTGCCCCACAATGGGAAACCCCATTGACCGGCCGGTGTTACGGAGACTCCCGCCGGCCGGTCGGCGCAGAAATGTGGCGGGGCGGGTAGGAGAATTTCGCCCCACATCTTTCGGAACTTGTGGGAGGAAACTGGAGCACCCGGAGTAAGCCCATTCAGACACGGGGAGAACGTGCAGACTCCGCACAGACAGTGACCCAAGCTGGGAATCGAACCTGAGACCCTGGAGCTGTGAAGCGACAGTGCTAACCACCGTGCTACAGTGCTCCCCTTATGCACTAATATTCTCGTCTTATACTCTAGTGCAAGGACAGAAATACACAGTTAATGTAAACCAACAGGCAAAATGTGGCCAGACACACCATACTCTGAAACCATTGTACAGATGCCACCCAATACAACTTTGTGGATTCTCAACGATACCCCCAGATGCTTATTACAATGTGAACCCTCTTTATCAGCACTTCTATGGTGGGACAGCCAGCAGTTCTTTGTGTTTGAAAGCGGAAACTCAGAGAAGGTATGAGGTTTGGGAAGGGCCCAATCAGCTTACTCAGCATCCCAGATAGCAAGATGAGGTTGAGCTTGGATTTGAGAAGGGGCGGAAGGCAGCAAAATATGAGCTGAAATTCTCCCATGCTTCCGTGAGGGGGCGAGGGGGTGAGAGTTCGGCAAGAGGCCCTAACATCAATTTCATGCCAGCAATGCCAGTGAATGCAGCGACACATGACATCTCCTACCCAATACATCACGCCAGCATGAAATTACAACGGAATCTTCCGCTGATGCCCACCACGGGGCATGTCATCAGCCAGGGTCTCAGCAGAGTCCTGGTCTCCAGCATCCCTCTAAGTGCCCGATCATTGGGCGGTCCCTGCCCGCATGTGCTGTGGACCATCAGCCAAAAGGTGCTCACCAGTCAATGACCCAGTGGCCTGCCTGCTGGCTAATCCCACCAAGGTATGACTCGTGGCACTGGTGGAGTGTGCGGGTGACAGATGTGACGTCTCTTCTATGCTGGCCTCTGAGATGTGTCCCTTGGAGCTGCTTGAGTCTGTGGTGTCCAGAGGGTATGAGGATGGTCAAGGCTGGTCGACTGATAGTCCTAAAAGGGATGGGAGATGGTATTAGTGCATCACTGGTAGGATAATTGATGGGAGAAAGATTACTCGTGTGAGTCTTGAATTTTGACTGCGCACCTTGCCCACTTCGCTCACTGCACGTATATGTGTTCCTGCTCTTCGCCAGCCAACCCAAGAATTCTTTTCTCAAAGGGCTTGAAGCATCTGAACGCAGGCATTTCTCCAGCTGTTTGTGCCTGCTCACGGCAGGGCTGAGCCAGGTTGTAAATCCGGAGTGCATAGAGGCACTTTTGGAAGTGTGTAAAGTTAAAATTATTAGTGACAAAACCGTTGCTTTTCAAGGTGGAGGGGATTTTTTTTTTCGGTGTATTGTCCAATTGATTTTCTAAGCACACAGACATTTCCCTGCTGGCAGGCTGGCCCTCCACTACTTAGCGATGTTGTTATCTCCATGAAACTGGGACTCCCTGCCCCTTAGAGATGCTGTTGGAGAGGGAGCAGGTGGGAAAGATAATATAATTCCAAAACAAATGAAAAGGAAGCAAGTAGAACAATGATCAGAAATGGTGAGGTCGATTTTTAGCCTGCACTAGTCGTACGCAGATTCGACGGCCCAGGTGGTAAATCCCATGAAAATTGGGAAACGCAATTCTTGCTGGAGAGATCACGGCCGGGACTCTCTGAAAACGTGGCTAAGTGTTGACGTCAGCGTAAACACCGGAGTGTTTCACACCGGCGTCAATGGGCCTCTTGGCCCAGCAATTCTGTTGCCCAATGGGGGCCTGCACGGTGCTGGAGTGCTCTGTGCTGATCCAGCTGCTGTACGCAGCCCTGCACTGCTCGCCGCGGGTCCGCACATGTGCGCGGCGGCCGCTTGTGCGCCGGCTCCGCGCAACATGGCGGAGCCACACAGTGGACTGGCACTGAAGCAGTTAGGCCGCCCCCGCGGATCACGCCCGCCGATTGGTGGCCTCCGATCGCGGGCCTGGCTGTCGTGGAAGCCCCCTCGGAGTCTGACCCCCCTCCCCACCAGGACGGCCACTGCGGCCGCAGGTCCGAGTTCCCTCCAGGTGGAACCATACCGGAACTCGGCAGGAACTCGGCCGGTCAACCACGGAGAATCGCCGCGGGGGCCTCTTTCAATGGCCCTTGACTGGTGCCATGTCGAGAATCGCGTCCCCGCGTCAGATTGGCGTTCCGGGCTGTCTCGGTGTCAATGCCGATTCTCTGAGCCGGCACGGGCTCGTAGAATCCCGGCCCCTATTCCCGCTTTCCCCCCCGCTCCTTGCCGGCATTGTCACAAGGTTCACGCCCTTTTTTAAAATAGATTTGCATCAATTTCAATATTATTAGCAGGCTCTCTGTCACAAAATCCCCCCTCGCTAAATATTCACATATTGCCGACATGAAGTCATGTCAGCAAAGTTTACAACAGGTTTGGCCAAACAAGAATCAGTTGAAGGGATCTCTCTGGGGGCGCAGAGGTAAGTATAACCTGTGGGGGACAGAGGGACATGCCCAAGCAGTGCCCTGGCACATCCTCTGGCCCAGGTTGGCAGTGGTGTTGGTGGCTGGATGGAATGCCAGAATGATTGTCCGGCGGGAGTGAGGTGTGCGATGGAATGCTGGCGAAGAAGTCCGGGTGGAATGCCAGCAAGGATTGTCGGGGGAGAACCCCTGGTACCTCCCTGATGGAGACTGGAGGCCGTTCGGCTGCATTGCTAATAGGGAGAGATTACACACCCATTTTCAGTCTGAGGCCGACACTTTGCCAAATTCTGGTCAGGTTCTGCCCGATGCACTCGGCACCACAGGTAAAGTGAAACATAAAGATATAAAGTAACTAAGTCAGGGGAGAGCAATAAGAACCATATGACAAAAACATTATAGCAGAAAAACAGATTATGTGTATGGTCCAAATAAGTTTTCTTGATTCAAACCTGTGGAGTAGATGGAATAATTTGAATGAAATATAGGCACAAATACCACTTAGAGGAGACAACATTGCAGCCATTAGTAAGATATGGTTGCAAGATGGTCAAGACTGGAAACCAAATATATGAGGTTCTAATGTCTTCAGGAGCGATAGAGGGATGGGGTGGGGCATTTGTGATCAAGGATGACATTACTTCTATGATCAAAGATGACATGACCAGAAGTAATCAGGCAGTGGAGATTGCTTAGAATTCAGATATAAGCAATAGCTGAGGAGCATTCCTCACTGTGAGTTATCATCACCCTCCTGCATTAACTGGGCAGCAGGCACTCAAGGACTCCTCAGCCACAGCTGCCTGATGATCTCTGCAACCCACATCACCTGGTCACAACCCTCATACCTTGTTCGCAGAGGAGTCACAATGTACTCCGGATCCTCAGCGGTCTCTTTGTCAACTCCCTCCTGAATGTCTTCTCATTCGAGGACATGTGTGCTCCTCCAGGCCTTTCTCATGAACGTTGTTGCCCCACTGCACAGCCAGGCTATGTAGGCACAGTAGAGCACCACGATGCAGGCGATCCTTTGGGGCTCTACTGGAGGGCCCCATTGGACCTGCCAAGGCAGTGGAAGTGCATTTTCTGGAGGCCGATGCACCGCTCTGCGCTGCTCTGTCACAGACTAGGTGGCACTGTGAACTTCATTGTACCCGGCCTCTGCTACGGTTTCTGGCCTCCACATGGTTTAATCAGCCAAGATCTCAGGGGGTTTCCCTTGCTCGCTCCAAGCCATCCCTGCAGCCTGGGGTGGCCCTCAGAAATGCCAGTGATCAGTAATTGCCAAGGGTGTAACTATAATGCCTGCTCCCTGGAAGACGTGCACATACATACATGAATTGCATCTGGTGGTCGCACATTGAGGGAGTGGAAGCCCCTTCCTGTTTACGAAGGGGACTCCTTGGTGCTGTGGGGTGCGAAGAGCAACATGCAGTCAATCGCACCTCCTCACGTCTGAGGCAGACCAGCTATGTTGCTGAAGCCCATAAAACTCTCGTCTTGCTGGGCCTGATCCAGGTTGAAATGAATAAAGTCCAATGCCCTTGCGTGGAGTGCATCTGTGACCTCACAGATGGACTTATGGGCGGGTGCCTGTCTGATGCCCCACAGGCCACCCGCAGAACCCTGGAACGATCCTGGTGTTGAGAGTTGCCCATTACCTTCACAGGAAGCGCGCGTCCTCAGCCGTCACATGGCGCCATGTTCGCAAAGATGTGGCGCAAGTACTATACAGTCTCCATGGTAAGATGGAGTCTTCTATGGCACATGTTGTCTGACAGCTCCATAGAGCGCAATCAAGTCCTGTATATCCTTGGTCTCCTTCTGTGCCCATGTGCCCCTGCATGGCTGATGAGGCCTCAGTCTGCCCTGCAATCCATCTGATCTCCTGCTGCTGGAGTTGTGCTCCTCCAGCACTGTAAAATGTAGAATAAGCTCCACTGACTCCAGACTGATATCAATTGATTACCTGCGAGAGGTGAGAGAGTGAGGTTGGTGTTGCAGCTGGATGACATCAGCACCTCCCCTGACCCATTGGCCTCCTGTACCTGGAAGGAGCCATTCTCAGACTTTATGCGACGGCTGCCACTCACTCACAGCTCAGACACTCTCCCATCTCCCTGTAGGACTTGCCCTGGACTATGTCCTTGCCCTGTCAGAGTTCACTTTGACCTCCCATCTGGTTCTCCCCTCCCTTACTCTCTATATCATTGGGAGTTCTGACAGGCGGGCTATATGCTCACATAACCCTAATGGGCAGGGTCAACTGGATGGTGATGTTCAACTTGGGGGTTAATGGATCTCACTGGCAGGCATTGGGGTCTGGCACAAAAGCAACCCCGGTACCTCACGATCCCATTCTCCCAAGGGTTTAGGCCTGAAACCTGAATGTTCATTCTATTCCATAACTTTGAGAGTGTGGTCAGCTGACAATGTTAAGGGTTAACACTTGATGCTCAATTTGTTTCACAAGCATGAGTCTCAGGAATGTTAGACAGCACAATTTATTTCTGCTTCAGGGACAGGCAAAGCGAATAGGCACCTTTCTTACTCAGGTAGCATAATTCCGAGATCTCATTTTGTCATGCCTCTACACTTAAGACTCTTGGGCAGGCACTCCAGAGTTTTTGTCCCCATCCCCAACCCCTAAATCCCCTACTATCCCCAACCCCTTCCCCCATGGGCACCATGTAGCCTTCTCATTCAGGGTCTCATCCACCTAGCCCATTAGGCTCGGCTCCCTGACTCTCATTGCACCCCCCCCCCCCCCCCCCCCACCATGGTGCCGGGTGGATACAATGGTGCTCACCTCCTTCCTCCCTCTTGGGAGTCATGACACCTAGTTCCCATTTCTAAAAAGCAGTAGTGGATGTGAAGATTTGATGAGGGTTAAGATGGGTCATTAACCACGGATATTATAATGGGTTCAAATTCATGCAAATCATGTTCACGTCCTTCCTGGGTATGAACCTGATAGCATCATCGGGGAGGGCCCGGAAAGATTGCATTCCGAAATCTCGCTGTGGTGGCCATTACGGGATTTGCACTCATGGCTAACTAGCCCACTAAATCACGCCCAATAATTCTGTCTGTATTAAAAAAAAATACAGTATGCACCTTTTTCTCTGCATCTGCTGATGACATTGTCTGTGGATTCTGGAGGCTGTTGTTGAAATAACATGAACTCTAGTGAATGAACATGGAAGTTTGTCTTGATCTTGAACTGGTCTTCCAGTGTAATGCATATCTTTTGGGGATCCATTGGATTTTGTGCTGTTAATCCAGATGTGTTCAGCCTGTGTAGACCTTCATTTCCAATTGGCTTGCTTGTTTGGTTCAGACTTGGCTGAATCTAGAACCAATTGGTACATGTTTAAACATTTTGAATACTGATAGCAGGTTAGATGCATCTAAATTCAAATGGACATTTTGACAATGTCCATTTGATCTTTCTCCTTGTTTTATTCCATTTATTGTTCAACAACTTCTGAAGCCATCCATTATAATCACAGTCTTCTCTGGCTCGATTTTTATGATGGTTTAGTTTTGACTTTTTTGTTTGAGTTTCTCTCACTTGTTATTGATCCAGCTCGTACCCTGGTCACTCTTCTTTCCCGATTGAGATGGCCCGGCTTTTGTCCTCTCAGCACACTCTCCCACTCATGGAACTGGTGACCTGTGTGTTGCAGTCCCACCACAAAGGATAATTTGCTTACCAGCTCTTTACTTGACCATTATCCCAGCCTGAATCTGCAAAGTTTCTTTGTGCAGCCAGCATGCTGCGATCTCAACACTATCTGATGCTGTAAACATTGCAGTCTGATCAGAACATCAAGAGTTGTCTTATGCCATGTAGCATGATCTCAGGCTGTTCACCATGCCATGCTTATACTTAATCCTGCTGCCACTCTGTTTGACCCCTGACAAACATTATGTTGTGTTATTACAATGATATAAAAGCACCAATGACTCAAAAGGGATTGGGGAAATATGAAATAGCTTCATTTATTTAAACTAGGCACATAAGGACAAATATATATGGATAGAATGTGGAAAATTGCCCAGGTCTGTCCAGTACACAATAAACAGGACAAATCTAATCTAGCCCCATCAGTTTATTCTCCATCATCAGCAAAGTGATGGAAGGAGTTATGAACGGCACTATCAAGTGACACTTACTCAGCAATAACCTGCTCACGGGCACTCAGTTTGGGTTCCACCAGGGTCACTCAGCTCCTGACCTCATTACAGCCTTGGTTCAAACATGGACAAAAGGTCTGAATGCCAGAGGTGAGGTGAGAGTGACTGCCCTTGACATCAAGGCAGCATTTAACCGAGTATGGCATCAAGGGGCGCTAGCTAAATTGGAATCAATGGGAATTAGGGGGAAAACCCTCTGCTGGTTGGAGTCATACCTGGCACAAAGGAAGATGGTTGTGGCGGTTGGAGGTCAATCGTCTCAATTCCAGGGCTTCACTGCAGGAGATCCTCAGGGTAGTGTCCGAGGCCTAACCATCTTCAATTGCTTCATCAATGACTTCCCTTCTATCATAAGGTCAGAAGTGGGGATGTTTGTGGATGACTGCACAATGTTCAGCACCATTCACGATTCCTCAGAGAATTAAGCAGTCCATGTCCAAATGTAGCAATATCCAGGCTTGGGCTGACAAGTGGCAAGTTAAATTTGCGCCACACAAGTCCTAACATTCAACAGCATTGCCTTCGCTGAATACCCCATAATCAACATCCTGGGGGTTACCATTGATCAGAAACTGAACTGGAGTAGCCACATTAATACTGTGGCTACCAGGACAGGTCAAAGGCTAGGAATCCTATGGTGAGTAACTCACCTCCTGACTCCCCAAAGCTTGCCCACTATCTACAAGGCACAAGTCCGGAGTGTAATGGAATACTCTCCACTTGCCTGGATGAGTGCAGCTCCAACAACATTCAACACCATCCAGGTCAAAGCAGTCCGCTTGATTGCTCCCCCTTCCACATACATTCAAATCCTCCACCACCGACAAACAGTGGCAGCCTTGTGTACCATCTACAAGATTCACTGCAGTAACTTACCAAGGTTCCTTAGATAATACCTTTCAAAACCACAACCACTACCATCTAGAAGAACAAGAGCAGCAGATACCTGGGAACCCCAACCCCCGGAGGTTCCTCTCCAAGTCACTCACCACCCTGACTTGGAAATATATCGCCATTCCTTTAATGTCGCTGGGGCAACATCCTGGAACTCCCTCCTAATAGCACTGTGGGCATACCTACACCTCAAGGAATGCAGCGGTTCAAGAAGGCAATTCACCACCACCTTCTGAAGGGCAACTAGGGATGGGCAATAAATGTTGACCTAACTAGCGACGCCCAAATCCCATAAATGAATAAAAAAAGAAAACTTCAAGTCATCAGCAGCAGAGCTTTGTGTGACGTGTTCACAGGTCAAAGTAAGCCACATGACTCACTTACATTCTAGAGATGGCATGGTTCTGTCTCATAATGGCATATTACAACAGCAGCCACATTATTTAATGGTCGCTTACCTTTTCAAATCAAGTAAACATAGATACAACTCAGGGTATGACATTTCATAAAGACATGGGATACAGGCAGCACCTTTTGTACCGACCTGTCATATGGTTCTTGTCTCCAAACTATGGACAGAAATTTCCCCAAAAATGGTGAAGTGTCAAGTTCTGACCGAAAACTGATGTGTTTCGCCCCAGAAACGCAGCCAGGTTTTCACTCCAGATCCTCTGGCTCTTTGCGCCACCATTCTGGTGGGAGAGGGTCTTTTTAAAGGCTGCCCCGATGCAAAGTCAAAGTAAAGGCTTCCCTCCCATGGACATCTCGACCTCCGGCAGTGAAGGGGAACACCCACAGAGGACTATCCTCTCCTCCATCACTTTATGTTCAGATCACTCTCCCCCACCACACCACGTGCAGGCATCAGGCTGACCCGACTTCCCACCCCCATCATCGCTGGCATCGGGGCATCCTCCCCACATGATGGAAACCTCTCCCCGTGGGGGTCCCTAAAGGCCCTGCCCCTGGCCCCATCCTGGCACTGACAACCTGGCACTGCCTTTCTACAATACCAGGCTGGCACTACCAATGTGCCATGGGGCTATGCCAGAGCACTGCCTGGCTGTGTCACTCACCACCCGGGGGCTATACTCACCTCCGAGCCCCGGCTTGGTCATTACAATTGGTTTCCGTTTTTGGAATCCAGTGATTTCTGCTGTCATGACATCACTCTGGCAGGGAGGAACATCTGACAACCCCAGGAGCAACAGTGTTAAGTTGTTTAGGAATATTTGAATGTATTTAAAATCATGGTAATCAGATTCATAGCGTCGCTGGGCGTGAGCCTTATTATGTCACCGGCGGGGCGAGTGGGGAAGATCGCAAACTGAGATCTCGCCGCTGCAAATCCCGTTATGGCCCTCTTGCGAGATTTAGCAGCAATAACTGGATTTGTGCCCAAGCAAATGAAGCCATATAATTCATGACTCTTTTCTATTGAAAAGATTTAAGTCAAAACCCTCTTTTGGCTATCAAAATTGTGGAAGTTCCACATTCTCCCCGTGTTTGTGTGGGTTTCGCCCCCGCAACCCAATGATGTGCAGGGCAGATGGATTGGCCACACTAAATTGCCCTTGAATTGGAAAAATGAATTGGGTACTCTAAATTTAAAAAAAATATTGTGGAAGTTCCAAAATGGCTACTTTTGAAATGGTGCTAACAACTTTGGAAGATCGCCGTGCAGACCCCTGACCCACACCCCATGGTGCCATTGCTATATATCAAGGTGGGAATCTTGGGTCTTGCCTGTCATTTTTAAATATTGAGAGGTGAAAGTCTAGCTTGGCAACTCATCAAAATTTGTGAAAGTAAATAAACAGTAATGAAGACAATATTGGTACTAAAGAATGACATTCCCCTGGCATTGGACGTTTCTCATTCCAAGTTTGGAAAATAAGTAATTGAGAACATAGCGGGTGCTGTAACTATGATCTTCCAAAGCTCCCTAAATACAGGAATAATTCCTACATATTGGAAAATTGCCTATACCACTCCCCTTTTTAAACAGGTTTGGAGAACAGAACTGCAGAATTAAAGACCACTTTGCCTTACATCCGTTATTGGGAAAATATGAACATCTATAATTAAGGATGAAGTGACGGTGTACCTTCAATACATTTTGCAGATCAGAGAGAGACAGAATGGATTTGGGCAGGCCAGAGAGCAGTATGCTTCAAGCTGTGTTTGGTGTTTTGACCATGTTGCATCAAACGTTCTGTTTGATATATTTTAATGATGAAATCAAATCTTTGTATTGAATTAAAGGAGGAAAGCAGTTTTTCAGATGAGGACAATATTGGTGGGGAGGATTTATTGAGATCACTGGTCAGAGATTGTTTGCATCTCAAAAAGCAAGGGCCTAGAAATTTATTGGTTCCATGCCTGCTCTTGGTGTAAGGCAGGCCAATTTAGCTCACTTGGCGACATGAAATGAATGAAATGAAAATCGCTTATTGTCACAAGTAGGCTTCAAATGAAGTTACTGTGAAAAAAAACCTCGTCGCCACATTCTGGCACCTGTTCGGGGTGGCTGCTACGGGTATTGAACCGTGCTGCTGGCCTGCCTTGGTCTGCTTTAAAAGCCAGCTATTTAGCCCAGTATGATAAACACAGCTGGTTTGTGATGCAGAGCGAGGCCAGCAGCACAGGTTCAATTCGTGTACCGGCTCAGGTTATTCATGAGAGGCCACCTCCTCAACCTCACCTAAGGGGAAATCAGCCTATGGTCATCTTGGACTATGTCACTTTTACCTTTTATAGATGTAAAATATATGTCAAAGTGTCTGATATGATAAGATTCCACACTGGAAGTATGCCACCCAACATACTGTTAATTAGTCAAGACCCAACACTTGAAGTAGATATTAAACACTCTAAGATGCAAAATTCATGAGCAACTGTATGTGGAATGTGCCAAATGTGCTTTGGGCAGCAAACACAGGTGCTTGGCTGCCGACTGAAGGGTAAGTTCAAAATCTTTTACTTCCCTTATTATGGATCTCAAAGGAGCAGGAAAGGGACTTCCACATCATCTCCCGATTATCTGCCCCTCCAGATTGCCTACCTCTTTCCCATCCCGACCCTGTTTATCAATATGGCTGTTGTCTCAGTGGACATGTTTTTGTGCTTCTCAGGACTGAAAATGAAACTTTTGCATGATTAATCCTTCAAATTACATATAACAGCCCAGGTCTTGCAGTTATGCACACCAAGTAAAGAAGGCAATGAAAGTACCTGTTCTGAACAAATCAGGCCTATCACAAATCAATGTCTGCAACAAATTGCCCTAATTCTGTTACCTCCTGATGGGCTATTCCAGTGCAATGCAGTGATGGCAGGAAGCAAAAGCAAGCAATCATACAAAATAAGAGCTGATTGACACTGGTAGTAATCATTACATATGTTATAAAGTGAAAAGTGAAATTTTGAAAATTCAGACACATAGGTTGAAATTATCTGCAGGTATCAGATTGTTGGCAATTAGATTTATGGTTGTTCAGATTGTATGATGTTTCCTGCATTTATTTTTTAAATGCTTAATATTGTAACAGTATGCATTTAGGTCCTCTTGAAATGTTCTTTTACTAATAATCCCCTTTTGAATTTTTTTTTAATGCTCAGGAACTTTTTAAAAAATCAAAGTAAAATTAGGTTAGTTCGTTTAATGCAAGTTTCATTGTTGGTTTGCAAGTGGAGGCATGAATCAGAAAACACAACATCACATTTCTGTTTCAAATAATTTGTGATGGTCATTTTCAAGGCAGAATCAAAGGACACGATAGCACAGAAAGAGGCCATTAGACCCATCAAGTCTGCATCGTGATTTTCTCTATGAGCCACCTAATTTAATCCATTCTCCGGCTCATTCAAAATGCTTTTTAATATTTGTTCTTCTCACCCAGTTTCCTTTTTCAGGAAATTATGGGCTTGGCCATGAAGCTCCCTCAGAATACCTCAGAAAATAAATGAGGAAGAATGGAGCATAAACTTTGGATAAATATCAGGCAAAATAACTTTCATCAAAGAATGATCAATGTTTGAAATAATCTGTTCTGTACAATAAAGTAAAAGAGGCAAACGATAAGTTATTTAAAATCCAAGATGTCAGGATTTTCTTTGGTCAGGTGGATGTCTGATCACTGCAGGAAATAGCACAACACTTAAGTCTCCAAAACAAGTTGCCCACATAGCTGAGGCATTGTTTCTCCAGTCTGAAATGCACACGCTTTTTCCATAGAGGCACACCTGACTTATTAAAGCGAAGCCTCAGGGACTTCCCAAGGGTGCTGTGGTGTAATGCTGCAGATTAATCAACAACCGCTACTATCGAACGGACAAGGGCAACAGACACATAGGAACACTATCATCTGGAATTTCCATTTCGAGGGGTTTTTCACAGTAATTTCATTATAGTGTTAATGTAACCCTTTAAAAAAAAATTTAGAGTACCCAATTATTTTTTTCCAATTAAGGGGCAATTTAGCATGACCAATCCACCTAACCTGCGCATCTTTAGGTTGTGGGGGTGAAACCCACGCAGACATGGGGAGAGTGTGCAAACTCCACACGGACAGTGACCCAGGGCCGGAATTCGAACCCGGGTCCTCAGCGCCGCAGTCCTAGTGCTATCCACTGCGCCACATGCCGCCCTATGTAAGCCCACTTGTGACAATAAAGATTATTTATTTGTTTATTTATTTATTTAAGTCGCTCGCCATCTTGACTTGGGAACATATCGCTGTTCCCTCACTGCTGCTGGTTCAAAATCCTGGAACTCCCTTCCTAACAGCACTGTGGGTGTACCTACACCACCTGGACTACAGCAGTTCAAGAAGGCAGCCCAGCACCACCTTCTCAAGGGTAACCGGGATGGGCAACAAATGCTTATTGAGCCGGTGATGCTCACATAAATGAATTTAAAAAAACTAAAATCTGAGTAGATAAAAAACATGGAATGTATTTTCTGATACTCAACTGGGTATTTTTCTGTTTGGCAAGCTGTAACCAGATGTGTGCCACAGGGTTTAGTCCTTGCGCCCCAATTATTTAAAATATATACAAATGACTTGGATGCAGGGATAGAATGTACTGCAGCCAAATTTGCAGATGGCACTAAAATAGGTGAAAAACCTAGTTGCAATGAGAAAATAAGCAATTTACAAATCAATATTAGCTACCCTCCAATCTGTAGGAACCATACCAGAGTCTAAAGAATTTTGGAAAATGACCACCAATGGATCTATGTTTTCTTGGGCTACTTCCTTAAGTACCCTGGGATGAAGATGATAGGGCCCTGGAGTTTCGTCTTCCTTCAATCCAATTAATTTCTCCAAAACTAATATAATTTCCTTCAGCTCCTTACTTGTGTTTCTCAGAACACCCAATACATTATTCATGTCTTCCGTGTGAAGACAGAAACAAAGTACGAATTTAGTTCCTCAGCCATTTCTTTGTTCCTGTTATGAATTCCCCCGTTTCTGACTGTAAGGGGCTGTTGTGTTATGTACTCTGGAATAACACAGGCTGCAACTCGATGCAGCTTTGACCAAAAGATACTCCAGTCAGTTTTTATGCTCCCTGCTAGCTTACATTCAAATTATATTTTCCCCTTCTTAATCAATCCCTTGGTCTGCCTTTGCTGAATTTTAAACTGTTCCCAATGTTTGGGTCTTATTGCTTTTTCTTGCT
The DNA here is from genome assembly GCF_047496885.1 of Scyliorhinus torazame. NCBI lineage: Eukaryota > Metazoa > Chordata > Chondrichthyes > Carcharhiniformes > Scyliorhinidae > Scyliorhinus > Scyliorhinus torazame. The sequence continues at coordinate 110,836,191 of NC_092721.1, forward strand.
AATTTGTATGCCTCTTCTTTAAATATAATACTATCTCTAATTTCCCTTGTAAGCCATGGTTTGGCCACAGTTCACTTTCTACTCTTGTGCCAAATAGGAATAAACAACTTTTGGAGTTCACTTATTCATTCCTTGAATGCCTGCCATTGCCTGTCCACTGTCCTTCCTTTCAGTAATATTTCCCAATCCATCCTAGCCAGCTCATGCCTCATACCATCATAGTTACATTGTTGGCGTTCAGGACCTTGGTCTCAGAATCAACTACCTTACTACATATACACTTTGATAAGGAATTCTATCATGTCATGGTCAATCATCCCCAAAGGTTATCTCACAACTAGATTGCCAACTAATCCTTTTTCATTGCACCGCACCCAGTACAAGATGGATTGTTCCATTGTTGGTTTCTCAACATATTGGTTCATCCAGAAAACCATCCTGTACACACTCCAGAAATTCCTCCTCTTTGTTCTGTGACTAATTTGACCCACCCAATCTATATGCAGGTTGAAGTCACCTTTAAAAGTAGGGGAGTGCTATTGTAACTGTATAGGGCTTTGGTGAGACTGCATCTGGAGTACGGCAGACAGTTTTGGTCCCCTTACTTGAAGAAGGGTGTGAATGCATTAGAGGTGAATTAGAGATTATTATTATCACATGTATTACTATACAGTGAAAAGTATTGTTTCTTGTATGCTATACAGACAACAAATACTGTACATAGGAAAGGAAGGAGAGACGACAGAGTATAATGTTACAGTCAATGCTAGGGTGTAGAGAAAATATCAACTTAATATGAGGTAGGTCCATTCAAAAGACTGAAGACAGCAGGGAAGAAGCTGTTCTTGAGTCGGTTGTTACGTGATCTCAAACTTTTGTATCTTTTTCCTGATGGAAGAAGGTGGAAAAGAGTATGTCCCGGGTGCGTGGGGTACCTAATTATGCTGGCTGCCTTTCCGAGGCAGCGGAAGTTGTAGACAGAGTCAATGGATGGGAGGAAGGGAGGCTGGGTGCGTGAAGGATTGGGTTACATTCACGACCTTTTGTAGTTTCTTGCGGTCTTGGTTGGGCAGAGCAGGATCCATACCAAGCTGTGATACAACCAGAAAGAATGCTTTCTATGGTGCATCTGTAAAAGTTGATGAGAGTCGTAGCTGACATGCCAAATTTCCTTAGTCTTCTGAGTAAGTTGAGTCGTTGGTGGGCTTTCTTAACTATAGTGTCGGCATGGGGGGACCAGGACAGGCTGTTGGTAATCTGGACACCTAAAAACTTGAAGCTCTTGACCCTTTCTACTCCGTTCCCATTGATGTAGACAGGGGCATGTTCTCCTCTACGTTTCCTGAAGTCAATGACAATCTCCTTCATTTTGTTGACATTGAGGGAGAGATTATTGTTGTTGCATCAGTTCACCAGATTCTCTACCTTATTCCTGTACTCTGTCTCGTCATTGTTTGAGATCCGACACATAACGGTGGCGTCATTTGCAAATTTGAAAATAAAGTTGGTGGGGAATTTGGCCACACAGCCATAGGTGTATAAGGAATATTGTAGGGGGCTGAGGACACAGCATTGTGGGGCACCGGTGTTGAGGATGATCATGGAGGAGGTGTTGTTGCCTATCCTGTAGCCTATCACTGCAAGGATGTTAGTGAGGAGGTGCTAGAAGTACCATGAACATATAACAGACATGCATTAGGACATTGCGTGTCAGTACAGCTCATGATTTTTTAAACAATGATTTTAATCAGAGGCTGTGTGTGCACCATTTTCTGTAATATGTTCCCAGTGGGCAAGACTCCACGCAGCTAGCATGAAAGTGGACAAGTTAACTTCTTCTTGAGAAAGATGTCAGAAACAAAAATGCTTTGCACTCTTTTGAATATTAGCATGCCTGCAAGGACTTTGACTCCCTAAAGAGAGAACCCATTTTACATTATTCATTGATGTTAAGAATCATAAAACTTAAAAATTGGTTAGATTTTCAATACAAACACAATTGCAAAAAGATTGCATAGAATTGAATCCACTGTACTCTTCTGTTCTTGATGTCTTATCCCTAAAAATAAATGAAAGCACAACATTTTATAGCCTGACAAAAACAAGCCTGCACACACCAATACATTCCGTTAAATCCAAAGCACTACTCAAATGTTTGGTCATTTGTGCAGAGTCCCACTTCTGGAAATGATGTTGGAGATATGAAGAAGAACAAAATACCATACAATTAGCAACCACGTCTACCTTTTGCAGAAATGTAAAGCATAAATCAGTCTTCAGTTGGTTAATAACCAAATGAATTGACATAATAAGATTATATTGTAGCATTGGATTGTGGGAAAAGAGTTTCCTACTGAGGCTAAGAAATTAAAACTCCATGTGTAATTCCTGTCATCAGTGCAACCATAGTAATTGCATGTAACCCCCTGAGGTAAAATAATTTCACTGGGACGCTAGTGTAGTATAGCTGCAACAGGGAATTTATATATGCTCAAAAATTTCAATGTCTGTCAGTCATTTGAAAATAAAAGAAGCATTTTAGAATGCATAAATGCAGAAGTTTGAAAAGCCTGCAATATATCAACACCCTGGCAAGCAATTGAAGTCTAGCATTTAAAACAGAAAGATCTTTTAAAACTTTTTATAGATTTGAAAACAATCACAGTTTACTTCCTTTGTGTCAATAACACAGCTACCTTCCCTTCAGTTTTAAGACAGTGGCTGGTTTAGCACACTGGGATAAATCGCTGGCTTTTAAATCAGATCAAGGCAGGCCAGCAGCACGGTTCAATTCCCGTACCAGCTTCCCCGAACAGGCGCCGGAATGTGGCGACTAGGGGCTTTTCACAGTAACTTCATTTGAAGCCTACTTGTGACAATAAGTGATTTTCATTTTCAGTGGACAGAGTCAAAATTTCACACCCGGAGTTACACTGCAGACTGTGTGCAGCATCTAGGTTTCTTCAGTATTCTGGGGAATTGGAGCTCAGGACACAGGTCCAACTACTAAGAGTAAGGGTCATGTAGTCTGGGTGATCAATCGGGACCAGAGTGGGGGATCATCCCAGAGGAGGAGTCTCCCATTGCAGAGGTATTTTGGAATTTGTTGCAACTATGCATCTCCTGTAGCTGATGTGTAAATAAATCCCTTTTTGTTCAACTAATGAAGTCTCTGAAAGTGCATCATTACATGTAGTTACTGTTTTAATGTTGAAAATGTCGCCATAAATTTGAACATTCCAGGGTCCCACAAATAACAATGTGATAATGGTTTTAATGATATTGGTTGAAGGGAAAATATTGGTCAGTGAAATTTATTTTTAATTGGTGGCAAGTCTTCAATATGCTATTGTTATTCTCTTCACCACTCATTGTATTGAAACATGAACTAAGATATTAACTACTTTAGATAGGATTTTCCTCCACATGTCATTTCTGCCATTCTCTGCAGTTCCCACAGACTTTGCATCAACATTACTGTGGAGGTTTGGGAAAAGCTCTCAGGAAAATTCATCTCTCAGCTTTTTCTCAATTTGATATCTGTCTTTCTGACTTATATTTCGCTAATTCTTTATTTAATAATAATCTTTTTGTCACAAGTAGGCTTACATAACATTGCAATAAATTTACTGTGAAAAGCAACTAGTCGCCACACTCCAGCGCCTATTCGGGTGCACAGAGGGAGTATTCAGAATGTACAAATTACCTAACAGCACGTCTTTCGGGACTTGTGGGAGGAAACCAGAGCACCCGGAGGAAACCCACGCAGACACGGGGAGAACGTGCAGACTCCGCACAGACAGTGACCCAAGCCAGGAATCAAACCTGGGACCTGGGAGCTGTGAAGCAACAGTGCTAGCCATTGTGCTACCGTGTCACCCAATTTGTTATCAGCAGTGGGGGGGGGGGGGGGGGGGGGCTTCCAGCTGGGATTAGATGTAGAGAAAGTTATTTACTCTGTCACACACATCCTTTGTGATGTTCAATAAATCAGGCTGCCAAATTTCAAACAGCGTGTTACAAAACCAGAGCATTTGGTTGGTTTCACATGTCTTTTGTGGTGGTTAAGTACAGCTGGAGGGCTATTGTCCATGCTTTGATATTTTCTTGAAAACTCTTATTTATTCTGTAGCTGTTTCCTAAACCAATTGATTTATGAATTCACTACTTGTGTTGTTATTTCAATAAGATCCCAAGAGATCCAGGCTCAATCAACCATTTACTGCCTGGTTGATGCATGAATCCCTGTGCCTCAGCTTATACTCGAGACCTGAATTTCCTGGAATTCCAGTATTACCCATTTGGGTCTTCCTAAAATTCAGGAGCATCGCCAAGAGAGATGCTTTGCCTTAGCATCAATCAATAGTCTCCCCGTTCTGTGACAATGGAAAGTCCACAAGATGGTTGACTGAAGGCAAAAGAACACCTGGGGCACAATCTTCCAGCCTCGTTACACTCGCACTCAAGCGTAACAAGGCCGGCGAATAGCGGCAGAGGCCAAAGACCGGAATTGCGCCAGGTGCCAATCAGCCCACTCCCATAGGCAAATTTGGGATCTCACCGCAGCGTGGCGAGAAACAAATAATCACAACTCAAACTCCATTTCCATACAATTAACGAGACCCATCCCTTATCCAAGGGCCTCCCGCCATTCAGCGGCCTCCCCAGCAAGTGCTCCAGCTGGCACAGATTAGTACTCCTTTTGAAAAACGTGAGCCTGACGGAAGGGACTCTGTGGGAAGCAGAGGAGTTGAGTTGCCAACTTTGCTCACAGGCAAAGAGCCCGGGGTCGCGGTGCTTGCTGCCCCTGTGGTCGGTGAGGAATGGGGGACCCTCAGCTGGGGGGAGAGGGACCCTTTGCAGGGCTGGGCTGCCATTGGGAGGATGGTGCAGCACTGGGGGGCAACCGGGGTGCAACCGCTCGCTGCACCATCGTGCCAATCCCTAGATCATGTTACCCATTCTGGGGGCAGCCTTTGTCCCTGACCATCTATCCCCGGACCACCCATGACCCCCACCGATTGCCGAGACTTCTAGGCATGCAGCTAAAGGCTACTGCTAATAGGGGATTGGCAATCGTGATTAAGTGAGCACTTCACACATGCCAAGTGTATTTCCGTGGGTGCGCGGGTCATATAGCATGTGGGAGTCATTGCCCAGCATCCCAATCAGACCGTGATGCCTGGACAGTATACCTGAATATTGCAGGAGGCAGCACCACACACGCAGCAGCCAACATCCGAACACCCAGGGGATGGGGGCACAGCTCCGGGAGACATGTTCACGGCCAGAAGGTGGGTGGGTGCCACCAGCGGGTATCCTCTGGGGGTTGTCGGGCCGGAGGGCCCCAGCTCACTTGTTGATGACATACACAGCCGTGACCCCCTTTCCCGTGTGCTGACCCCGAGACACAGCCTCATCAGAGGAGTGGAACTCAGGGGAGCTGGTGGCCACCGTCGCCGCCCCATGGGACGGGTCACCTCCTTCTGGTCGGTGCCCAAAGATCCCTAGGGTTCACCTTGAGACAGAGGGACAGTTGGCACAAGCCCCGGCTGCCTCTGCATCATTTGGCTCTGCCAGCCCTGACAGTTTCCCATAGCCTTCACCATCGTGTCGATGCCCTCGCTGATGCTCCTCAGTGATTGGGCCATGCTTTGCCTTGCCTTGGCAAAGCCCATCTGCGACTGGGACAAGCTCCACACCGTCTCAGCCATTCCCATCTGAGAGCGGGACGTGTCCCGCAGAACCTCATCAAGATTGGCCTGGTACTGAGTGACATCTGCCAAGACCCTGGCCTTCACTGACTGTGCAATGCCTTGAACACCTTCACTCATGGTGCCGACATCGTGCACCAAGCTCCCCACTGCGGTCGCCACCCTAGCAGTGTTGGCCTCGGAGCCACTCATTGGCGGTGCCATCTCCTGCACCCACGGATCCAACAGACCTCCAACTGCTGTCTCGCCTGGAGGTTCCTGCCTCCACCCTGATGTGCATCAGCAGTGTGGTGCTCACCAGTGTCATGTTAGGTACACTGGCCTAACACTGGCTGCAACTGGATGCAGCTTGGAAAAGATACTCCAGACTTTGAAGTTAGTTCAATCAGGTTTATTGAACTAATAGCACAGTTCTCTGTGAGTTTGACTCTCTGCTATCTTAAGTGTGGTTATTATGTCTGACTGAACCAGACTAGCTCTTAGCCACGTAGTGGAGGTGTGAGATTGTAACAACACCCTTGACTGACTCTCTAGATGTTCATCAGTGGAAAGATGCGGAGTGTGAGTGCCTCGTGTCTTTTGTAGTCAGATCCCACCCCTGAGTGTCCTGCCTGCTTATTGGTCATGTCCTGTTCTCTGTGTCCGTAGCTGCTTGTCTGTATATCATTATGTGTATGTCTGCATATCATGACAACCAGATTGTGCCCCAGAAGCCTGTCCACTCACATTTCCCACCGAGGTGTGTATATTTGCGCTGGTGGACGGTGGGATGACAGCTGTGCCACGGCCATAACAGTTGCATCCTCGGAGCTCTCCTTCGAGGTGTTCTTCTAGGGATGAGGAGAAGGTGCTGCCCGGGATGGGCCGGTGCCGTCGGCTGCAGGACCTGCAGGAGAATGGGCATGTGATTAGTGGGAGGGATCGGTCGGTTAGTAAGGCAATCTATACTCACGTTTGACAGGTCCTCCGGGTGGAGCCTGGTGGTTCCTCATCTCTGCAGCGTCCGGCAGCCTCCGCATTGGTGACCATCCTGTCCACGGCCACACCAGCCACCTCCACAGCCTGCTCCTCAAAGGAGGTAATAGTTCTCAAGTCCGGCACCCCGCTGCCAGTCTGGGTCCTCTCCCACAGATTATAGGAGAGCTTTTCCTGAGGAGACAGAGAGGGCATTGCTAGCCACACATGTGGTTCACAATTGTGGGAGGGGTGGGGTGGATGGAGGGCTGAAGGGGTGGGTGGAGGGAGTGCTGAAGGGGGAGGGGGATGGAGTGAGGGTTGGGGGGTCACCTGGGGGAATGCTTTCTTGTGGGGGGGGCGCTGGTATCTTCTCACTCGTGCTGCCCGGTGTAGGTCGTTGACCTTCTTCTGACACTGGAGGCCAGCTGACTGCTGCCGCCACCTTGTCCCATGCAGCACTGGCTGCCTTGTGGATCATCCCCCTGGGCCCCCGGGAGAATAGGGCATCCCTCCCAGCCTCCACCGCGTGCAGGAGCCTCCCGAGGTTAGCATTCCCGAATCTTGGAATCAATCTCCTCGGCACCATTGTTGCAAGCTGGCTGGGGTTGGCTGAGCAAGTGCAGCTTAAGAGCTGCTCAACCTTGTTAGTGGGCCGCCGAGCGTGGTCCCAGTGAATCAGCTGGCTTGCCGGCATTCGGGGCGGGAAGCCCGTGGGGCCTCATTAAGTGGATCAAGTAACGTTTGTCATGTTGGGTGTTCCGATACACAAAGGAACCAACACGGTTGTAGATGGTACAACTCTGTTTTATTATTCTGTACAATAACAACTGTTAACTTCTGGCTGTGGTTCGTACTTCACCAGTTAACCTGTGGACCCAGCCCCAGCACTATCTTAGAGAGGCACTCAGCACATGGTGTATGCCTGAGTGGCACGCTGTGAGCTCTGAGCTATCTCTTAGTAGAATGAGCGGGAACTGTGGTGTTCCCTGTTTTATAGTGCGTGTGCTCTCACTGGCGATTGGTTGTGATGTTGTGTGTGTGTTGATTGGTTCGTCTACCTGTCCATCAGTGTGTGTGTGTGATTGCACCATGATATAATATGGATATCATGACATCCCCCCTTTTCACAAGGATATGTGCCTACATGGTAATAACTATTGATGTGTACTGAGTGCGGCTGAGTATGTGTGTGCAATATTTACAACATGTACATGAGGCTAAACTATACACATAGGAAGGTAACAGGTGCAACATAGCAACGAGGTTGTACCACAAACAAAACAAGTGCAATCATCAAATATCGAAAGAGAACTCCTGGAACGACAAAAACAAGAAACACGTTAACATTGTTGCACAACAATTCAGTGAGTCCAATGTGCAAACAGGCTCATAAGTCCAGTCTCGTAGGTGGGCAATGAATTTGGGTTGACCGCCTCAAGGGTGGGTCAGGATCCAGCGGCTGATGAATGGGCCTGGCCACGGGCAATAGAGGAATAGGCAGAGTTGTAGGAAGCTCCACGAAGTCGACATCAGGGACAACAGGAGGGCGTGGCACCGGTGCATGATCACGTGGCGAGCGCGGAAGCAGCCAAAGGGCCCACCGATTACGCAGGCGAATGGAGCCATCAGGCATGCGAACCAGGAACGAGCGGGGAGCCACACGGCGGAGAGCCTCGGCAGTTGCCGACCAGTCACCCTCTGGTAGGTGTATGCGGACGTTGTCTCCAGGCGCCAGGGCAGGAAGATCAGTTGCCCAAGTGTCATGTGCCACCTTCTGCTGAGCACGCTGCTGTCGCATCCTTTGCAGTACTGGAGCATGGTCGGGTTTAGGAACATGAATGGACGGCACAGTGGTCCTGAGGGTGCGACCCATCAACAGCTGGGCTGGTGAGAGGCCCGTGGACAGTGGGGCCGAGCGATAGGCCAGCAAGGCTAAGCAGAAGTCAGATCTGGCATCAGCAGCCTTGCAGAGGAGCCGCTTCACGATATGGACGCCCTTTTCCGCCTTGCCATTCGACTGGGCATGCAAAGGGCTGGACGTCACGTGTGTGAAGTGGCAAAAAAAGATCATTCATGGCTCGCAAAACAGGGCGAAGGTTGCGCACTGCTCTCACTGGTGATTGGCTGTGATGTTGTGTGTGTGTTGATTGGTCCGTCTACCTGTCCATCAGTGTGTGTGTGTGATTGCACCGTGATATGTTAATATGGATACCATGACAACGTTGAGTAGCCTCGCTGGGCAGAGCACCTGGAAACACGAAACAATTCCCGCTCGCCAGCACACTTAGAGATTTTTCCGGAAAATCGTGCCCTTTGTGTACTTAAAACTATAAGAATAACACAAAGGCTGTTATTGCAAAAAACGCCATTGATTGATCCATTTTTAAAATTTGTAGAAAGACCATGATTGTACAGCATGAGGTGTACTGCTGAACTTTCCTCGAGAGGTGTGTTTGTCCATTAGCCTCAATTCAATTCAAAATATATCTTTTTTCCTGTTTTTTTGTGGGCGCGTTGTGGAACAAATCACTATCTCCATTCACTGCAGGTTGAGCAGATTTTGAGAAGTGCTGGTGTGAACTCTCTTGCTCTTTTTGCCTGCCCCTGGTTATCTATTTGTCCATATGTCTACCTTGTTCATCTGTTTCTCATTCTTTCATTTTTAAATTACTGCAATAGACAAGTTGCTCATCTGCAAGGTCATAATCTTCTGTCTTTTCATTTGTGATTGCAAGCACTGTGCAAATGAATACACAAATACCATCACTTTCTATGCCCAAGAAGAAGAAAAACATGATAAAATACTCTAATAGCTGCTATCAGATATACTGTGAAAAGAATAGGAGATTGTAGTCTACTTAGCAGCTTTTTAATACAATCAACACCTTGGGTTCACTGCCTGTACGGAGAAACCTAATAATCAATGATTTGTCCAATTTATGTATGGTGGACACATTATTAATTTAGTCCTGAAAGAACAAAATTCTTCATAATTAATCTGCTTTTCTTCAGGGGGGCTATGGAAAATTGAAACTATATCTGATCAGTTATTCTGAAAGTTGCCAGATGTATTTTCATGTCTAGATTCCAGTTTAAGCTCAAGTACAAATTTTCTATGTGTACAATGCATGCTGCAACAAGCAGTTTGATTCAGAGTTTAGAGAAATACTATAGGCAATAGGAGAGATTTTCCCCTTATTAATGCTCAATTATGTCTAATTCTTAGGCACAAATAAGAGGAAGAGCTATGGGTGCTTTATTTTGGGTGTTCAGTCTCCCTCTGCAATTCCAGGTCTTTCTGAGCTTGCTCAGGTGGGTGATTTTTACTCATGTACCTGCTGCATTAAGAAGCATAGTGCAATTATTTATATAAGTCAAAAGGGGCAATCGCAACCTCTCCCTGGAATTCAATGATCCTCAAACCTGTGAGTGTCCAAATGGAGTAGCATTCAAAACTAGCCAGACTTTGTCATTTGTGATCGGACATTTGCATGTGAGGGAGTATGTGAAAGTCCCTGTCACAGCTTGAAGATGGATCATCAGTTGTAGGTGCTTTCTAGTTTCATTCAGATTCACCCTCTCTCCCTCTGTCCCAATGTCAATGATCTAGAACACTGTGGGCGGGATTCTCTAAAAATGGGTCTATGTCCTCACGCCGGCGGGAAAACCGGCGCTAACGACTCCGGCGTCAACGGCTCCCGAAAGTGAGAAATTCTCACCTTTCTATAGGGCTAGGTTGCCACCGGAGTGGTCCCCGCAGCTCCAGATGGCGGGGAAAGGCCCGCGCGGGTCCGCGCATACGCGGAACGGCCGGCGTGATCTCGCATGCGCGGAATGGCCGGTGTATTTCCGCGCATGCAGGGGGGTTCCCTTCTCCCAGGCCGGTCTGTGCATGCGCGGAGCCACGCTGGCGGTTCTGCGCATGTGCTAACTCGTGCCGGTCCTTCGATGCCAGTTGGTGCGGCGCCAAACCCTCCGGCGCCGGCCGGGCACCTGCAAATGCGGAGGATTCTGCAACTTCCGGTTGGCCCAATGCTGGAGTGGTTCGCGCCATTTTTGTACGCCGCGGTCGGGCCATTGGGGGATTCTGGAGAATCCCGCGCTATGATTCTAAGTGGCTTTAAACAGGAAAATTGCACGACACGTTTCTCAGAGGTGCAATGTGCATCAAATACACTGCGCATGTCCAACACCAAAAAAGGAAAGTCTACCTTCATGTCTGTTAAAGAAATTAACACGACTATAAAGTTGTTTGTGATTCTTTTCAACTTGTTCACAGTGTGAAATCACATCAACCATTGTATTCATTGGACATGACGTGGTAATACAAATGACAGACTTCTCAAAGCAAACAACTAAAATTCTTGCCCCAGAATAGTGATTGTCCAATATAATTCCTGGTCCCCACCAAGGTTTGGAATTTAAAGTGGGCGGCCTTTGAAATCTAGAACTGATCTTAGTGTTCCAGGAGAACAGAAATTGACAAGGTTTCCTGTTCCAATGTTTATCCAATGTCTTTGCAGGAAAAATATCACACATGCACAGAATTGACTGAATTTGTCAACTCACAGAGATCAAAAACCTGTAAGCATTAACATCCCTGCTCAAATATGAAGACCAAGCAGTTTGGTAGTTAAACTGCCAATTTCTATTGCCTATGCAATCCAAAAAGGCCTTTTGAAAAGTTTGACAGGAAAAATGAGTGAAGCATTCATAGAATGAGAAGAAGAGGATATTAAAATAGGTCGCAATAGCCTGGGTATAAATGCTAGCCTTTTTTTCTAGACAAGTGGAACAGGTGAATCCTGGAATGAATGTGGCTAATTTCAATTGTGTCCAACAGGCAGGCAAAGTTAATATCAATCTCTGTGCCTAGATTTTGAACAGTGAAGGTACAATTGCAAGAACACATAATGCCCAAAATGCAGTAAATGCTGGTTTACAGTTCAAGCATGTTTTTTCCTTTAATTTCTTGGTTGAATGTGTTATCCATTTTTTTGAAACTATTGTGATGTTTCCATTACATAATTTTAATTCCTATTAATAGGTTCTTCATCCCAAGTTCAATCCAAGGAAACCGGTGGGTAAGGATAAAGGATGAGCATTGGTAAGTAAGATTTCATGATGTCTTTAATTCATTTTAGATTTTAATATTGTAAAAGCCCTGGGTATGTGCGAGATTATGACACCAACATATATTGATGCACTGACCTTACATTATATCTGCATGGCTTATCATAATATAAAAGAAATGGATTGTGAATAGAATTATAGAGGAGATAGGTTGACTGCTGTTCTTTTACACTCAGACTAAGCTCAAATTGATGGGATATCCTTGAGGGCTATAAGCGCCCAAGGTAAAATATAAAGATGGCACTTAAACAAGTTCTTGGTGGCAATGAGTCTCGGTTAAATTTATTCATACTTCACATTGATTGGAGAGGCATTGAGTGTGATAAATTTAAGTGAAAGTAAGGCAGATATTTAACAGCTCTGATGATGAGTCAGCTTGAATATGTTAGCAAATCCTCAAGACAGATGCAAAACAATTCGAAGGCATTTCAAGTTCAAGAAAATACATTTTCATCTCCTGACTCATACAAAATCCTTAGATATTACTGTCAGTGGGATGTTTGAACCACTAACTCCAATGTGTACAATTGTAGCTAGAGGACCCTGTTAAAAATTACCCCAGCTCAGATATTAACATCTGACAGACTCATTGACAGCTCAGACCCCAGCTATTCCCAATATCTATTAATAATTGAGATGAGGGTACAAAATGTAACATCTCCAAATTTGCAGGTGAGACCACGTTTTGTGGGAGGGTGAGCTGTGAGGAGGATGCAGAGATCCTTCAGAATGTTTTGGACAAGTTGAGTGAGTGAGCAAATGAATGGCAGATGCAATATAATTTGGAGAAATGCAAGATTATCCTCTTTGGTAGCCAAAACAAGAAGGCAGACTATTATCTGTATAGCATAAATTATAAGTGTGGAATGTACAATGAGACCTGGGTGTCCTCATACACCAGTCACTGAAGGTAAGCATGCAGGTACAGCAGGCAGTGAAGAAGGCAAATGGTATGTTGGCCTTCATAGCGAGAAGATTCCAGTACAGGAGCAGGGATGTCTTGCTGCAATTATAAAGGGCCTTGGTGGGACCACACCTAGAATATTGTGTGCAGTTTTGGTCTTCTTATATGAGGAAGGATGTTCTTGCTGTAGAGTTGTGCAGTGAAGGTTTACCAGATTCCTAGAATGGCAACACTGACGTATTGGGAGAGACTGAATCGGTTAGTATTGTATTCGCTGGAGTTCAAAAGAATGAGGAGGGATCTCATAGAAACCTATGACATTCTAACAGGACTAGACAGGGGAGATGCAGGAAGGATGTTCCTGATGATGGGTGCGTCCAGAACCAGGGGTCACAGTCTGAGGAACCGGGTAGACCATCTCGGACAGTGATGAGGAGTAATTTCTTCACTCAGCCTGTGAAATTTGTTACCACAGGAAGTAGTTGAGGCTAAAACATTGCATGTTTTCAAGAAACAGTTAGATATAGCCCTTATGACGAAGGGGATCAAAGGATATGGGGGGGGGGGGGGAAAAGCAGGATTCGGCTATTGAGTTGGATGATCAGCCATGATCGCGATGGCCAAATGGCCTTCTCCTGCTCCTATTTTCTGTGTTTCCATTTATCCATACTCTGGGATGTAGGCAGATGATGAATCCAAAAGTCGGTGAAAACTGGTGATTTGCCAACATGTGATGAAGTTAGTTTATTTCATTCAATTACTGTATTCGCATAGCTGCGTACATTGTTCCTCTGCCCTTCCCCAAGTATCATGCTTGATTGAATTGACCTACTCCGCAGTCTTTGCTAATCTGTAACAGGAAGAAGGAGTTGACCTCCCCACGGAAGTGTACTTCTTCCCTCCTTGGGAAGAAATGCTATTCCTCTGTTTGCAACCAAGTCAAATGACCTGGTTGTGAGAAAAACATAGGCTTGTGAATTAATTGTGATAATCCTGTGCCCTTCATTCTGTGACACTGACTGGGGGCACAATGCTAAATTAAAGCTGAAATTAATTTTTCATTGTGATTACCTATTCCAGTCATTAGCAGTAATCAGTTTGAATGTAACCTTATTCTGTCTTTTAATGTTTTGGCACCAATACAGCTTTGCTTTTGTGAGACTAAATGGAGAATTTAGGCCAATTTAGGCTGATCATCCAACTCAATAGCCAAATCCTGCTTTTCCTGCAATTCACCATAAGAAATATAAGGTGAATATCGCAAGAATTAGGATCAGGATTAGACTATACGGTCTGTCAAGCCCATTCCACTATTCAATGCGATGAAAGTTGATCTTGGACTTCAACTCCACTTTCTCCTCCCTACCCCCTCCATACCTCTTGATCTTGGACCCCGCAATGTGCTGTTGTTACGGGTCACTGGATTAATGCCATGTTTGTGACAGTAGCAAATTTAGATCTCTATATTTTAGTATTGAGTTACCTGTATTTGGCTCCGTGTTGAACTTCTGACTCCATGGGCGGGATTCTCCTCAAACGGCGCGATGTCTGCCGACCGGCGCCAAAAATGGTGCGAATCAGTCCGGCATCACGCCGCCCCAAAGGTGCGGAATTCTCCGCATCTTGAGGGGCTGAGCCCTCACCTTGAGGGGCTAGGCCCGCGCCGGACTGATTTCCGCACCGCCAGCTGGCGGGAAAGGCCTTTGGTGCCCCGCCAGCTGGCGCGGAAATGGCTTTGCCGGGTGGCGGATGTGCGGGAGCGTCAGCGGCCGCTCACAGCATCACCACGCATGCGCAGTTCAGGGGGGTCTCTTCCGCCTCCGCCATAGTGGAGACCACGGCGAAGGCGGAAGAAAAAGAGTGCCCCCACAGCACAGGCCCGCCCGCGGATCGGTGGGCCCCGATCGCGGGCCTGGCCACCGTGGGGGCACCCCCCCGGGGCCAGATCGCCCCGCGCCCCCCCCCCAGGACCCCGGAGCCCGCCCGCGCCGCCTTGTCCCGCCGGTAAGAGAGGTGGTTTGATTCTCGCCGGCGGGACAGGCATTCCAGCAGCGGGACTTCGGCCCATCACGGGCCGGAGAATCGCCGGGGGGGGGCCCGCCAACCGGAGCGGCACGATTCCCACCCCTGCCATTCATCTGCCAACTCACTCAACTTGTCGAAATCACTTTGAAGCCTCTTAACATCCTCCTCACCATTCATGATTCCATCAAGTTTCATGTTGCCAGCAAACTTGCAAATATCATTTTTGGTTGCCTGAATCCCCAAATCATTGAAAATAACTGGGGCCCAAGCACTGATCCCTGCGGTACCCTATTCGTCATTGCCTGCCATTTTGAAAAATACTCATTTATTCCTACTCTCTGTTTACTATCTGCTAACCAATTCTTAATCCACGCCAATATATTACCCCCAATCCCATGTGCTTTAATTTCATACACGAACCTCTTATGTGGGACTTCATCAAAAGCGTTCTGAAAATCCAAATGCATCACACTGACTGGTTCACCCTTATCTATTCTACTCTTTACATCCTGCAAAAAACCACAGTAGGTTTGTCAAACATGATTTCCTTTTCGTAAATCTATGTTGACTTTGTCAAATCCCGTTGATATTTTCGAAGTGTCCTATTATCCTATCCTTTATAATAGACTCTGGTATTTTGCATCCTACTGATGTGAGGCTAACCGGTCTGTAATTCTGTTTTCTCCTTCCCTAGTTTTTTAAATAGTGGGATTACATTTGTCAACCACCAAACTGCCAGGAACATTCTAGAATCTACAGAACTTGGAAGATGCCAAGCAACACATTCAATAGTTCTATGGCCGCCTCCTTTATATCCAGGGATGTAGATTATTAGGCCATGGTGGCTTATTAGCTTTCAGTCCCATTAATTTCTTCACTATTTTTTGCAATATCAATTTCCTTCAATACTGACTCTCACTTGACCTTTGATTCCTTTGCATTTCTGGAAAGTTATTTGTGTCTTTTTCCATTAAGGCAGCTGCATATCAGCACTCCACTCCCCACACACACTCATTCTAGCCAACAAAATGGCACCCGAGGAGCAGATTTTACAGATGCGGAGCTCAAGATCCGGATGCCATGGAGTAGAGGTGGGGCACCTTGTTCCCTGGGGTACGAAGGAAGTTGCCACCCGCCGCCATACACCGGGCCTGGGTGCAGGAGGCAGAAACCATGAGCACCATGGGCCCGAGTTTCCCAGCCCCACGCCAGGCCGGAGAATCACCGCAACCATGCCACGCCGCCCCGACGCCGGCGCGCGATTCTCCAAGGTGTGGAGAATCAGCGCTGGCGTGTTTGGCGCCACGCCAGTTGGCCGATGTACAGGGCGGGGCCGCCGATCCTCCAGCCATATGGGCCGAGCGGAAAAAGCAGAGTCCCGCCGGCGCCGTCCGCACCTGGTCGATGCCCGCGGGAACTCTGCGCGAAGGGTCGGGGGGCAGCCTGTGGGGGGGGGGAGGGGGGCTCTGTCCCCGGGGGGAACCTCCGATGGGGTCTGGCCCACGATGGGGGCCCACCGATTGGCGAGCCGGCCTCTCCCCCCCCCCCCCCCCAGGCCTACTTTGTTCCGCGTCCGGCCCCTGTACCCCCGCGCCATGTTGCATCGGGGCCGGAACTTTCAGTAAGGCCACCGCGCATGCGCCGGTTTATCATTGCCACTGCACATGCGCCGGTTGGCGCCGCCCTCAGTGCGCGGCAGGATGTGAGGCTGGAGTGGTGTGAACCACTCCAGCGCTGTGTTGGCCCCCTATGGGGGCCATAATTGCTACTGCCCGCGCCCATTTCACGACGGCATTCACGACGGCGCAGACACTCTGCCCCGCGATCAGAGAATCGCGCCCCATGGGTCCCACTGCCAGGACCGACCAGCAGTGCCAGAAAAAGTTGCACAACGTTCTCAGGGTGGCCAGGGTTAGTAGCTATCAGGTGAATTTGTGGATCTTGCTGCCCCATAGTGCGGTGGAATTTGAGACATTAAATGATTTCAGGAAGGAGTTAGATATATTTCTGATTAAAAACAGGTGAAAGGGATATGGGCAACAGGTCGGGAGGTAGATTTGAGACCAGGAGGACATCAGCCTGATCTGGTTGAATGGCGGAGCAGGCTCAAAGGGCTGAATTGCCTACTTCTGCTCCAAATTCCTATGTTCCTATGTCGCATCATGGAAAGGATATGGTGAGGCATTCTCCGACCCCCCCCCGCCGGGTCGGAGAATGCCGCCCCACATGCGGATCTTGAGCTCCGCATCTGTAAAATGGGATGCTGCTCCTCGGGTGCCATTTTGTTGGCTAGAATGAGTGTGTGTGGGGAGTGGAGTGCTGATATGCAGCTGCCTTAATGGAAAAAGACACAAATAACTTTCCAGAAATGCAAAGGAATCAAAGGTCAAGTGAGAGTCAGTATTGAAGGAAATTGATATTGCAAAAAATAGTGAAGAAATTAATGGGACTGAAAGCTAATAAGCCACCATGGCCTAATAATCTACATCCCTGGATATAAAGGAGGCGGCCATAGAACTATTGAATGTGTTGCTTGGCATCTTCCAAGTTCTGTAGATTCTAGAATGTTCCTGGCAGTTTGGTGGTTGACAAATGTAATCCCACTATTTAAAAAACTAGGGAAGGAGAAAACAGAATTACAGACCGGTTAGCCTCACATCAGTAGGATGCAAAATACCAGAGTCTATTATAAAGGATAGGATAATAGGACACTTCGAAAATATCAACGGGATTTGACAAAGTCAACATAGATTTACGAAAAGGAAATCATGTTTGACAAACCTACTGTGGTTTTTTGCAGGATGTAAAGAGTAGAATAGATAAGGGTGAACCAGTCAGTGTGATGCATTTGGATTTTCAGAACGCTTTTGATGAAGTCCCACATAAGAGGTTCGTGTATGAAATTAAAGCACATGGGATTGGGGGTAATATATTGGCGTGGATTAAGAATTGGTTAGCAGATAGTAAACAGAGAGTAGGAATAAATGAGTATTTTTCAAAATGGCAGGCAATGACGAATAGGGTACCGCAGGGATCAGTGCTTGGGCCCCAGTTATTTTCAATGATTTGGGGATTCAGGCAACCAAAAATGATATTTGCAAGTTTGCTGGCAACATGAAACTTGATGGAATCATGAATGGTGAGGAGGATGTTAAGAGGCTTCAAAGTGATTTCGACAAGTTGAGTGAGTTGGCAGATGAATACATGGCAGATTCAGTACAATGGTGATGAATATGAAGTTATCCACTTCAGACAGAGAAACAGAATGGCAGAGAATTATTTAAATGGTGACAGATTGGGAAACGTTGATGTGCAAAGGGACCTGAGTGTCCTTGTACACCAGTCACTGAAAGCAAGCATGTAGGTGCTGCAAGCAGTTCAGAAGATAAATGACATGTTGGCCTTCATTACAAGAGGACGTGAGTACAGGAGCAAGAAAGTCTTATTGCAGCTGTACAGGGTCTTGATGAGAACAATCCATTGTGTGCAGTTTTGGTCTTACCATGAAGGGAGTACAATGAAGGTTCACCAGACTGATTCCCAGGTTGGCAGGATTATCATATGAGGAGATAATCACTGGAATTTAGAAGAATTAGAATGGATCTAATTGAAAAGCATAACATTCTGACAGGGCTGGACAGACTGGATGCAGGGACGTTGTTTCCTTTGGCTGAGTTGAGGAGTCTAGAACCAGGTGTCACAGTCTCAGGTGCAGGGTAGGTCATTTAGCTCGGAGATGAGAACAAATGTCCTTACTCAGGTTAGAGAACCTGTGGAATTTTCTACCGCAGAAGGCTGCGGCGGCCAAGTCACTGAATATATTTAAGAAAGAAATAGATTTCTAGTCTCTAAAGGTGTCAAGGGGTATGAGGAGCGTGCGGGTGTATGGTGTTGTGACGGAGCATTAGTCTTGGTCATATTATAGAATTATAGAATCTACAGTGCAGAAGGAGGCCTATTCGGCCCATCGAGTCTGCACCAGCTCTTGGAAAGAGCACACCTCCACCCTGTCCCCGTAACCCAGTAACCCCACCCAACCTTTTTGGACACGAAGGGCAATTTATCATGGCCACTCCACCTAACCTGCACATCTTTGGACTGTGGGAGGAAACCGGAGCACCCGGAGGAAACCCACGTAGACACGGGGAGAATGTGCAGACTCCGCACAGACAGTGACCCAAGCCAGGTATCGAACCTGGGGCCCTGGAGCTGCGAAGCACCAGTGCTAACCACCGTGCTACCGTGCCACCCGATTGAATGGTGGAGCAAGCTCAAAGGGCCGAATGGCCTGCTGCTGCTCCTAATTTCTATGTTTCTATGTCTCACAATGCTTTGAGACATTACATCAACACTGAATAATTAGCCAGAACAACATTTAACTAAATTTCTAGCTTATTTTATTTGTTTGATATAATGGATTACTCACAGGCTAACAGCAAAGAACATGGGCGAAATTCTCCTACCCGCCCCGCCACATTTCTGCCCCGACCGGCCGGCGGGAGTCTCCGTAACACCGGCCGGTCAATGGGGTTTCCCATTGTGGGGCAGCCCCACGCCGTCGGGAAACCCCCGGGCGCCGGCAAAACGGAGACTCCCGCCGGGTCGGAGAATCGCCGGGGGTCGGCGTGAATCCCGCTCCCGCCGTCCTCCGAATTCTCCGGCCCCCCAAGAATCGCCCCGGCGTGAATCGCGCCGCCCGCCTCGGAGAATGCCGGGGACCGGCGCAACTCAATGGGCCCCGGGGCACACGCTGGCGCTCCCGCACATGCGCCTACTTGCGCCGGCCGGTGGAGGCCCTTCAGTCATATTCCCTGCTGGCCGGCGTGGCGCAAACCACTCCGGGGCGGGCCTAGCCCCTGAAGGTGCAGAGGATTCCGCATCTTTGGTGCGGCCTGATGCCGGAATGGTTCACGCCACTCCCTCCCGCCGGAGATGCCCGCCCCGCCGGTTACGGCAGAATCCCGCCCCATGTTTTGTTATATTGTGCATGTTATAGAATTCAAACCACCATCATGTTCAAGGTGCTTCGGAGAAAACTATTTAAATTTGGTATGTTAATTCAACTTCCTCAGAATACTGGCTGGTGTTGTTTTGCGAAGCCAATCCTTTAACATAAATACCAACTCATGGATTCTCTGCTGGCACGAGGAGCAGCGTCCGGGTGGGATTCCCTCTCCTTTTGCATGCAAGTTTATGCATCGAGGAAAGCTGGAGGGATTCGGTCTGAATCCCGGACTAGGGTAAGCCATTTTTAGTGGACAGCCATCCTGACACCGGCAAAGGGCCCCTTACAACAGAAATCCTGCCTCCCCTGACCAGAGGGGCATCCCCAACCCCCCAAACCTGGGTATGATGGGTCACCCCCCCCCCAGAACAGGCACATATGGGGGTGACCTAACACCCCAAAAAACCCTCCCAATACCTGCCATCAGAAGCCACAGCTCCCCATCTCATCCCCTCATTAGGCCCCCATCAAACACCCATCAGAAAATCCATCAGAACCGCCCAATTAGAAACCTCCCCCATCAGAACCTCCCCAATCAAAACCCCCATCTGTCCCCCCCCCCAACAGAGGCCCCGAATGGAGATCCCCAATGGAGATCCCCATCGACCCGCATCAGAGTCCCCCTCAGAGACCCCCAAAAAGCAGTTAGGGGGAAAGTGTCAGGCAGAGAAGCCATCGTCAAAAATCAAAATGGGCCACAGTACAGGGTACAGTGACTGAGGAGAGTGTGAAAAGGGAGGTGGCCAATGCAGGATTGAGGGTGCTGTACCTAAATGCGCGCAGTATACAGAACAAGGTAAATGAGCTTGTTGCGCACATTGAAATTGGCTGGTACGATGTTGTCGGCATCACAGAGACGTGGCTGCAAGGGGATCAGGGTTGGGATCTAAATATCCAAGGATATATGTCCTATCGAAAGGACAGGCAGATGGGCAAAGGGGGTGGGGTTGCATTGTTAGTAAGGAATGAAGTTAAATCGATAGCAAGGAGCGATATAGGATCAGAAGGCATAGAATCTCTGTGGGTAGAGTTGAGGAATCGCAAAGATAAAATGACCCCAATGGGAGTTTTGTACAGGCCCCCTAGCAGCAGTCAGGATGTGGGGCAGAAAATAAATCAGGAGATGGAAAAGGCATGTAAAAAAGGCAATATTACAATAATCGTGGGGAACTTCAATATGCAGGTGGACTGGGAAAATCAGGTTGGTAGTGGATCCCAAGAAAGGGAATTTGTGGAATGTCTAAGAGATGTTTTTTTCGAGCAGCTTGTGTCAGAGCCTACTAGAGAGCACAACAGAAATTCATCCCAAGAAGGAGGAAACATGCTAAGGGGAGGACAAAGCATCCATGGCTGACGAGGGATGTCAAGGACAGCATAAAGGCTCAAGAAAAAGCGTACAAAGTGGCGAACATTAGTGGGAAATTAGAGGATTGGGAAGCCTTTAAAAGCGAGCAGAGGACAACTAAAAAAGCAATAAGGGGGAGAAGATAACGTATGAGTGCAAGCTAGCCAGTAATATAAAGGTAGATAGGAAGAGATTTTTTCAATATATAAAAGGTAAGAGAGAGGCAAAAATAGACATTGGACCACTGGAAATTTTGGCTGGAGAAGTAATAATAGGAAACAGAGAAATGGCAGACTAACTAACAAGAGAACCCCATCAGTCTTTACGGTGGAAGACACCAGTGGGATGCCAGAGCTCCAGGAGAAGCAGGAGGCAGAGGTGAGGGCAGTGACCATTACTAAGGAGAAGGTTCTGTGGAATCTGAAACGTCTGATGGTGAATAAGTCACCTGGACCGGATGGACTACACCCCAGGGTCCTAAAAGAGACAGCTGAGGAAATTGTGGCGGCATTAGTGATGATCTTTCAGGAATCACTGGAGGCAGGAAGGGTGCCAGAGGACTGGAAGGTAGCTAATGTAACACCACTGTTTAAAAAGGGAGGGAGGCAGAAGATGGGAAATTATAGGCCGGTTAGCCTGACTTTGGTCATTGGTAAGATTTTAGAGTCTGTTATTGAAGATCAGATCGTGAAGCACTTGGAAATGCACGGTAAAATAGGACTGAGTCAACACGGGCAAATGGGCAGCACGGTAGCACAAGTGATTAGCACTGTGGCTTCACAGCGCCAGGGTCCCAGGTTCGATTCCCCGCTGGGTCACTGTCTGTGCGGAGTTTGCACGTTCTCCCCGTGTCCGCGTGGGTTTCCTCCGGGTGCTCCGGTTTCCTCCCACAGTCCAAAGACGTGCAGGTTAGGTGGATTGGCCATGCTAAATTACCCGTAGTGTCCATAAGGGTTGGGAGGGGTTATTGGGTTGCGGGGATAAGGTGGAAGTGAGGGATTAATGTGGGTCGGTGCAGACTCGATGGGCCGAATGGCCTCCTTCTGCACTGTATGTTCTATGTAATCTATGTAATCTATGTAAACACGGCTTTGTCAAAGGGAGGTCGTGTCTGACAAATCTGTTAGAGTTTTTTGAGGAGGTAACAAGCAAGTTAGACAAAGGAAAACCAGTGGACGTGATTTATTTAGATTTCCAGAAGGCCTTTGACAAGGTGCCGCATAAGAGACTGTTAAATAAGTTAAGAGCTCATGGTGTTCAGGGTAAGATCCTGGCATGGATAGAGGATTGGCTGGCTGGCAGAAGGCAGAGAGTGGAGATAAAGGGGTCTTTTTCAGGATGGCAGCCGGTGACTAGTGGTGTGCCTCAGGGGTCTGTGCTGGGACCACAACTTTTTACAATATGCATTCATGATCTGGAAGAAGGTACTGAAGGCATTATTGCTAAATTTGCAGATGATACAAAGATCTGTTGAGGGACAGGTAGTATTGAAGAAGCAAGGGGGCTGCAGAAGGACTTGGACAAGCTAGGAGAGTGGGCAATGAAGTGGCAAATGATATAAAATGTGGAAAAGTGTGAGGTTATGCACTTTGGAAGGAGGAATTTAGGCATAGACTATTTTCTAAATGGGGAATTGCTTCGGAAAGCAGAAGCACAAAGGGACTTGAGAGTCCTTGTTCATGATTCTCTTAAGGTTAACGAGCAGGTTCAGTCGGCAGTTAAGAAAGCAAATGCAATGTTAGCATTCATGTCAAGAGGGCTAGAATACAAGACCAGGGATGTACTTCTGAGGCTGCAAAATGCCCTGGTCAGCCCCCATTTGGAGTATTGTGAGCAGTTTAGGGCCCCTTATCTTAGGACAAATGTGCTGGCCTTGGAAAGGGACCAGAGGAGGTTCACAAGAATGATCCCTGGAATGAAGAACTTGTCGTATGAGGAACGTTTGAGGACGCTGGGTCTGTACTCGTTGGAGTTTAGGATGAGAGGGGATCTTATTGAAACTTACAAGATACTGCGAGGCCTTGATAGAATGGACGTGGAGAGGATGTTTGCACTTGCAGGAAAATCTAGAACCAGAGGACACCATCTCAGACTAAAGGATCAGATACCCCAACAGAGACCCCCATCAGAGACCCCCATCAGAGTCCCACATCAGGGATCCCCATCAGAGACCCCCATCAGAGACTACCATCAGATCAGATACACCAACAGAGAACCCCATCAGAGACCCCCAACAGAGACCCCCATCAGAGACCCCCATCAGAGACCCCCATCAGAGACCCCCAACAGAGACCCCCAACAGAGATCCGCATCAGAGACCCGCATCAGGGACCCCCATTAGAAACCCCCATCAGAGACTGCCGTCAGGGAGACCCCCATAAGAGAACCCCATCAGAGACCGCCATCAGAGACCCCCATCAGAGACCCCCATCAGAAACCCCCAACAGAGACCCCCAACAAAGACCCCCAACAAAGACCCCCAACAGAGACCCCCAACAGAGACCCCCAACAGAGACCCCCAACAGAGACTCCCATCAGAGACTCCCATCAGAGACTCCCATCAGAGACCCGCATTAGAGACCCCCATCAGAGACTGCCATCAGGGAGACCCCCATAAGAGAACCCCATCAGAGACCACCATCAGAGACCACCATCAGAGACCCCCAACAGAGACCCCCAACAGAGACCCCCAACAGAGACCCCCAACAGAGACCACCAACAGAGACCCCCAACAGAGACTTCCATCAGAGACTTCCATCAGAGACCCGCATCAGAGACCCCCATTAGAGGCACCCATCAGAGACTGCCATCAGAGACCCCCAACCGAGACCCCCCCAACAGAGACCCCCAACAGAGACTCCCATCAGAGACTTCCATCAGAGGCCCACATCAGAGACCCCCATCTGAGGTCGCCATCAGAGACCCCAACAGAGACCCCCATCAGAGACCCCCATCAGAGACCCCCATCAGAGACCCCAAACAGAGACCCCAAACAGAGACCCCCATCAGAGACTCCCAACAGAGACCCCCATCAGAGACCCCCCATCAGAGACCCCCATTAGAGACCACCATCAGAGACCCCCAACAGAGACCCCCCATTAGAGACCCCCATCAGAGACCGCCATCAGATACCCCAACAGACACTCACATCAGAGACTTCCATCAGAGACTTCCATAAGAGACCGCCAGTGGCGTCATTCTCCGACCCCCCAGCGGGTCGGAGAATGGCCGTTGGCCGCCGTGAATCCCACCCCCGCCGCTTGCCGAAGTCTCCGGTACCGGATATTCGGCGGGGGAGGGTTGGCGGGCCCCCCCGCTCGATTCTCCGGCCCGGATGGGCTGAAGTTCCACCGAGAAATTGCCTGTCCCGCCGGCGTAAATTATAGTAGCTATTTACCGGCGGGACAAGGCGGCGTGGGCGGGCTCCGGGGTCCTGGGGGAGGCGCGGGGCGATCTGACCCCGGGGGGTGCCCCCACGGTGGCCTGGCCCGCGATCGGGGCCCACCGATCCGCGGGCGGGCCTGTGCCGTGGGGGCACTCTTTCCCTTCCGCCTCCGCAACGGTCTCCACCATGGCGGAGGCGGAAGAGACTCTCCCCACTGCGCATGCGCGGGAAACTGCCAGCGGCCGCTGACGCTACCGCGCATGCGCCGCCCCGAATGTCATTTCCGCGCCAGCTGGCGGGGCAACAAACGCCATTTCCGCCAGCTGGCGGGGCGGAAATCCCTCCAGCGTTGGCCTAGCCCCTCAATGTCGGGGCTCGGCCCCCAAAGATGCGCAGCATTCCGCACCTTTGTGTGGTGCGATGCCCGTCTGATTGGCGCCGTTTTGGGTGCCAGTCGGCGGACATCGCGCCGTTGGGGGAGAATTTCGCCCCAGAGACCCCCATCAGAGACTGCCATCAGAGACCGCCATCAGATACCCCAACAGACACTCCCATCAGAGACTCCCATCAGAGACTCCCATCAGAGACTTCCATCAGAGACTTCCATCAGAGACTTCCATCAGAGACTTCCATCAGAGACCCCCATCAGAGACCCCCATCAGAGACCCCCAACAGAGACCTCCAACAGAGACACCCATCAGAGACTTCCATCAAAGACCCACATAAGAGATCGCCATCAGAGACCCCCATCAGAGACCCCCATCAGAGACCCCCATCAGAGACCGCCATCAGATACCCCAACAGACACTCCCATCAGAGACTCCCATCAGAGACTTCCATCAGAGGTGCCCATCAGAGACCCCCATCAGAGACCGCCATCAGAGACCGCCATCAGAGACCCCCATCAGAGACCCCCATCAGAGACCCCCAACAGAGACCCCCAACAGAGACCTCCAACAGAGACTCCCATCAGAGACTTCCATCAGAGACCGCCATCAGAGACCCCCATCAGAGACCGCCATCAGAGACCCCCATCAGAGACACCCATCAGAGACCCCCATCAGAGACCGCCATCACATACCCCAACAGATACCCCAACAGACACTCCCATCAGAGACTCCCATCAGAGACGTCCATCAGAGACTTCCATCAGAGACCGCCATCAGAGACCCCCATCAGAGACCCCCATCAGAGACCCCAAACAAAGACCACCATCAGAGACCCCAACCTAGACTCCCAACAGAGACCCCCAACAGAGGCTTCCATCAGTCACCCTCATCAGAGACCCCCATCAGAGACCCCAACCTAGATTCCCAACAGAGACCACCAACAAGGCTTCCATCAGTCACTCTCATCAGAGACTACCATCAGAGGCCCCCATCAGAGACCCCCATCAGAGGCCCCCATCAGAGGCCCCCATCAGGGACTCCCATCAGAGACACCAACAGAGACCCCCATCAGAGACTACCATCAGAGGCCCCCATCAGAGACACCAACAGAGACCCCCATCAGAGACTACCATCAGAGGCCCCCATCAGAGGTCCCCATCAGAGGCCCCCATCAGAGACACCAACAGAGACCCCCATCAGAGACTTTCATCAGTCACCCCTGCCTGAAAGCTGAAGAGCAGTCCAGGCAGTAGAGGGAAAAATCATTGCATTTTCACAAACCCTTCCCGAACATCTGGGCCGGGATTCTCCCGCAATTGGCGGGATGGCCCGATGCCGGCTCCAAGAGCGCCGCCAACCATTCCGGCGTCGGGCCACCTGGAAGTTGCGTAATCCCTCGCACTTCTGGGGGCTAGGCCGGCGGCAGGGGTGTTGGCGCCGCACCAATTGGCTCCAAAGGGCTGGCACAAGTTGGGCTGGCACAAGTTGGCGCATGCGCAGAACCACCGGCGTATTCTGGCGCATGCACAGAACCGCCGGCGTGATTTCTGCGCATGCGCAGGGGGTTTCTTCTCCACGCCAGCCATGGCGGAGCCTTACAGAGGCCGGCGCGGAGGGAAAGCGTGCCCCCATGGCACAGGCCCACCTGCAGATCGGTGGGCCCCGATCACGGGCCAGGCCACCGTGGGGGGGCCCCTCCCCCAGGGCTCAATCCCCCCCCCCCCCCCGCTCCCGTGGACTCCGCTAGCCGCCCTCCAAGCCTGTTCCCGCCGGGATGGACCATGTCCATTTCAGGCCGGTAGGACTGGCCAGGCACGTGTGGTCGCTCGGCCCATCGGGACCTGGAGAATTGTCAGGGGGGCGTTCCGGCGCGGCGTGATCCCACCCCGCCCGAAAACTAGCGCCGGAGAATTTGGCAGCCGGCGTCGGAGCTGCGGGGCGGGATTCATGCCGCCCACCGGCGATTCTCCGACCCAGCGGGGGGTCGGAGAATCCTGCCCCTGGTGCCTCAGACAAAGTTATTTAAAGCAGCCACTGTTATAAGTGTCAGAGGCTTCCATGAAAGCCAAGTACACTTCAAAGGGCTTCAAATCCCTTGACAGCCTTTGAAATGCAAACGTTCCATTCAATTTCACACAGCAATACGTCACATTAGCCAGTGATTGACAGTTTTATTACTGCAGGGACATCTGATTGGTGGATGTAGATGTGTCTTTCCCTTCACGCTCAAATGCATCTCCGTTACCCTGTTTGATGCTAACCACAATG
The DNA here is from genome assembly GCF_047496885.1 of Scyliorhinus torazame. NCBI lineage: Eukaryota > Metazoa > Chordata > Chondrichthyes > Carcharhiniformes > Scyliorhinidae > Scyliorhinus > Scyliorhinus torazame. Next base: position 110,863,316 of record NC_092721.1, read on the forward strand.
TTTCTAAACACTCTTGATATGGTTGACAGTTCCTCACCACATCAAAGCAGCTTGAAGAATAAACGCTAAGCTGTACACAGGTAACAGCTGGATAATTGGGCTTCCATCCCATTAATTGGATAAAAATGGGTGCTGGTGCCAACGGCCCTGGGTGTGTGGCTTCCTGCCATCGGCAACGGTGGACGAGAGCATCAGAACAGGATTGGCGCCCATGCTCCATTCTCCACCAGGTTGGGAAATCCATTATCAGTGGTGGGCAATGGAGAATCCAGCCCTGCGTGTCTAAATGAGATTTATTTTTAAATGCTCAGCCTGAGATGGCAATGGAACACAATGTTCCAAAATTCATTGGATATATGTCTATGGTATTTTAATGGAGTAATAATGACAAGTTTATTTCTTTAAACTTTCAACTAACAGTGTTATCAAATCCATCGAATATAATTCTGTACAATTTTAAAGGAATAATAATGACAAGATTACTTCTTTAAATTTTCAACCGTCAATGTACAAAGATTCATAGTTAATGGAATGATTTTAAAGGCTGCATTGTTTCACAAAGAAAAATATGCAATGTGAAAATAACTGCAACTCTAAGAGCTGAAATGAAAGGAACAATTACATTTTCGTAGCTTTATTATTTGGAAATTGTGTCACCGCTACAATATTCACAGCATGTTTAAAATTATTTAAACATATTTTGACCTCATGTAGATAAATGTAAACAATGACTTCAGGTAGTGTTACTGGAGCTCCACTCACCTTGTATAACATAGATTCCAAGCACATGAAAGAATGGAATGGATGTGAAAGGGTAGAGGCTGGAGTACCTGGGTGATGTCCAGTCCATCTTTGGCAATATATTCATTTGCCTGATTCAAGACCATTGTACGTATCTATGGCAAGATTTCTGACTCCTTGACAGAATATACTCTACTTATCACACATGGCATCCATCAGATTATTTGCAACAAGCCAGCCTTCTTCTAAGTTGCAAAGTATCACAAATATGAACACTGTCAACATCCCCATCTATTCATGGTAAGTATGGTGCATAATGGTGTTTCGTGGTTCAGAGGAATCCAGGACATAGGTCCAATATTCCCAGTATCACATAAGTTATGAAAACAGCACAACTATCCAAGATGGATTGATCATGCTATCTTGCTCCTTGGTGTCCAAAGATGTGCAGGTCAATCGATTGGCCATCATCAATGCGCGGGGTTACCGGGATAGGAGGGGAATGGGCCAAAGTAGCGTGCTCCTTCAAAGGATCAGTGCAGACATGAAGGGCCAAATGGCCTCTTTCTTCACTGTAGGGATTCTATGACTCTATGAGTCTAAGAGGTTGAATCTGACCGTGATATGAAGAGACTTTTTCCTAGGGAAGAGGGGTCAATTACTAGGGGGCATAGGTTTAAGGTGCGAGGGGCAAGGTTTAGAGATGTACGAGGCAAGTTTTTTACACAGAGGGTAGTGGTGCCTGGAACTCGCTGCCGGAGGAGGTGGTGGAAGCAGGGACGATAGTGACGTTAAGGGGCATCTTGACAAATACATGAATAGGATGGGAATAGAGGGATACGGACCCCGGAAGTGTAGAAGATTTTAGTTTAGACGGGCAGCATGGTCGGGGCAGGCTTGGAGGGCTGAAAGGCCTGTTCCTGTGCTGTACTTTCCTTTGTTCTTTGTTCTTTGTAATACTCATTTTTAATCCATGACATGCAATGAGTTATTTTGTCATTTCAAGTTGTTCGACCGGAAGCAACTTAATCTAACATATTACTCCACCATAATTCTCAGTTTTATTCCAGCAGGTTTCCAATGTTAGCGTTACATTTCCAGTTACATTGCTGCAAGTTTGGCACTAATAATTAAGTAATCTAAAAGGAAAATAAGATGGAGTGTCTGAAGGAACAAAACCAAAGCAGAATAGGGCTTTTTGTAATTAGAACAATCTGTCATCAGCGAAGAAATGGGTCAAACAGTTCCACGGACTTGATTTACATTACCCTCACATAGAAAAGAATAGGATCAGCCATAGGTGATTATGAGAACATAACTGCAGGAGGTTGGTCTAATAAGTACAAGCATTTAATTAAAAATCATAATTAAAAATAAGATGAATTTATTGCAGAAGAAAACTAAGTGGAAAGTTATAATTCAGTCAACTGCAGACTCTCTGTAGACTTATTTTTTTAACAATGAATGAAAATCCAGACAGTGTGTGTCATATTTTTATAATGATATAACAGCACCAATGATTCATAAGAGATTGTGCAAATAAATTGTGGATTTGTTATTTAAACTAGACACATGAGAAGGTATATACATGGATAGAAAGCTTGAAGACATCAGCAGTACAGCTGTGTCTGTTGTGTTCCGTTCACAAGCCACAGTGAAATTGAGTCTGGATCACATGACACATTTCCCTTCTCGTGGCAGCATGCGGCTATCTCGTAAGGGTACATTACAACATCCCCTTTCTTTTGAAAGATACTTTCCCCTTTCTGAAGAAGTGTAACTATTTATAATGCATGTTCATGCTGAGTTACCATTATATTCATGTATTGAACTGAGAAATTAATGAGACCTAAGAAAAATGTAATCTACTGGTTTGCCCAGATTGAGTAATGCTAACCTTGTCTAGAGGTTTCTTTAATTTCTCACTGTGACCTGTGAGATTGTCATTCTTAGCTGTTTTAGCGCAGTGGGCTAAACAGCTAGTTTGTAATGCAGAACAAGGCCAGCAGTGCGGGTTCAATTCCCATACCAGCCTCCCCGAACAGGCGCCGGAATGTGGCGACTAGGGGCTTTTCACAGTAACTTCATTGAAGCCTACTTGTGACAATAAGCGATTATTATTATTGTCCCTGCATTTGGGGTGTAGTCCTCGATGAAATAGGACCTGTGCTGTGGTTGAGAAACTAGAATGGATCTAATTTCTCCTCGGTTACTCCTCACCCTTGTGAGTTGTGTGCAATGACTTCATAGAAATAAATCCTTGTCACCTCGGCTAGTTGGCATGTACTTCCCTGGATGCAAACTTGTCACAACTATAAACTTGTCAATTCTGCACCCGCATTTTTATCATCACATTGGTCATCTTCTCTTGCAGTTTTAAAAGTTTCTCTCTAGTTTCTGAGAAAGTAGAATCGGTAGGAGTAGATAAATGGGTACACACTGGTCTGCTTAACATGAGCTCTTATGGTGATGGAAGGGTTGCACTTCAAGCTTTTGCTCTCAGATGTAATATTGCAATATGTAGATCTTGCTTGGTCCGTCTACATTTAAGAATTAGGGATTACACCATGTGAATCATTTGTTCAGCTCGACCATTAGATCTCTGGTAACAAGGAGAAACCGTAGTGTGATCAGTATTCCACATTATTATTATGGGTTATGGGGATAGGGTGGAGGTGTTGGCCTTGGGTAGGGTGCTCTTTCCAAGAGCCGGTGCAGACTCGATGGGCCGAATGGCCTCCTTCTGCACTGTAAATTCTATGATAATCTATGATTTCACTCCTATCCTGAAATGCCTTATCTATAAACCGAAGACAGTTATCCATAATGATCTCTCTAAGCACACTAAATAATCTGAAAATAGCACTTAGAATATGTGCCATTGTTATACTTGACCTATCGTGCAATTGGCAAAGAATGGGATACTTGGTAAAGTAGCCGGCAATGAAGATGAAGTCAATGCCATGGAAATGAAAGAGGTCAGATTTAATTTTGGACTAAGAATGGGTAGAAACGTCAAGTGGAGTAAATGTGGCTGTTTGCTGACTTGGCATGTGCCCTTGACATGCCTCACACTTCTTGGCAATGACTTCAATGTTATTGTCTTTCCCGGCCAATAAACTGTTTCCCTTGAAAGAGTTTCGAATCATTTTCAATAAAATAAATATATTTTAACAATTGCTTTGCACTTATTTTTATTATTGTTCAAGCATTCTGACTGGCAAATTGCTGAAATCAGTGAAATTCAAATTTATAGCACTGTCTTACTTAGTTACTTTTCTGCATCTTCTCAAGGTTCTACTTTAAGAATTGAAATAGCTTCATGCAAATTTTAATAATCCAAATAATAATATTAGCACATTGTATTTATCATAATCAAAATTCCAAATATATGTAGGGGAGGTGGATTGGCAACGCTCAATTGTCCTTGGTGCCAAAATAGGTTAAGTGGGGTTGCTGGGTTACGGAGATAGGGTGGAGGTGTGGGCTTAAGTATAAGTAGGCTGTTGGTTTCAAGGTCGATGGCATGGTAGCACAGTGGTTAGCACAGTTGTTTTACAGCTCCAGGGTCCCACGTTCGATTGCCAGCTTGGATCACTGTCTGTGTGGAGTCTGCACGTTCTCCCCATGTCTGCATGGAGTTCCTCCGGGTGTTCCGGTTTCCTCCCACAATCCAAAGATGTGCAGGTTAGGTGGATTGGCCATGCTAAATTGCCCTTTGTGTCCAAAAATGTTAGGTGGGGTTACTGGGTTACGGGGATAGGGTGGAGGTGTGGGCTTGGGTAGGGTGCTCTTTCCAAGGGCCGATGCAGACTGGAAGGGCTTACTGGCCTCGTTCTGCACTGTAAATTGTATGTATGACTCGATGGCCGAATAGCCTCTTTCTGCTCTGCAGGGATTCTATAAAATATGACGACAACACATTTTGAACTTATCGATTTTCATGTGAATATTCTCAAAGCAAAAATAGATTAAGACTTACTTTTAGCTAAACGAAGTGTAGATATAAAGGTATGGGGTGGGATTCCCCCTACTCGGCGGGGCGGGCCGTACCGGAGCCGAGGAGTGGCGTGAACCACTCTGGCGTCGGGCCGCCCGGAAGGTGCGGAATCCTCCGCACCTTCAGGGACTCAGCCGGCGGCGGTGGGGTTGGCGCTGCGCCAGCCGGCACCGAAGCGCTTGGCGCTGCACCAATCGTGCCGAAGGCTCTCTGCCTGCCGGCATGAGTTGCCGCATGTGCAGAGGGTTCTTCTCCGCGCCGGCCCTGGCGGACCGTTACACTGGCCGGCGTGGAGGGAAAGAGTGCCCCCACGGCACAGGCCCGCCCACGGATCGGTGGGCCAGGCCTCTGTGGCGGCCCCCACTGGGGCCAGATCCCCCCAGCGCCCCTACACCCCCCCCCCCCACCCCCCCCGAGGACTCCGCAGGCAACCCGCAGAGCCAGGACCCGACGGTACGGACCTGGTGTAATCTACGCTGGAGGGACCCGCCGTAAACGGGCGGCCACTCGGCCCATCACGGGCCGGAGAATCGCTGGGGGGGAAGGCCACTGCCAACGGCCCCCGACCAGTGCGCCGCGATTCCCTCCCCCGATGAAAAACCGGCGCCGGAGAATCCAGCAGACGGCGGCGGGGTGGGATTCACACCGCCCCCCGGCGATTCTCCGGCCCGCCGGGGTGTCGGAGAATCCCGTCCATGATCTCTGTAGGTGGCAGAATGCACTCAGATCTGAACTGGATCCCTTCAGAAGCTCTGTATAATCTTGGGTTGCACATGTTAATTATCCTTTTCCTTGTGCAGTATTAAAATGTGATGCTTCAGTTTGCATTACATTTGATGTGTAATTCCTTAATCTAGGGTGTGTGGCCTAATCCTCAGATGATGTTTTGATTTTAGGCATATGATTAAATTTGGTATATGAATTAGTTCCTAAGGAACTGGTTGCATGAACATCATCACTGAACACCCTTTTAATGTTCCCAATGGAAATTAGACAATTGCCTTTAGTTTTCCCTTTCTGGAATGAATTTATCAAGACATTCCTAAAATATTAATACATTCCTGAAATATTCAGAGAGTAATCAGAAATATCATTTAAATCATCCAGCATGATTATCAGTAATCTGCAGCTACTTTGAATGGTGTAATTATATTCAAAAATATTTAACTGCAGCAGTTAATATTCAGTGTGGGATAGATTGTGATTAATTTCATTCATTTCTAAATTAAGTAATTAATGCATTAGAAATGAATTGAACAAAGACATGCTATAAAATTTAAAGAAAATAAGTTACATTAAAATTCCACTCGTTCGTTAATAATATGGATCACCTGTTCAGAGTGTTGTTTAGACCCTTCTACAAATCTCCACGAATTGTTGTGACATCCTTGATTTGGCAATCGGCGTTGGGGTTCCAGCTGAGTGGGGGCTCTGGTCAGGATATAGAAAGGGGAGGTAAAGACAGCTTGGTCAATGGGGTACCAACCAGGTCACAGCTTGTTCTTTCACTGTCACTGGCTCAAAATTCTGGAACTCTCTCTTTATCAGCACTGTAGGTGCACCTACACCACATGGAGCAGTTCAAGGTAGCAATTCCTGACCAAATTCACAAGGAAAATTAGGAATGCTTAATAAATGCTGGCCAAGCCAACAATGCCCACATCCCATGAGTAAATAAGAAAAACTGAAATAGGAGCATATAATTATCACAGCAAATGCCAATGATGTAATCTTGTAAGGCTGGATGCAGTATCCTAAGAAGTTCAATGTTCTCAGTTTGGAACAGATTGTGATTAAATAATGAACATGAAGAAAGCACATTCAAATACCATGGGCTGGGTTCTCCGCTGGCCGGATGCTCCATTTTGCCAGCAGCCCAGGGGTTTCCCGATGGCGGGGGGCTGCCTCACAATGTGAAACCCCATTGACCAGCCGGCGTAACGGAGCATCCCGCCAGCGGGATGAAACAGAAATGTGGCACGGCGGGATGGGGAAACCAGCCCCATATTCTGAGAACTGAACCATTAGCTTTGCACACTGCCTAAAGCACAATCCCACTTCCATCTACCTACCAGCAATCTCCATTAATCATGACTCGTGCCTTACATTCGTAGCTTCAATTCATCCTCAACCATTTAACATGATCGTAAACCTAACATTTCACACCTAACACGTGCTGCCAGCTATTTATCCATGACAGCCACCTCACCCATCAACATTACATCACACAGACTGACACACATCCCTCCCTCTCTTGCAGGACAAGGTGGTGCATAACTGAAGGCTGCAGAACCTAGCTAGCAGGGACAGGCATTACTGCATACCTTCAACCCAATGGACGACATAGTGCTTGGCTTCAGCTCGCCAGCAAGAAATCCCTCAAAGTGCGGCGTCAGTGGAGGGAATGCCCCCGAGGCCAAAAAAACAGCAAAGTGCCATTGGATAGCAGAATGTTCCTCAGCGCTGCAGTCGCAGAGAAACACCCCGCTAAACATCCCATTCAGCGAACTTTAACTTGAGTCCACTAAATCACGCCCCATATGTTGAGAATCTTTTTTTTTTACTATTGACAGCTCCATTCTATTATAGTTTATGAATCCTATTCCATTACATTTCTCCATCAGTTATTAAATCTTCCTTTGAGGCACTGATCCTGCCAATTTATTGTCAGGATTCATTAACTGTCTAGATTAAATATCTAATTTCCCAAATAATCAAATACTAAGCAGTTAATTATGTATAAGTAATGTTCATTAATACTCCATAAATCATCCTATGTGGCCTAGCTGAAAGGCAACTTTAACATTTCTGATTCACAGTGATTTTAGACAGTTCTTCATTGTAAAAGAATGAGGTAGGTTGGCAAGGAAATATAGGGTGGAATTCAACCAAAAACATTTCACTGCCATTTTGAGCTGTTTGGCGGGATGTTTCCTGTCGGATTTTTGGGTGAGATCCACACTGGTGTTCACCCACACTTAGGGCGCGATTTAACAAAAGAAATACTCCCGTTTTAGGCACAGAGAGCAGGGTGTTTCTTGACACCTGCAGCGCTGAGAATGACCCTGTTATCTCACGGGTCTCCGCCATTTTTTTTAACCACTGCATTGAACGTCCTGCCAAGGCTGCACTTACCTCATTTCCTGTACTGACGTGTTCATCTGATCAATGCAGGAAGAGATCGGGGCGCCATTTTTAAAGCTGTCCCAATCTTTCAACCCCCTAGGTATCCACACCGTGGCCTCCAGACTCCATCACTGCCCCAACTGACCTTTAGGGGGTCCTGAAACCCACCCACGCCCCACCTTTTAAGGCAGCACACCACCGAGCCTGACCCCTGGCATGGGCAACCTGGCACCCTCCCCCCCCCTCCCAGCACAATAGCACAGTGGTTAGCACAGTTGCTTCACAGCTCCAGGGTCCCAGGTTCGATTCCCAGCTTGAGTCACTATCTGTGCGGAGTCTACACATTCTCCCGTGTCTGTGTGGGTTTTCTCCGGGTGCTCCGGTTTCCTCCCACAGTCCAAAGATGTGCAGGTTAGGTGGATTGGCTATGCTAAATTGCCCTTAGTATCCAAAAAAGGAGAACCAGGCAACGTGCCTCAATGACTACTGGCCAGTGGCCCTGACTTCAGTCGTAATGAAGTGCTTCGAGAGGTTGATCATGAAGCGCATCACCTCCATACTTCCAGTATGCCTTGATCCACTGCAATTCGCATACCGCTGCAACCGGTCCACATCAGACACCATTTCCCTGGCCCTACACTCATCCCTAGAGCATCTCGAAAACAAGGACTCCTACATTAGACTCCTATTTATTGACTACAGCTCCGCCTTCAACACCATAATCCCAGCCAAGCTCATATCAAAGCTCCAAAACCTAGGACTTTGCTCCCCACTCTGCAACTGGATCCTCGATTTTCTGACCAACAGACCACAATCAGTAAGAATGAACAACAACACCTCCTCCACAATAGTCCTCAACACCGGCGAGGCTGCGTACTTAGCCTCCTACTCTACTCCCTGTACACACACAACTGCGTGGCAAAACCTGGTTCCAACTCCATCTACAAGTTTGCTGACGATATGACGATAGTGGGCCGGGTCTCGAATAACGATGAGTCCGAATACAGGAGGGAGATAGAGAACCTAGTGGAGTGGTGTAGCAACAACAATCTCTCCCTCAATGCCAGCAAAACTAAAGAGCTGGTAATTGACTTCAGGAAGCAAAGTACTGTACACACCCCTGTCAGCATCAACGGGGCCGAGGTGGAGATGGTTAGCAGTTTCAAATTCCTAGGGGTGCACATCTCCAAAAATCTGTCCTGATCCACCCACGTCGACGCTACCACCAAGAAAGCACAACAGCGCCTATACTTCCTCAGGAAACTAAGGAAATTCGGCATGTCCACATTGACTCTTACCAACTTTTACAGATGCACCATAGAAAGCATCCTATCAGGCTGCATCACAGCCTGGTATGGCAACTGCTCGGCCCAGGACCGCAAGAAACTTCAGAGAGTCGTGAACACCGCCTAGTCCATCACACAAACCTGCCTCCCATCTATTGACTCCATCTACACCTCCCGCTGCCTGGGGTAAGCGGGCAGTATAATCAAAGATCCCTCCCACCCAGCTTACTCACTCTTCCAACTTCTTCCATCGGGCAGGAGATACAGAAGTCTGAGAACACGCACGAACAGACTCAAAAACAGCTTCTTCCCCACTGTCACCAGACTCCTAAATGACCCTCTTATGGACTGACTTCGTTAACACTACACCCTGTATGCTTCATCCGATGCCAGTGCTTATGTAGTTACATTGTATATGTTGTGTTGCCCTATTATGTATTTTCTTTTGTTCCCTTTTCTTCTCATGTACTTAATGATCTGTTGAGCTGCTTGCAGAAAAATACTTTTCACTGTACCTCGGTACACGTGACAATAAACAAATCCAATCCAATCCAATCCAAAGTGGGGTTACGGAGATAGGGTGGAGGTGTGGGGATAGGGTGGAGGTGTGGGCTGAAGTAGAGTGCTCTTTCCAAGGGCTGATGTAGACTCGATGGGCCGAATGGCCTCCTTCTGCACTGTAAATTCTATGAATTCTATGAATCAGCGACTGTCTTCCAGTTGTCAATGGTAATCTCCATAATCTTCATACCTCTCTTGCAGTTTTCATCCAGAAGGTCATAACCCATTGTTCACTGTACAGAAGGTATTTTCGTAAATGACCGGCATCTATCCAATGAAGATGGTCGAGCCAGTGCTAATGTTGTTGGTTTTGCAATGAGGGCAAGCTGCCAGAAGCAGAATGCTCCAAGAACTCTGAGTTGGTAACCTTGTCCTGCCAAAAGATACTAATGATACATCTGAAACAATGAAGGTGGAAACCTTTCAGCCTTCTCTCCTACCTAGCTTATGTTGTTCAGGTCTCGCCACTGTTGGGGAGTGCACTGAGGACACAGGCTTGCTAGACTTGCAGTTTAGTGTTCTTCCTCGGAGTGCTGTTGATCCACACACCTTACACAGCTTGGAAATAACAGCTATAGCTGGTGCGATGTGTGTGTTGATTTCATCATGGAGTGACAGATCAGCATATTTAATGACTCATTTAAATATGTCTGCACTGTGTTCTCCCAGCACCCAGTGACTAACGACCTTGCCTGGGAAACCTTTCATGGTGCCGTTTAGCACTGGTCCACACAAATTTGCCAAGGTGCCCGGGTGCTAGCTTGCCATTGCCCACAGTGGTGTCCCATTAAATAGTTGTGTCATCCTTGGCACTGCAGGCGCCGAGAAACATTCCGCTAAACGCACCCAAGACAAGACTCTTTGCCTGTCCCATGAAATCGTGCCCATTATCAGAGCCAATTTCTCCGTGCCCAGTGCTCAGTGAGTGCAGTGTACTTGAAAAATAAAGCATTTCTTCACCAAATTCCATCTCTGAAAAAATATTTGAAAAACTTATAAACACCAGTTTGTAAGTAAAATAATTCATAAATTGAAGTTTGACAAGACTGGAGATTGTGAACAGGATGGGTGAGCTGTTTGAAGAAAATTAATCAAATGCAGAGCAGCGTCACAAAAATCAACACAAGTCTTGATTTAAGAGCTTGTTCCTCCTAAGATCTCCTAGAAATGACTTAATGCACTTCACGGCAGCAGAATTGATTAATACAACAGAATAATGGATGGTTTCGGATAATCCTCTCCTCTCCTCTCCTCTGCTCCCCTTTCCTCCCCTCCCTGTAACAAAGTCATTTATATGAGGAACTGAAGTATTTGGAGCAGGAACAAAATATCAGGGAGCTCCAAATTAATGGAAATGGAGGGGTCCAAGCCATCAGTTGCAGAGAAGAATGTAGAAAACCATAAAGTTGACTTTGGGGAGTTATATGTGAGTAGTTTCTTCAGAAATGCATGGTCCTGTCCTGAGTTGCCACCATATTCTGTGATGGGGCCCTCCTGTCTTGGACTTTAGTCATGGATTTGGTGCTTCGACTATAGTGATACTCTGATATCTGCTTAACATATTTTTATTATTACTACATCTAAACAGGTTTTAGAGTAGGCACACAGCTCTTATGGTATGATTTCAGCCTGTCTCTTGAGGTTCTAACTCATGACTGATGAGTATCAGTGGTAAATCATCATCGACACCTCCTACAAGAATGCTATCCTACTTTTGAACAACAACATGTAACGATGTATCTAACTATTTACACTGCATTTCTGTAACTCGTTTTTACAACTGCTGTTTCTATCAAACTCCAACTCCCACTGTTCACCTCCCCGAGTTGCAGTTTGGGGGAATCCAATCACTCTCAGTATTCCTGGCCCTTTGGGAAAACATCTTGGAGGAATGAGAACTTTCTTCTGCATATGGTCAGACAACAAAATAGGACAGCACTTTATCAGCATTGCTGTAAGTGAGTGGAGGTTTCAGAGTGACTGAACTGCAAGAACAATGAAGACCCTTAAATGAAAGACTGATTCAAAAGAGAAGAATGACAAGAATTGATCTTAGAATCCTTTGGGACGAGAAGAGAAGAACCCAATACACTCTGAGGAACTTGTTGCTCCCTTGAAGAACTCTATAAAAAAGCTTCAGAGGAGGAATGATCTTCAATTCTTGAGAAGACTATTACAGCTGCATCATCAACTGCTGCATCAAAGACTGGAGACATTGAAGGTCTAACATTCCAATGAACTTAGATGATCAAGGGAAAAACAAGCAACCTCGACTTTCAGGAAACAAAGAGATGATTTCCCAATGATGTTCTGGGAAGACCGTCTACTTTCTGTGGGCAGTGGTAAGAGAACCACACTTCTCTGTGTATGAGGTTTTTCCACTATGGGCAATGGGAAGAATTGCTGAAAAAATGGAGACAAGGCAGCCTCATATTCTGTAATGAGAGGAATTTCTTGCAATCAACTCTGGAACAAGATTGCTGTACAGGATTCTGCAACTTCAGAAGTATTAAAGATTCTGCTGCAGATTCTGAGCTGATGTCCATCTTGAAGAGAAGATGACTTTCAGCTGAGCCTGATGTTTGGGTGCCAATTGACTTTTACCCTGGGAAGCTACCAGCTCTCTAGCAGTATGATCCTCAAACTGGGACTCAGGAAAGACACCCTTTGTGAAAACTCTTCATGAACAACAGGAGACAAGTAGGTAATGGTTCAGTAGATTCAGTGGAACTAAGATCTGCTGCTCAGCCACTAAAAGCACATCTGATTCTTCTAAAAAGACACAGTTATCATAAGGTTCATCCATTAATAGAAAAATAAATCATTCTCTAGGACCTTAACCTCCAAGAGCTCATTCAGCACTGCAAGAGATTCTTCCTCATCACTCTCAAAGAAGAGCTAATCGAGGTTCAGCAGGTCCTCATGGAGATGGTCACTTTCTGCCAAAGTGTTTTCTATATCCTCCACCTCTGGCCTTATTTCAGGAAGAACTGAGAGAGTCATGACTTCTTTGTCTGGCCTGGGAATAGTGGACGGTGTTTCTGTGAAAGGGAGGAAATTCCTGCTGAGTGTGTAAACCTCAGCTTCTGATGGTTGAATTTCCACTGTTTTTAAATAGAAGCTTGAAGATTGTCACATGAAGGACAGTGAGTTGTTCAAATGATGAGCATCATCTGGTTTGATTTCTGAAGTCTGTCAACATCACCACTGAATAAGGATGTACGTTGATTGTGGAGAATATCAAAAGAATCAACAATCTGTTGGTCCCTGTAGCTGATAGCAGCAATAATTCTGCCTTTGATTGGAAAGTCTGTGGCTCCTGGACCTTGTTACTTGATGGATAAAGAGTCATCAGTTGAAGGCAGTCAAGGTTATCTGCTAATATGTTATCACTGGTTCCGGTATCAATTTAAAAAGAAATCATGTAACCTTGAACTTGTACCAGAAGTGACCAGGAATCTAAATGAAGACGATCTGTTTCCCCAAGGAACTCTCGTGGGTTGTTGTTTTCTGGATTTTACATTTCTTGGAAGGAATAAATAGGTTTCATAAATATTTACTGGTCTGCAATTTCAATTAAATTGCTGGATTTGCAATAACACTGGAAATTTCCAATTTTGCCATCATGAAAGTGCCCCCTTTGAGCAGCTCTTGCATCTCTGCTTGTTTCTCTTGCCACTATGCTTTTGCACCTGTTTGTGCAGTTTACCAGGCTTTCTTGTGGGTGGGGTCATGCCCATGGAGCTACCCAGTCAATGGAGTCAGAGTTGCCATGAATATCGTCTGGTTAAATGCTCTAATTCCACCCTGCTTCGCATATTGGACTGCTTGATCTAATGTAAGATCTAATGTAAGATCATGTATGGTCTTCACAAAGTAAGAGAGTTTCTCACCGAACATCCATGACTGCGATTACACGTCAGTTGATCCTTCGGTGGCTCATATCCACAAGAACGAGTTAGCTGATTAAAACATGACAGAATTCTGCTTTGGACAAAGATAGGTGTCAAAGGCTCTAATAATAGAATGAAAAAATAATGGTGGAGTCCTGCACACTCTTGTTTGAACAGAACATTGTCCGTGACTGGACCTATTGCATAAAGAAAATAACTAATTTGGAGGTTTGGTTCGTGAAGATATGCTGCTCAGGACTGGAGAATGTGGCATTTTCATAACTCACACTGCTGGCATCTCTGTGGGCCCTCCAGTCAGTCAAACAGGGCAAAGGCAGGGAAATGTGCTCATAATTACAGTGTTCCTGCATCTGCCACCAAAATGTATTTGAGTTGCTTTCAAAAGTTTCTTCTCTCTGTGGTTCCTTCGAAAACACCAATGTGCTTGTTCCCATCAATGTCTCCACCACTGCACCATGTTATGTGATGGGTCCTTCTGTCCTGGACTTTAGGTTTGGGGCTTGGTTCATAGACAGGCTACAGACATACTCTGTTATCCGTTTAACACTTGTTCATCAGTAGGCCTTCTAAACAGGTTACTGAGTAGTTACATAGCTCTTGGGTATGATTCTATTATACCCCCCACGAGATCCCTGGGGATTACCTGATTAATCACCCGTGAGCCTCAAGAAGTACGAGCTCCCTGCTGAGGGGGAGAGGCCCCTTATTGGGATAGTTAACTCGGGGCAATAAAAGACAGGAACCGAGCTACAGAGTAATCCCGATTGAGACTGTACTTGTAAATACTTTACTGTTGGTTATAAACCATTTGTTTGACTCTCCTTTCCGGGCTCCACTGTGACTACTCAATTGGCGATGAGAATAAAGCAGAACTACAGTCACCACTGCTAACCATTTGGAGCACAGTCACCTCTCTTCATGAAGGAATATGGTTTGCACCATTTTTGAAAATGCCACTTTTGACAGACTCAGTGCATTCAATGCAGGTGTAGAGGACTGGACCTAGAATGCGGAGCGTATGTGCTATTATTTTTAAGTGAATGCTACCGTTGGGGATGATCGCCAGATGGTAATTCTGCTAACTGCCTGTGGGGGTCCCACCTTCAGCTTCATAAAGAGCCTGAGGTACCCCATGGCCCCAAACTCCAAGACGTTCGAAGAGCTAGTGGCACTCATGGTAAATCACTACGACCCAAAGCTGTCAGATATTGTACAGAGATACTGGTTTAATACGGCCAGGAGGACCCCATGGGAGTCCGTTGCTGGGTTTTTGGTGTAATTGTGCAAATTGGCAGAGTTTTTTGACAAAGGGCCATCCCTACCCGAGATTCTAAGGGGCCAATTTTTATGCGGAGTAAATAATATGATGACCCAACAGAAATTGCTGGTTGAGCCATTGCTGGACCTAAAAAAGGCCACATTCTCCCTCTCACGGGAGAATGCAGAGAAGGGAATCCAGTTCCAGGGAATGTCAGGGATGGAGGTAAACAGCATTCCAGTGCACACGTCCCTTAGGACTGGGGCCTCGGGACTCTTCCCTGTCCTGAACACGATTGGAACCAAGCCCGTTGTCCAAGGGCCGCTATAGCCAGACAGAATATTTTCCTGGAATCGATTGAGGATGATCCAAGGTGGTGCAGCACTTGTGCCCGGCAAAATCACAGCAAAAGGAAACACAGGTTTACCAGGAAACTAGCCATCTGTATGGGGGAGAAGCCAGCCCAGGTCCGCTGTATTGTGTGACTGATGGAAGAGAAAGACTGACAGCATTCACGTCAAGGTCAATGACTATTGCGGAGCGCAATTATACCCAGATAGAAAAGGAGAGACTGACTGTTATATTCACGAGGAAGATATTTCATCACTACGTGTATGGGTGTCGGCTCACCATAGGGACACACCACGAGCCATTAGTCCCCCCCCCTCCCCAAACCTTCTCCACCGAGGGCCGACAAAGTAATTTCAACACTTAAGCTTATGGATACCTTGCCGGTCACCGCTACCCAGATACGTGTCTGGACACAAAAAGACTCCAAATTGGTGAAAGTGCACCACATCGTCTTACACAGGGGTCAGCAAGAGAAACTGCCCAAAGGATGATGGGCCTCTGAAGCTAAAATGCAGGAGCTCAGCGTGGAAGATGGTATCCTTCTGTGGGCATATCACGTCGTGGTCAGCTGCCAGAGGAGAGTTGTCATTCTTTTGCATCTGCAAAATGGACGCCCGGATGTGTCAAAAATGAAGATGCAAGCTCGCAGATATGTGTGGTGGCAGGCTTGGATGGCATGATCGAATGACTGGCCCAACAGTGCACCACATACTAAGAACAGCAGAAACCCCCACCAGCTTCCCCGCTGCATCCATGGGAATGGCCACGCCAGTCTTAGGTGCACCTACATGCCGAATTTGCCGGACCTTTCCAAGGATCAATGTTTTTACTCATGGTTGACGCCCACTTCAAGTAGCTGGATGTTGTCCACCACATTGAAGGCTACAGATGAGAAGACATGACTCTCCTTCAGCATCCACGGCACTTCGGAGGTACTGGTCACAGACAATGGCACCCTCTTCATCAGCAATACGTTCAAGAGGTTGATGAAAACAAATGGGTTGCGGCACATCTACACAGCCCTGTATCACCCTTTCTCGACCAGGCTGGCTGGGCGAATGGTGCAGACCTTCAAGAGGAACTGAAGAAATGGACCACAGGGTCTGTGGAGATGTGACTGGCAAGATTTTTGTTCAGCCAATGGACCACGCAGTTGATGGGCCGGAGCCTCAGCACCTTCCTCAGCCTCACATGCCAAGATATTGGCGGGAAAGTACAACAGGGTCAGGACCTGCAGAGGTGAAGCCAAGGCCTGTGAATACAGACCAGGGGTTTCAAACCAAAGGATGCAGTCCGATAGATGCCAGGGACAGTGGTAGTGTAGACTGGACCAATTTCGTACCAGATGCAGATGCAGAATGGACAGTGTGGAAGCATCTTGACTGCCTCAGGAGCAGAGGGCCAGTGTTAGGCCATATCCCACCAGAGGAATCGACTTTTGCCACGTCACCCCAGCACATGGGGGCATCACTCCCTGGGGGTCCCAACACCGAGATGGGAGAGGTGGTAGACTCCAATTTGGAAATGGAGACCAGGCATCAAAGGCTTCCAACAGTAATCTAACCAAGGATCAGTCACCAGTGGTGGTACCCCCAGGCGGTTATCAAAGAAACGGCATCCCCTGACAGTCTATATGCCCCCCGACCCAGCTCTGCAGCCATTGGAAATGCAGCACGGGCAGAGGAGAAGGCATCCTCCTGCTCTACTTCCTTCGGAGGGACTTATGAACTTCGGGGAGGGGGGGAAATGTTGGAAACCACACGAGACCCACGGGGATGATCTGATTAATCTCCCCTTGTGCCTCGTGGAGTACGTGCCCCCCACCCCCCCTGAGGGGCGGAGGCCCATCAGTGGGGTGGTTAACTCAGTACATTAAAAGTTGGCCCAGGTAGGAGCTGAGCTGCGGAATTCTCCCAAATAGGACTGAGATGTGACTTGTATATACTTTGCTTTTGGTAATTAACCATTCTTTGACTCTACTTTCTGGACTCCTCTGTAATTACGAAAGATTCCAACCTCTTTCTTGAGAGTCTAACACATCAGGGGTCAGGGGTTCATCAACATCATATTTCAGCAAATCCCACCTGTTAACCCTTAACACTACAGGTACCAGACCTTGGGCGGAATTCTCCGCAATGGGCACGATGCCCGCCGACCGGCGCCAAAAACGGCGCGAATCAGTCCGGCATCGCGCCGCTCCAAAGGTGCGGAATCCTCCGCATCTTGAGCGGTCGAGCCCTAACCTTGAGGGGCAAGGCCCACGCCGGACTGATTTCCGCCCCGCCAGCTGGCGGGAAAGGCCTTTGGTGCCCCGCCAGCTGGCGCGGAAATGACTTTGCCGGGCGGCGCATGCGCGGCAGCGTCAGCGGCCGCTCATCGCATCCCCGCGCATGCGCAGTGGAGGGGGTCTCGTCCGCCTCCGCCATGCTGGAGACCGTGGCGAAGGCGGCAGGAAAAGAGTGCCCCCACAGCACAGGCCCGCCCGTGGATCGGTGGGCCCCGATCGTGGGCCAGGCCACAATGGGGGCACCCCCTGGGGCCAGATCGTCCCGCGCCTCCCCCAGGACCCCGGAGCCCGCCCGCGCCGCCTTGTCCTGCCGGTAAGAGAGGTGGTTTAATCCACGCCGGTGGGACAGGCATTCCAGCAGCGGGACTTCGGCCCATCCGGGCCGGAGAATTGTCGGGGGGGGGGCCCGCCAACCGGCGCGGCGTGATTTCCGCCCCCACCGAATATCCGGTGCTGGAGAATTCGGCAACCGGCAGCGGCGGGATTCACGCCAGCCCCCGGCGATTCTCCGACCCGGCGGGGGGTCGGAGAATCCCGCCCCTTGTTACAATTCTTGACCAATAATAAAATAATTTACTATCACGTTCAAGAGAAGAGTTTAATTTAAATTATTTTATGGGACGCGGGAGTCACTGTCTCAGCCAGTATTTTTATTTCCCATCCATAATTGCCCTTGAGACGGTGGATGTGATCTGCCTTCTTGAACTGCTGCAGTCCATGTGGCTTGAGAATACCCACACTGCTTTTCAGAAGGGAGTTTCAGCATTTTGACCCTATTCTAAAAACCATTGTAACCGAAGTAGCCAGATTACAAATATATGCAAAAAAAAACATATCATGATCATTAGGTTGAAATTTTACCGTCAGGATATTGGCAGTTTTTGCAGTCAGCAGCAAATGTATAGTGTTAGCTACTATTTTCTTGGTCTTTAACCCTTGAAGCTGCAGTTATTATTGACCCAAAGGAGTGCAGCACCCTCTCCATGGGATCACGCACTTGTGTGAATGGGCAAACAACATTGTATCTCCCTAACCAATCAGATTGAAGAATTGTTAATGAGGCACACAGAGTCTGAAGAAGGAGTGTCAGTGAGAATAACTAATTCAATGACAAATCAGATAATAGAATGAATGGAGAGAAAGAAATATGGGAAGGAGAGGGGGATAAGGGAGGCAGAAAAAAATCTATTAAAAGATATATTTTTTTATCATTTTGATATAAATTTCCAACAATTAAAATCTGAAAATGGGCAGCATGGTGGCGCTGGTGGTTAGCACTGCTGCCTCAGGGCGCCAAGGTCCCAGGTTCAATCCTGGCTCTGGGTCACTATCCTTGTGGAGTTTGCACATTCTCCCCGTGTTTGTGTGGTATTGCCCCCACAACTCAAAGATGTGCAGGCTCGGTGGATTGGCCAACGTAAATTGCCCCTTAATTGGAAAAAATGAATTGGGCACTATAAGTTTTTTGAAGAAAAAAAAATTAAAATCTGAAAGAGTGACACTGTACTTATAGGGCGGGATTTTTTGGCCGTTCATGCTGCTGGGATCTTATGGTCTTGCCGACAGTGCACCCCAGCCACAGGTTTTGCAGTGGCGCAGGGTGCGTTCAACGGGGAACCCCACTGTCAACAGCGGAACGAGAAGATTCCACTGCCAGCTAATGGCAAACTGTCCTCCACTGCTGCAGAACACACTGCGGAGAGGGGGAGGAAAATTTCACCCCTTATTTTCTGTGCCAGAGAAGATGTGAGATTTACATTTATAGTGCAGAAGGAGGCCATTCAGCCCACCGAGTCTGCACCGACCCTCCGAAAGAGCACCCTATCGAGGTTCACTTTGCCACCCCATCCCCATAACCCCACCTAACATAGAATTTACAGTGCAGAAGGAAGCCATTCGGCCCTTTGAGTCATCACCGGCTCTTGGAAAGAGCACCCGACCCAAACTCAACACCTCCACCCAACACCAAGGGCAATTTGGACATTAAGGGCAATTTATCATTGGCCAATTCACCTAACCCGCACATCTTTGGACTGTGGGAGGAAACCGGAACACCCGGAGGAAACCCACGCAGACACGGGGAGGACGTGCAGACTCCGCACAGACAGTGACCCAAGCCGGAATCGAACCTGGGACCCTGGAGCTGTGAAGCAATTGTGCTATCCACAATGCTACCGTGCTGTCCTTGAGAACAAATAAATCTACACTATATCATTTTACCGTAATCCATGTACCTATCCAATAGCTGCTTGAAGGTCCCTAATGTTTCCGACTCAACTACTTCCACAGGGGGTAATTGATCATGGCCAATCCGTCTAACCTGCACATCTTTGGAATGTGGGAGGAACCAGAGAACCCGGAGGAAACCCACACAGACATGGGGAGAATGTGCAAACTTCACACCTTCAACTGTAGCAAGGAATCTGGACATTCTGATGACTTATGGCAGTTGAGATTTGATTGCAGTGATGCCTTTGGACATCTCAAAGAGTTGCTGATTTAGAAATCCTTCAGGGTGCCCTCTGTGACTGATTTGGCTGTAGAGGTTTCTGGTTAATGTGTAAAACCCTGGATCTCATGTTTCTTATTGAAAACTGGACCCGGGAAGTTGCAGGTCTCGGCTTCAACTCCAGGTGTGGATCTGAGACCTACATGTTCTTCAGTTACAAAAATCCAAATATCATGTTCTGAATTCATGCATCAGCTTAAATTCCTTTTTAAATTTAATTTAGTCATGGTCATTGCTTTTTATGCACAGCTTTCCAAACAAATTGGGTCAGAAATTGGCTTTGTCGGAACTACAGATGTAACGCCTCAGTGATGAAATCAATCTACAAGGCTCTAATGGCTTGATAAAGCTTTCTTCAAATTATCCGAAGAAGCCGTGGCTACCATTTATTTTGGACCATTGCTCTAATAACAACGTAGATAATTTAATTAAGTATGAACATCTTCCTGCTTTAGTAGACATTGCAAGGGACAGTCAACACTAAACACCTCTGAGGATGCCTTGTAATTCATTTTCTTTTATTTCACAGTTATTTGAGCAGCGCTGTAAGTAATTAGCATATCCTTTCAAACTTATTAATTGATGCAGCAAAATCAAGTGCTTTCAAGATAATGAACTGTTTTCTTTTCCACACATCAAGAAAGATTTTAATGTACAATGAATAAAATTTTAATAAAATTAAGATTGTAAAAGTTTCAATATTTGGTGATTAAAGCAACATGGATTATATGTTCCAGGAAGTTCACGCTATCTCCTGCTGTAACTTAGGTAGAAAATTGACAGCTACCCTGATGAACTGAGATTAATCATTGTTGCAAAAATTTCTCCAAGGTTTGATGGACAATTGCGAGATCCCCAGTGGAAATTTTGCTCCTTTGATTTTCCATTTGTTATGTTATCATGGTAATAATAATCTTTATTAGTGTCACAAGTAGGCTTACATTATCACTGCAATGAAGTTACTGTGAAAAATGATGTATGTGATCCAGCACAGTCCTCTGAAGTTTTTGCTTGTACACGTGGCATCTTCTCTTCTTGGGAAATCCCTCAGGGTGGAGGATGGCTTGCTTCCACACTGACTGAGGAGTCCAATGTGTGACCTACAGTCTCTGCCACAGATGTGGTGGATGGTAGTTTGAGGAATGGATGTGTGGGGTGCCTGGGTTGCCATGCACACCTTTCATTGTCAACGCTTGACATCACCTTACTCTTGGTGCTGATACACAAGGGGCGAAATTCTCCCCAAACGGCGCGATGTCCGCCGACTGACGCCCAAAACGGCACCAATCAGACGGGCATTGCGCTTCTTTGGGGGCCGAGCCCCAACATTGAGGGGCTAGGCCGACGGCGGAGGAATTTCTGCCCCGCCAGCTGGCGGAAACAGCCTTTGTTGCCCCGCCAGCTGGCGCGGAAATGACATTTCGGGGCGGCGCATGCGCGGGAGCGTCAGCGGCCGCTGACAGTTCCCCACGCATGCGCAGTGGAGGGAGTCTCTTCCGCCTCCGCCATGGTGGAGACCGTGGCGGAGGCGGAAGGGAAAGGATGCCCCCACGGCACAGGCCCGCCCGCGGATCGGTGGGCCCTGATCGCGGGCCAGGCCACCGTGGGGGCAGCCCCCGGGGCCAGATCGCCCCGCGCCCCCCCCCCAGGACCCCGGAGCCCGCCCACGCCGCCTTGTCCCGCCGTTCAAAAGGTGGTTTAATCCACGCCAGCGGGACAGGCAATTTATCGGCGGGACTTCGGCCCATCTGGGCCGGAGAATCCAGCGGGGGGGCCCGCCAACCGGCGAGGCCCGATTCCCGCCCCCGCCGAATATTCGGTACCGGAGACTTCGGCAACCGGCAGGGGCGGGATTCACGGCAGCCCCCGGCGATTCTCCAACCCGGCGGGGGGTCGGAGAATGACGCCCCTGGTGTTTAGCTTCTGACATAATTGGGCGGGATTCTGCAACTCCCCGCCGGGTCGGAGAATCGCCGGGGGCTGGCGTGAATCCCGCCCCCGCCGGTTGCCGAATTCTCCGGCACCGGATATTCGGCGGGGGCGGGAATCGCGCCGCGTCAGTGGGCGAGCCCCCCCCCCCCCCCCCCCGCCCCGGAGATTCTCCGGCCTCCGATGGGCCAAAGTCCTGCTGCTGGAATGCCAGTCCCGCCGGCGAGAATCAAACCACCTCTCTTCCCGGCGGGACTAGGCGGCGCGGGCGGGCTCCGGGGTCCTGGGAGTCTGGGGTGATCTGGCCCCGGGGCTGCCCCCACGGTGGCCTGTCCTGCGATCGGGGCCCACCAATTCAGGGGCGGGTCTGTGCTGTAGGGGCACTCTTTTCCCTCTGCCTCGGCCACAGTCTTCACCATGGCCGACGTGGAAGAGACCCCCCCCCCTGCGCATGCGCGGGGGTGACGTCAGCAGTCGCTGACGCTCCCGCGCATGCGCGGACTTCCGCCGCCCGGCGAAGTCATTTTGTCCCCGGCTGGCGTGACACCAAAGGCCTTTCCCACTGGTCGACGGCGCGCCAACCACTGCAGTGCGCGCCTAGCCCCTCACGGTGAGGGCCTGGCCCCTAAAGATGCGGAGAAATCCGCACCTTTGGGGCGACCTGACGCCGGAGTGGTTCACGCCACTCCATCCCGCCGGGACCCCCCGCCTCGCCGGGTAGGGGAGAATCCCGGCCCATGTTATCTTTTTTTATTCAAATTAAGGCAAAATATAGCAGAGCCAATCCACCCACCTCGGACATTTTTTGGGTTGTGGAGGTGAGACCCACGTGGACACAGGGAATATATTCAAACTCCACACGAACATTGACCCGGGATCGAACTAAGGTCCTTGACGCCATGAGAGATATAATGTAATCTTGCAATAATGAAGGATCATTGGAATTCTTAAAACATTGGCCTGGACTCTCATATCTGGAGCCTCGGTGCTCCCGCCAGCGGAGAATCGCTACTAGTCTCCGCTAGCACCAGGAGCAGGGCCAGGTATGCGAGTCTCTCTCTTTTACCACTGTAAATTATGCATGGGGGAGATCACTCAATTCTGTTGGAACCCCGTTATTGGGCCGCCATTTTGAGTGGGCAGCCTGATACCGAGTTCCGACAGCGGCCCCCATTCTCCCCCACAGCCTAAATCCTGCCCTCCCACACAAGTACGGGCATCCTCTGCCCACTAAGGTAATAACAGGTCACCTTCCCACAGCATGCACGGATGAGGGTGGTTTAAACCACCCCCCACCCCCCCACTGACTGCCCCACCAAGTCCCCCAGTCCTCCATCAGGCCACCCCATCAGAGACCACCAACATGGACCCACATCAGAGACCCCTATCAGCCCACTCTGCCTGAAAGCTGAAGGGCAGTCCAGGCAGTAGAATGAAAGATCGCTGCATTTTCACTTACCTTTCCCTAACATCTGCTGCCTCAGACAAAAGTGTTTAAAACTGCAGCTGTTACAAGTGTCAGAGGCTTCCTGGATGCCAAGTACACTTCACAGGGCTTCAAATCCCTTGATAGCCTTTGAAATTCACATCTTCCATTTAATTTCACACAGCAATCCATTGCATGAGCCAGTGATTGACAGTTTTATTACTCCAGGCGCAGCTGTTTCGGTGGTTTGTTGATTTATCTTTCCTTTTACGCTTGAATGCTTCTCCATCACCCTGCTTTGGAACGAAACATAACTGGTGCGATTTTCCGATCGATGACACCGAAATGGCGATCGGCCGGAGAATCCATCCAGGTTGAACGCGCGGCCACCACAGGCCGCCACCGTGTGCATGCTCGGCTGGGCATCACGGTTGCACAAGTGATTAGCACTGTGGCTTCACAGCGCCAGGGTCCCAGGTTCGATTCCCTGCTGGGTCACTGTCTGTGCGGAGTCTGCACGTTTTCTCCATGTCTGCGTGGGTTTCCTCCGGGTGCTCTGGTTTCCTTCCACAGTCCAAAGACGTGCCGTTAGATGGATTGGCCATGATAAATTTCCCTGAGTGATCAAAAAGATTAGGAGTGATTATTGGGTTACGGAGATAGGGTGGAAGTGAGGGTTTAAGTGGGACGGTGCAGACACGATGGGCCGAATGGCCTCCTTCTGCACTGTATGTTCTATGTTCTATTCTGCAGTCATATCCGCAGGTAAAGTCGGGAACTTTACACGACGCGGCTGCTAGTCCCCTACCGGGCAGAGAATCGGTGCGGGTGCGGCGCCCGCTTTCTGGTTGTATGACCAGACAGATCCTGCGGACATAGCCGCAGGATCAGAGAATCCAGCCCAACATTTATAAACACTCTTGTTATGATTGACATGGCCTCACCCTCTGAAAAGGAATTGAGGACTGTCTGCTGAGAAGAAGAGGAAGTGAAAGCACTGAGCTCATTTCAGGCAAGGGTGACTGATGGGGTTCTCGGTTCCAGCAGTGAATCAACTGAGGCAATTAGTGGTCGATCGGATCATCCCCACCGCCAAATCCTTTTCCCTAAATGCTCCATTCTCCTTCTGATCGGGAATTCTGATACTGCCGTTGGGAAGTGGAGAACCCATCGTATTGCTCCTGATGATATTGAACTTTTATTTCAAATGAAAATCAGAAGGGGAAAATTGGAATAGGATGGTGATTGGACATGAGGGCCACAGGAATAACTTGCATCCATTCATGGTGATACTGGCAGGAGGGACATTTTGGATTGTCAGCTAATTTAAATGATAGCTAAACACAGAATTGAGTGAATTCATGCCTCAACAGAGGACCACTTAAAAAACGAGTGTGTCATTATTACTCCACCAGTGCCACTGCTGCTGCAGTGATTGGGCAGCACAGTAGCACAGTGGTTAACACTGTTGCTTCACAGCACCAGGGTCCCATGTTCGATTCCCGGCTTGGGTCACTGTCTGTTTAGAGTCTGCACGTTCTCGCTGTGTCTGCGTGGGTTTCCTCCGGGTGCTCCGGTTTCCTTCCACAAATCCCGAAAGATGTGCTGTTAGGTGGATTGGACATTTTGAATTCTCCCTCCGTGTATCCGAACAGGCACCTGAATATGGCGACTCGTGGCTTTCCACAATAACTTAATTTCAGTGTTAATGTACTACTTGTGACAATAAAGATTATTATTATTATTATTGCCAGACCCACATTGCTGCTCCCCGTGCTGAGGTGGTTCATTTTGAAACTTAGCCTACTTGGCCCAGAGCTGATGAAAAATATCCTTCAAGACCATCTACAGTGCCCCCCACAGGAACCCAAAAGCCTTCCACCAGTCATGTTACAGCTTCTGGGGTAGCAATACTTAGGAAGACTAGACCAGGTAACAGTGCCTGTAATATAGACACTAAAGGAAAGCACAAGGGTGATTAGTACTCTTAGTTAAAGGAATGAAACTGAATGAACACAATGCTTGTTTATCATTGTAGCAAACAACAACTGCCATGTTGAGTGATGTCCTGATGTGAATATTAAGGGGACGCTGTGTGTCCTTCAATCCAGGCTCTCTTTACCTCTGCATAGTTGTTGCAGTTTTAAATAATAATCTCGTGAGAATATGCCGTTTTGGGTGGCATACTAAGGAGGCTTTGAGCTCTACGAAGGTTGCCGCAAATTATCTAATAAATTTCAGGAGTTCAAAATTAATTTGTGGGCTTTTTAGAGTTCAAGGATGTTGAATGATGGTCAATTTCTCATTACAGGGTTGAGTTATCCTTTAGCTTTTTTGTTGATTCTTAGGCCCAGAAAATCTATCTCTTTTCTCAATGAATTGATTAATTTTAATGTTGATTAAATAGTCAGCAGTAGCAAGTCTGGATAAAACCGTATCAGTCTGAGAGCGATATTCTAGTATTGACTGTTTTGGCACCGGTGGAGAATGTCCCAGTGAGGTTGTGTGAGTATCCCGACTAATCTGTAGAAAGCAACTAGCCCTTTTGTCTTGGTAGTAGGAGTAAATATTTCCTTAATGGAGCGCATTAAATGCTTTCTCTAAGTGATTATAGCGTACTGAGAACTCCTCTTGCCCACTCAGAATAAAACAGAACCACCAGCAGCGCTCATTCAACTCCAGATCATAAGAACATAAGTCCCTTAAGAGATTACATTATCCAAACTATTACACAGCTGTCATAATATCCACTCATGTATATAATGAGATTCAGACAGGCAGTGATTAACACACAGGATAACCAATGAACACACACAACACAGAACAACCAATCACCAGACAGGACACCACCACCATAAAGCCCACAGGGCATTAAGACTCTTTCTCTCTCTCACAGGACACAGCTATTTAGACAGTTAGAATGCACAAGTCAGTGAGTGCCATCTCCATGTGGTAGCGAGCTAGTCTGGTCAAGCCAGTAGGAGGTTATCAGTCAGATTAACAGAGTGTCAACCCACAGCAGATTATGTACAGCAATCAGTAAGTTCAATAAAACAGTGTTGGACCATCTCCTGTCGGAAGCCTGTTTCTAGTTTCACTGCATCCAGTTGCAGTCAACGTTGAACCAACTCACTTAACACATCATGGTACCAGGGAGCTATTAATTCTAACGAACCTACCTTGAGTGAATCTGCAACGACCAGCAAGCAGCCATCCAGCGGCATGGAAAAGATCCAGCCTCCTCCACAACTCCGGATCTCCGGCAACCTCGGCGCCACCTGGAAAGTCTTCAAACAGAAGTTCCTCCTGTATATCGGGGCCTCCGACCTCGAGGCAGCATTGGATGCCAGAAAGATGTTCCTGTCGACTGCGGGAGATCAAGCCATCCACATCAATAACTCACTCACGTTTGCCGATGGCGAAGACAAGACGAAGTTCAAGACAGTTCTGCTGAAATTCGACAGCCACTGCGAAATTGAGGTGAATGAGAGCTTTGAACAGGACATCTTCCAACAGAGGCTTCAGGGTAAGGATGAACCTTTTCAGTCCTTCTTGACCCATCTCCGCATCCTAGTGCAGTCATCTAATTATGACTCGACGGCTGATTCCATGATCTGGGATCAGATCATTTTCAGGGTCCAGTCCGACTCCCTGCGGGAGCAGGTCCTCAAAATCAAACAGTTGACCCTCTCCGTCGCCATCGAAACATGCGTTGTCCATCAGCATGCAAAAAATCGTTACTCCCGCATCAGGGCGGCAGAAACTGCAAAACTGGCCTCCCAAGAGGCAGAAAGGGTGCAAGCCATCGCAAAAATGCAAGGCCTGAGCATCGAGGAGAGTGGCCGTTTCGCACGCTTTTCCTGGGTCCCTACGCATGCGCACCACGACCGGGTGGATGATGAGGCCGAAGGCCCTAATGCGTATGTGCGAACGTCGGCCGACCGCACTGCGCATTGGCGATGGCGCACAGAACACGCTGACATCAGCGTCATGATGTGTCCAAATTGTGGCTCCGCCCATTTAAAGCGGCAATGTCCAGCCAAAGGAAAGCGATGTCTACAGTGTGGAAAGCCTGGGTATTACCCGGCCTTCTGCAGGTCCGCTCCATCAAGCAACAGCCAGCGATCCCAGCTGCAGCGCAGATGTGTCCGCTGCGTACAACAGCCCAACAGACCCCGAATCTGACTGCCTCGCGTCTCCATATCGGGTGGGCATCATCCCCACACGCAAGCTGGTCTCCACCGTGCCTGCAAACCGCCTTTCGATCCTGAGTATGGATACTGACGATGAGTGGTGTGCTGTCATCACGGTCAACCAGTCTCGCATCCGATTTAAATTGGACATTAGCGCGTCTGCAAACCTCATATCACAGTCGGACCTCGACAGCATCCGAGACCAACCTAGCATTTTTCCACCAGCCTGCCAGCTCCTTGACTACAATGGTAATGCCATAGCTGCCAGTGGATCGTGTCAGCTAGGTGTACCTCACAAGGCAATCAAGGCGACGTTAAGATTCGAGATCGTCCGACCTGACAAGGCATTCCTGCTTGGTGCTCACGTATGCAAACTCCTAAATCTGGTCCAGCGAGTCCATGCCATGTCCTCGACACCGTCGACTGCCTCGCCCAATGCGAATCTCCAGGCTGAGATAGACAACATTCTCACGCAATACCACAATGTGCTTGATGGGATGGGCACGCTCCCACATCGCTACAAGATATTGCTCAAGCCGAATGCCACCCCAGTCATCCATGCACCACGCCGGTTGCCGGCTCCCCTCAAGGATCGTCTGAAAACGCAGCTACGAGAGCTCCAAGACCAGGGCATCATCTCAAAGGTCACAGAACCAACAGACTTGGTCAGCTCCATGGTCTGCGTCAAGGGACCCTCTGGTTGGGGCAGCACGGTGGCCTAGTGGTTAGCACAGCTGCTTACAGCACTGAGGTCCCAGGTTCGATCCCGGCTCTGGGTCACTGTCCGTGTGGAGTTTGCACATTCTCCCCGTGTCTGCGTGGGTTTCGCCACCACAACCCAAAAATGTTCAGAGTAGGTGGATTGGCCAAGCTAAATTGCCCCTTAATTGGAAAAAATAATTGGGTAATCTAAATTTATTTAAAAAAAGAAACCCTCTGGTGAACTCTGCATTTGCATTGATCCCAGAGACCTGAATCGCAACATAATGTGAGAGCACTACCCGATCCCAAAGCATGAAGAATTAACCTGTCAGATGGCTCATGCCAAATTCTTTGCCAAGTTGGACGCCTGCGGTTTCTGGCAGATATAGCTGGACGAGTCCAGTCAGAAACTGTGCACGTTTAACACTCCGTTCGGCAGGCATTGCTACAACCGCATGCCTTTTGGTATCATCTCAGCTTCCAAAGTATTTCATCGCATAATGGAGCAAATGATGGAGGGCATCGAGGGGGTGCGAGTCTATGTGGACGACGTGATCATCTGGTCTACAATGCCCGAGGATCACATCACTCGCCTCAAACAGGTCTTCCAGAGGATTCATGAAAATGGCCTCCCGCTCAACAGGGCCAAATGCTCATTTGGTCGGTCCGCTATCAAGTTTCTGGATGACCACATTTCCCAGCAGGGTGTGCAACCTGACGCTGACAAGGTGCTGGCAATCGATGCCATGATGACCCCAGAGGACAAAAAGGCAGTTCTCCATTTTCTCGGGATGGTAAATTTTCTTGGAAAATTCATTCCCAACATGGCATCCCACACCACGGCCCTCCGGCATCTCGTTAAAAAGTCGACAGTGTTCCAGTGGCTTCCCACACATCAAGCGGAGTGGCTTGAGCTGAAGGCGAAGCTCACCACAGCCCCAGTACTGGCGTTCTTTGACCCAACCAAGGATACCAAGATATCCACAGACGCAAGCCGGGACGGCATTGGGGCGGTGCTCCTCCAGCAAGACGACTCCTCGTCCGGGGCTCCAGTGGCATATGCATCCAGGGCCATGACTCCGACCGAACAACGGTATGCCCAGATCGAAAAGGAGTGCTTGGGTCTCCTGACAGGAATAGTCAGGTTTCATGACTACGTATACGGTCTGCCAAAGTTCATGGTGGAAACAGACCGCAGGGCTTTAGTCCACATAATCCAGAAGGATTTAAATGACATGACACCTCGGCTGCAGCGAATTCTTCTTCGTCTCTGCCGATATGACTTTGAACTCGTCTACACCGGGTAAGGAGCTGTTCATCGCGGATGCCCTATCCTGATCCATCACCACGCCGTGGGAACAGGACGACTTCATTCGCCACATTGAGGCACAGGTGCAGTTGTGTGCCAGCATCCTCCCAGCCACTGATGAACGAGTTGTCCAAATACGCGAAGAAATGCCAAAGATCCTCTACTGCAGTGCGTGATGCAACACCTCGCCCATGGCTGGCAAAAGGGGCAGTCCCCCCAGTTCTTCAACGTTAAGGACAAGTTAACGGTTGTTGAGGGAATCCTTCTTAAACTAGATAGAATCGTCATTCCCCGAAGCATGCAAACCATGGTGCTCAGACAGATCCATGAGGGTCACCTTGGGGTCGAGAAATGTCGACGCAGAGCTCGGCAGGCAGTTTACTGGCCTGGCATCAGCCAGCACATTGCCAACATGGTCCTCAACTGCACAACATGCCAGAAATTTCAACAAGCTCAGCCCAAGGAAACACTGCAACAGCACAAGATCGTGACTTCTCCGTGGTCCAAGGTGGGGATAGACCTCTTTCACGCAAATGGGCGTGATTACATGCTCTTCGTCGACTACTTCTCCAGCTACCCGGAAGTGGTGAAACTGTCGGACCTCACATCCAAGTCAGTGATTAAAGCCTGCAAAGCGACGTTTGCCAGGCACGGGCTACCACTCACAGTAATGAGTAACATCGGTCCATATTTCTACAGCCAAGAGTGGTCCGACTTTGCACGATCCTACCACTTCAGGCATATCACATCCAGTCCCCATTACCCGCAATCAAATGGGAAGGCTGAAAAAGGGGTCCATATTGTCAAGCGGTTGCTGTGCAAGGCTGCAGACTCAGCTCGGATTTCAACCTGGCGCTGTTGGCATACAGGGCAACCCCTCTGTCGACTGGTTTGTCTCCGGCGCAGCTGCTCATGAACCACAACCTGAGGACGACTGTTCCAGCCATCCATGTTCCAGACCTTGACCATCTCACGGTGCTGCAGAAAGTGCAGCGATCCAGGGACCAGCAGAAGATCACGTATGATGCTCATGCCACGGATCTGCCTGCGCTGGCTCCAGAAGATGTTGTTCGCGGCCAGTTGCCTGACCGAGGCTGGTCAGCCCCAGCTGTTGTCGTCAGACAGGCTGCCCCCAGGTCTTTCATTGTTCAAATGGCTGATGGCTCCATTCTACGGCGCAACAGGAGGGCGCTGCACAAGGTTCCCTGCCCACCACCTGACTGCACTTCTCCGCATGTCATCATGCTGCCTCAGGACATCTCGCCCCACGTGGCCACCGATCTGGCAGCGATCCCACCTGTCCATGAGGCCACCGAAATGGCAGCAATCCCGCCTGTCCAGGTGCCGGCGTCCCCCCCTCCACCTCTGAGACGATCAACAAGAATTTGTCGCCCGCCACAAAGACTGAATCCATAGACTTAAATCTTGTAAATTTTATTCAGTTTGCTCTGTATCTGCACGATAGACACCTTCCCACGTACATATGTTCATTCATTCACCACTTGTACATAGTCGTGTATGTATATACCGCCACGTTCCAAAATTTATTTTAAAAAGGGAGATGTCATAATATCCACTCATGTATATAATAAGATGCAGACAGGCAGTGATTGACACACAGGATATCCAATGAACACACACGACACAGAACAACCAATCACCAGACAGGACACCACCACTATAAAGCCCACAGGGCATTAAGACTCTCACAGGACACAGCTACTGAGATAGAGTGCACAAGCCAGTGTGCTGCATCTCCATGTGGTAGAGAGCTAGTCTGGTCAAGCCAGTAGGAGGTTATCAGTTGGATTAATAGAGTGTCAACCCACAGCAGACTATGTACAGCAATCAGCAAGTTCAATAAAACAGTGTTGGATCATCTCCTGTGTTGGAAGCCTGTTTCTAATTTCACTGCATCCAGTTGCAGTCAACGTTGAACCAACTCACTTAACACATCAACTGCCACGAAGGTAACCCCACACCCCGAAGAAGCATTGTAATATGAATGGAGTATAGCAAGTAGTACACAATATGCAGTCATGACTATAGGTTGGGGCTAGTAGAGCAACTGTAGCACCGAATGTTCCAAATGCATTTTGACACTTGCACCCCGTATAATTAGGCTCAGAGGTCTTGGGCCTTTAATATACCCAGTGGGTTAATGCAATTGAATGCAAACAGCCAGTATGAAAGGTACCGGTAACGGTAGATACATTATGCACAAGACGTATTAACATTTCCCATGTTGTGACTGGGAATCTGAGCAAAAATCTTGCTGCAATGTCAGTAATGAGAGAAAGGCCTCAGTAATAAAAGATTTTAAAAAATTCTTACCTAACCCTACCCCTCTCACATTTTCTCACTTCACCCACATTTTTTCCTCCTCTCTATCATTTCGCTCTCCCATAAGACAAGCCAACAATTATTCACGGGCCTCTGTACTCCCCAGTGTTCCCAGCAGATCAAGAGTGATGTGTGAAGAACTACTGAAAAATATTCAAACATGCTAGCTTCATGTTATCAAATAAGGTTAGCTCCTTTGTGTAGAAGGATGTAAAGCGCTCGTGAGTTGTTGCCACTGAATGCGCTGTATGGGGATTTCATTTATCGGCCTGACTTTCATCCAGCTGGTATTACACTTACACCACATGTTGGTTGAACAACATCTGTTGAATTTTTACATCTCAACCTCTTTACTCCTTAAGATGAATTGCTCAGTGGCAGAGATGGATTGTTTATTTGCATGTTATTTAATATGTCAAACAGCTTTACACCAAAAAGTTAGCATTTGAATGTTGATCTTGGCTGCAAAAAGGCAAAGAAAGAGGAGCACAGCCATTTTATATGCTTTTAAAGGAATTGTCAAGGATTATAATACTCTGCTCTTTTACATTGGTCTGTTTTGATTCTGGAAAGCTAGTGTCCTGATTGAACCAGTCATTTTAATCAGGCATCATCCTCTACTCGCTGGCGACAGAATCAAAGTTTGGCGGCTGCGCGCGAGTGGGAGGATGCAAATGGGTCTTCATGACACGTTTGCAGGGGGCTGGGCACCATATTCCCCGGGGTCCTCGTGATTCTCCGATCCTCTGGGCCGGGAATCAGCTGGGCGGTATTTATTACAGATATGTTCCAGATTGACCCTGACATGGTGGACCACATGGTGGGCTAACCCCTCAAGGGTGTTGCCCCAAAAGTCCATCCAAGGGCCACCCTTCTCTCCCCACAATGCAAGTCCTGCTGACCCCACCCCCACCGGACACCCCCACTGCCCCCCCCCCCTGTCCCCGAGACTCACTAAATAAAGAGACACCCCCAGAATAGAAACCCCCGCCTGGAAGCCCCCCAGAAAAGAGAATGCACATCATGCACGTCTGCATCCGATACCCGGGCAGTTTGCACAACACCTTTATCCTGGCACACTCGATGGTTCCCGAAACCTTTGAGACGCTCCACCAAGTGAGGGGTTGACTCTTGGGCGATAGTGATTATCTGCTGTGGTCATGGCTGATGAAACCAATGGGGAGACACACATGCCGTGAGCAGGGCTGTGATCGCGTGGTGTATCAGTGTCCTGAAGATGTGGTTCAGGTGTCTGGACTGCTATGGAGGGGCCCTCTAGTATAATGCTAGGAGAGTCTCCCACATTGTGGTGGCCTGTTGCATCCTCCACAACATTTGGCAGCAGAGGGGGGACATGCTGGAGGAGTGCGATGAATGCCAGGCCTCGTCCGATAAGGTGGAATTGGGGGGGAGCGGGTAGTACCAGGATGGGCAGGGCATGGGGCCCGGCCAAGGAGGCTATGCAATGTGTGAACCAGGGCTGGCGCGCATGGACCGATGCAACCGCCTCCAGGTTCGATGACGGGCAGCACGGTAGCCTTGTGGATAGCACAATTGCTTCACAGCTCCAGGGTCCCAGGTTCGATTCCGGCTTGGGTCACTGTCTGTGCGGAGTCTGCACATCCTCCCCGTGTGTGCGTGGGTTTCCTCCGGGTGCTCCGGTTTCCTCCCACAGTCCAAAGACGTGCAGGTTAGGTGGATTGGCCATGATAAATTGCCCTTAGTGTCCAAAATTGCCCTTAGTGTTGGGTGGGGTTACTGGGGATAGGGTGGAGGTGTTGACCTTGGGTAGGGTGCTCTTTCCAAGAGCCGGCGCAGACTCGATGGGCCGAATGGCCTCCTTCTGCACTGTAAATTCTATGATAGGGGTCTGGCCGACAGCAGCATGAACATCCCACCCGCACATTGCCCCTCCCCCCCATCCGACCAGCTCCTCCTGTGGCCACCTTCCCTGCACCAAACACGTGCCCCCACCCCTGCAACCCCTCCATGACCCCTAACTGCTGCACTGCTGACCTTGGGTTGGCAGTAAGTGTGGGTCTGGTCTATGAGATGGAGGATGATGACGACTCGCTTTGCGTTGCGCTCTGGTGCTCCGCATCATTTGACAATGTCTAACTCCTGCCCAGGTAGCACTTTCCACCATCCACCTGAGTGATCTGTGCATGCGAGTAGGCCATTCCAGCTTATGATCCCACTGAACCCTTGGGGTGGCGGAGGTGGGACGGGGTGATGGGAGGGTTGAGGTGGAGAGGTATGGGGTGTGGCTGTGCACTGCGACGGTGCATGGTGGCTGTCCTGGGGCTCTGGCATCTGCCAGCCTCCCCTCATAACCAGCCCAGCCCATCCGTCACACCTATCTGACAGAGCACCGAGGCAGGTTGAAACATTTGTGAACAGGTGTTTATTGTGAACAGGTGAACATTTATCTACAGGTTTGTACCCTAACCCCTAACATTATACTGTGTGCTGCACCCATGCCAACTTAACTGGTGTCTAACTTTCTGGCCTTACGGGCCCTAACGCTACCTCTAGGTGGATCCCCAGACAGTACATCAGGGGTGGAGGCGGCCTGCTGCGATACCCACCCTTGACCTGGTTCCCCTTTGGCGGCCACCTTCTGGAGTGACCTGACCTGGACGGGCCCGGCATTCTCTCGGGCATCTTAGGTGGCACGGTGCCACCCTCCTCTGCCAACTGCCCATCAGATGTGCCATCATTGGAATTGCTCCAGTTCCACGTGACGCCGGTGCTGGCACATTAATGGATCCTGTATTGCTCATGGGCTGGTACCACTTCTGTGGTCACAGAACACTACCAATTCAGTCCTGGCATCAGCACCTAATCATTGAAACGGAGAATCCAACCCATGGCATTTTTGTGCTCCAACACTGGGTTTTAATACCCAAAGCTGATCATACCAATGATGGTGTGTTTAAATACTGCATTAGATAGATACATGCACCAGTAATTTCAAGGAAATCCTCAAATTTTAAGAGGAGCCCCACCTCTGTGGTGGATAAGTTATCAATATTAATTATCATTTAGAAAGTAAGAAAGTAACAGACACGGGCAGGCAGCAAGAATCTATTAAAAGAAAGTCAGGCCTGACTGACTGGCATGGTCAAGGGTAGCAAAGGTCATGGTTTACAGGTATCTTGGTGACAAGAAGATTGTTTTCAATGGCGTTCAATAGGGTTCAGTGCTTGCACCCCTGATTTTTGTAGTATATGTCAATCATTTAAGGTGGAATTTTCTTGTAATTTGTTAGTGTCAGGCTCTGACTGAGAACCGACGTGTATCTCTCCAGATGCACAGCCGGGTCTTCAGGCCAGATTTTCAGCCACTCTGAGCAAAGATTACCTGGGGGCGTGGTGGATCCCATCACGCTTGTCGGTTCCATAAAGATCAGGGTGCCTGGAGCAGCACTGAAAATAAACTGCCACACAATCTCCTTAAACTTGGAGAATCCCCCGCCAAGCTTTGGGATGGCCCCACCCCGCCATGCAAGTATCAGCGGCTCTGTCCCTCCTCACCCCCACAACCGCACAAGTATCAGGGTCTTTCCCTCTGCCCCCCCCCCCCCATTACCACCATAGTCGTATCATGGGAACTCTCCCCCTCACAGCCAAGACACCCCATCATCACAGCCAAGTGCCCCCTTCTCAGCCAAGTCCCCCTTCCTTCATAGTCATGTTCCCTCTTCACAGCCAAATCTCCACCGTCCCTCCTTAGCCAAGACCCCACTGCCCCTTCACAACCAAGTCCCTCCCATCACAACCAAGTCCACTCCCCTTCACAGCCAAGTCCCCTCTCCTTCATGTCATGTTCCCTCTTCACAGGCAAGTCTCCAGCCGCCTTCACAGCCAAGTACCCCCCCCCTCCCCCACTTCACAGGTATCGACCCTTCCTCCACAACACAGAGAGGGAACCCCCCCGGAGCTCCACAGACTGGAATTGTCACCTGGCACAGGTTGACAGTGCCCCTCTGTGCCAAACATGTCCCACTCCCCCCAGAGGCCCGTCAATAATATTAAAATGTTGTCAAATGTATTTAAATGAGATTTCCGCCTACTCAATATGTAACTAGTGGGGAGTGGGGAAAATCGGGGAAACATGGTCTCGACAGCAAGAATCTCATTTCCCGGCTCTCGCAGGTTTTTGCACCTGCATCCACCGTGAGCGTAAACGGCGACGTGGGTGCAAAATGGCTCCCTTAGACTTAGATGTGGGAGGCGGGATGACGATGTTTGCAAATGATATGAAAATTGTTTGTGTGGTTGACAGTGATGAAGAAGGCTGCATACTGCAGGAAAATATCAATGGATTGGACAGGTAGACAGAAAAATGGCAAATGAAATTCAAACTGGAGAAGCGTGACTACATTTCACCAACAAGTCAGGGAAAATAACATAAATAGTATGATGCTGAGACATACTGAGGAGCAGAGGGGCCTTGGAGAAAATATCCACAGATCCCTTCAGGTAGTAGGACAGTAGATGAAGTGGTTAAGAAGGCATATGAGAGATGTTATATTGTCTGTAAAGAAATGCAAACAAATTGTTTCGAGAATGTACATGCTAAGCATCACCTTTTACTGCTTCATTGTAGTGCAATGCTGAGCAATAGTGCAGCAGTCAATTAGTCCACCAGTCACATGGAGAGCAGCAAAAAATATAGGGCTGGATTCTCCCGAAATGAGACTGTGTCCCCACGTAGGCGTAAAAACGCTGGAGTTTTACTCTGGAGATTTCTGGGACAAAGCGGAGCTGATTCAGTGACCTGCAGGGGGCTAGCAAGGACCCAGAGTAATTCACGCAGCTTTAACTGTGGATATGGGCTTCCGCACTTCCGGTTTTGAGTCGGCACATGCGCACGCCCTGCCGGATGCCATGGCGGTCTCGGACTGCAGAGGCAGACATAGAAATTAGAACACCCGATCAGCCACGCGCCTGAGGATATGACTGTGCGGATATTAACACCGGCCGCCTATAAAACCCCCCACCACCGTGGCGGGATTCTCCCGAATCGGCGCAATGGCCTAACGCTGCCGTAAAAAACGGTGAGAACCACTCCGGCGTCGGGCCGACCGGAAGTTGCGGAATTCTCCGCACTTCCAGGGGCTAGGCCGGTGCCGGAGGGGTTGGCGCCGCACCAGCCGGCGCCGAAGGGACTGCGCGAGTTAGTGCATGCGCATAACCACCGCCCCCCCCCGGGGTCGGATCCCCCCCGCGGACCCCCGAGGACCGCACCAGCCAACGTACCTGCCAGGTCTCGCCGTGTGGGACCATGTCCAATGCACACCGGTGGGACTGGCCAGAAACCGACAGCCGCTCGGCCCATCGGGGCCCGGAGAATTGCCGGGGGGCCACTGGCATGATCCTTGACCCGCCCGAAAACCGGCAGCGGAGAACACGGCAGCCGGCGTCAGAGTGGCGAGGCGGGATTCACGCCACTCCCCGGGGATTCTCCGACCCGGCAGGGGGGTCCCCCCACCCGCCACCAGAGCGACCGCGGACTGAGTCCGCAGCTGCCACATGAGCAATAGCAGGTTAGTTCCACGCCGTCGGGAACGGAGGATCGCTGGGCTGGCCTCTGTCAATGTGTTCCCAGCCACGCGGCGTACTCCGCGAACCCGCCGATTCTCGGGTCCCGGAGATTTCGGCATGAAATTGGATTCTCCGCCCCGGCGCTGAACGCGATTTCGGCGTGGGGCTGCGGAGAATCCAGTCCATATTTGATGAACACTCCAGCTTTTTGACTCTAAAATGTGATTACCTCTGAAACGTAGGGCATTCTGTAGTGGCAATAGGTTGAGTAAAATAGAAAATATTTCAAATAAATTTAATGCTGAAGTAGATTGAAAAATCAAACCAAATTTAGTTTCAGAGCGAGAGAGAGAAAAAACTGATTGGATCGTGTGAAAACAATCACAGCAATAAAAACACAGCTCGAGCCCTTGACAAATTAGAAGGCTGACGATATCATGGAGACATTTGAGAAATTTAAACACAAATGTTAGCTGACATTCTGCAGCTTTCTAACAGGCAACAATGAAGAGGAAAGTGTCAGTTTTGGGGGAAGGAGAGAAAGGGTTAAATGTGTTTAATAGCTGAGAGCCTAGTGAAGAGAACAGCAGAAACCCAGACAAATTTTTCAAAACATCAGCTCACACCTCCATCCAAACCAGCTGAACTGCCAATGGAACTTCAGGGACTGAGGCAGAAATCAGGTGAACCTTGTGGTGTTCTTTGTGTTGCTTATTTCAGGATGATTGGAGTATCGTTCACAAAAACAAAATAGCTTTTACTTAAACAAAGCTATAAATGTATTTACACCACTAACTTGGATTCGACACATACTCCTAAAGAATATACAGTTGATTAATAACATCTAAACTACACTCATCTACCGCTAATCTCACTACTGGTTTCAACTATGATCTGCACTCACTTACACGATCTGCTCT
This sequence comes from Scyliorhinus torazame, assembly GCF_047496885.1. Classification (NCBI taxonomy): domain Eukaryota; kingdom Metazoa; phylum Chordata; class Chondrichthyes; order Carcharhiniformes; family Scyliorhinidae; genus Scyliorhinus; species Scyliorhinus torazame. The sequence continues at coordinate 110,901,720 of NC_092721.1, forward strand.
TCTGACTCGCACTAGCTAACTCCTGCATATTCTCTCCCACAAGGCTTAGCATCACTGCCTTTTCTCGTTGTAAATGTAGCTCCCTCTAGTGGCTACTCCCGACACTTCATTAACCCTTGCAGTGCTTACAGTTATGATAATACCAGAAGCCTGTTCACAATTTCCAAACAAGACTGAAAAATGCAGCGAGGAAATGTAAATTTAATGATGCAGGTGAAAGGCTACTAGATCAGCTCATTTGGGGCTCTGCACACCCTGAAGTACAAAAGGAATTGATTGGAAAGTACAAGTTCACAATATAACAGGCTATAAATACTGTCAGAGGACATGAAGCAATGAGTATAAAAGTAGAGAAGTGTTGTTGCGATTGTATAAGGTGTTGGTGAGACCACATCTGGAGTATTGTGTCCAGTTTTGGTCTCTTTATTTGAGGAAGGATGTGGTGGCCTTGGAGGCAATTCAGAGGAGGTTCACCAGATTGATTCCGGGGATGAAAGGGTTGACATATGAGGAGCAATTGACCAGTTTGGGCTCATACTCGCTGGAGTTTAAAAGGATGAGAATGGATCTGATCTAGGTGAATGAAATACTAAATGGGATTGATAAAGTAAACGTGGACTGAATGTTCCCCCTTGTGGGGAAATCTAGAACGGGAGGTCATGGATATAGGTTGAGAGGTGGTGGATTTAGAACTGAGGTGAGGAGGAACTACTTCTCGCAGAGGGTGGTGACTTTGTGGAACTGGGTACCCTATAGTGGGATGGAATCGGAGTCATTAAATGGTTTCAAGAAAAAGATAGATATATTTTTGATTTAAAAAACTGGTTGAAGGGATATGGGCAACAGGTGGGAGGTGGATTTGAGAGCAGGAAGTGATCAGCCTGATCTGGTTGAATGGCGGAGCAGGCTCAAAGGGCTGAATTGCCTACTTCTTCTCCTAATTCCTATGTTCCTATGTTTCTATAAGTAGACAGATGAAAACATTTAAGGTGGAATTTTTTGAAGTTAATGGGGAAGGGATTATCAGGTGTAAAAGCCTGATAATAATATTTAAATATATTCAAATGGGGGTATCCATTCCATCATTGGTGGGGGTGGGAACAGCCGCAATGGGAAATCCCGATGGTTTGAATCCCATTTTGGGATTCCTGGGGGATTTTCTGTGCCCACTACTGATCCCACCCACGGATATGGGAGCACAGCACCCCCACTTAGCTTTTGGTTTGGTCAAGAGAAAGACAGCAGGGTAGGCACAGCAAAACAACAACAAAATAAAGACACATCCAGATGGTCATGCCAACCTTCATGAAATGTTGAGAGACAAACCTTCCTTATAGTCACTCTGATCTATGCCTCTCTCGGCTAACATGAAATCACCTGCAGAATTGTTAAATGGAAGGCAGCATAATAAACTCTACGAAGCAAATTACTCCCTTCAAGTGATCAGGAGGCAACAAGACAACAACTCACTGATGCACAGGTCAACAATTCATCAAGCATGGTAAATCCTTGACTGGACTGTTGAAAGGACAAACTGTACACGTACAGGATCCACCTGGAACCAAGCAGAGGTTGTTGGTGAAGCTGAAACCCCAAGCTGCACGGTGGTTAGCACTGCTGCTTCACAGCACCAGGGATCCAGGTTCAATTCTATTGCAGACTTCACTATGTAAAATCTCTCACATTCTTGAAAGCTAATTCAATACATTTAATACCCCCAAGTACTTAATCCCTTCTGAAAACAAACAGTTGTATTCATAACTCCACATCAGAGACAGCCAATCTCTTAATAACCTAATTGAATTGTCAAACACTAATAATTGCTATAATGATTGTACTTTAGAGTTATGTGAACAAATGGTTATTTAAACTGTTCATACAGATTGTTTTCAACACACAGCCAAAGCCAGGCTACTTTGGTTTCAATCTTTGAAAGATAGGCTCTTTAGATAGCAACAGTTCCATAGAATGTATCCACCTTTTACGAACATTTACTCACACACTGTGGGTTAAGGTCCTCAGCCTGACAAAAATGGGTCACTGAGTTCAAATGGCCCTGCCGATTTTAGGATTCCTACAAGCATAAGTCACATTCCGCCCTAGTTCCCCATTACAAGAATAGGATCTGCTGGAAATAGCTGCTGGACTTTTGGATCCGAGTTCTCCATGACTTAAATATAATATAGGCCTATGTTTCGGATTATTTGATATTTGCAGTGAGCACTGAAAATAAAAACAAAAAATAACTCATTCTTTTGTGCTGGCATTCTTAACCATGAATAAATTAAACTACCCTCGAAAAATGTATTGTTTCTGGGTTAAAAAGTTGTATCTCTTTTTATTGCTGTGAATTTATTGTGCCTACCCACATCCTATAGCAATCCTTTCCACCAGCCAAATGTCACTCTGAAATTCCCTAAAATAATAACATCTTCAATCCAATTTTGCCCTCTCTCTGATCATTTAAGAGCCTCCTTAAAACATGTGAGCAAGGAGCAAGAGTAGGCCCTTCAAGCCTGCTCCATTTAGTAAGATCTGGTAGAAACTTCAAATCTGCATACCACCTGCTCCCTATTAACCTATTAGCCTCTTGCTAACCAAGAATCTATCCACATCGGTCTTAAAAAGATTCAAAGACTCTGCTTCGACCACCTCTTCAGGAAGAGAATTCGAAAGACTCACAAACCTTTGAGTGAAAAAATGTCACCTCATCTCCATTTTAAATGCATGACCTCTTATTTTTGAACATTGACCCCTAGTTCTAGATTCTTCCACAGGGGGAAACATCCTCTCCACACCCGCCCTGCCAAGACCTCAAGTCCTTATATATTTCAATCAAGTTGCTTCCTACTCTTCTAAATTCCAGTGGATACAAGCCTAGCCTTTCTAATCTTTCCTCAACAAACAACCCATCAATCCAGATATTGCGTCCAATGCATTTACACCCTTCCTTAAATAAGGTGTCCAATACTGTACTTCAACCCAGGTTTTAGTCATCTTCCAAATATCTTCTTCCTTAGCTTGGTATCTATTTTAAACCAATTACTGCTTTGTGAACCATACAGGAATGAGTCTGTGTTCAATGCTATATAAATGCAAATTGAAGTTGATGCAAGCAAGAGTTTCTTAAATATTTATGATGTTACCACATAACCTTAAGACGAACTTCTCAATATTTTTGCACTGCCAGGATGATGCATACCTATCCCAAAGAATGTTATGAAATTATTTGTGAGATTATGGGCTTGTGGGTTGATTGTTCAATATCTTTTTTCTGAATGATTTGACAACAAGGATAAAATCCAATCTGTGCACTTAACCAGATCAACCAGCAGCAGGTTATTCATTCCTCTTCAGCGGTGATTTTAATCAACATATGAAACACTGGCAGTGTAAACACCAAGGACTAATAGGAGCTGGTTTAGCACAGTGGGCTAAACAGCTGGCTGGTAATGCAGAACAAGGCCAGCAGCGCCGTATTGGCCTCCCAAACAGGCGCCGGAATGTGGCCACTAGGGGCTTTTCACAGTAACTTCATTGAAGCTTACTTGTGACAATAAGCGATTGTTACTATTATTAAATGTGTCAATTTATGTTTATTGATTTTTCCACAAAAATAAGGGGATTTGTTTCAATGAATTGCCTTTTTAAAAACAATCTAAGGTGGTCCCATGCCTCAGATGTTCATTTTTCAGCCATTGAAGACGATGGAGAAAAGATTTATTTATATCTTTCAATGCTTGGCCTCTCTCTATGATCCCCAAAATGCAGTCTCAAACCCACAGATGCACATACAGTCAATTGTCAACAGCTCGATCTGATAATACAATCACCTGGAATTGGTAATCTTGTTGCTGAATGGAACAAACTGTTGGGCTTAGACATTACAAACAGCTCAGTGTTCGAGATGAGCACATGCATTCCATCCAAAACGCTTCTTGCTGTCCTTTTTACGTATTAATGCACCATTTTTTATGTATCGTATACAGTTTTTCCAATTATAATCCAACAGAGAATTTAATTTAAAAATGCATGTTTTTCGTAATTCAATTATTTAAAAACTGAAAGGTGCATTAATTTGATGAAGGAGAGCATTAGCATTTTTTAATGTGTAAAATAATTATACCTTGTAAAACTATAGTAAGGAATTTTAAAACTAAAAAACTCTTACCTAGTTTATATGTACAGTTAGCATAATTAATAATTTTATGCCTATTTGATCAATGATACAAATTGACCCTTATTCTTTCAGGGAAAAAAAACTTTAAACAAAGTTTGTGATTCTAAGCAGAAGCAAAGATTGTTTTTACACAGACCACTTGTGCTCTAAACTGGATAGCATAGTGGGGGGAAAGTCATTCATGCTATGCTAATTCTAGCTAAGCAGACTTACTTCAATTTCCAAAGTGCAGAGAGAGCTATTTACCACTCCTTACACAGTTTTCTTCGATGGGTATCAGTTAACAGCGCTATGAAGGTTGTGGCCCATGGTACTGCCCTAGGGATTTGTCATAGTTTGAGTAGCACTGTTTGAAGTGGTGACAAGTAAATACATTTCTCCTCGATTTCTTTCCCATACAGCACCATATGTACTTCTCAAAAGGTTGTAACAACAACAACTTGCATTTCTATTGCACTGCTCCGAGCCTCAGTGAACAGTTCTCCAGCATGTGGCCGCCTGGCCTGCCAGCAGCACCACTGGGGCAATGTTGCACGGGGTCCAAGATGTCATCCATCCTGTGTAATAACTGTGAGGAGTTGGATAGGGTGTGAGACTGACAACCAGTGATGTCTTCCAGCCTGGGGCTTTCCATGTTCCCCATTGCTCCACCCCCACACACACATTTCCTGCCATCCGACACATCCTGCCGAAACACCTCCCGCCGCAGCAGAGGACCCTGGTCACCAGCCCCACACCCTGTACCCCAGACACCCACACGTAATGTTACCTGGACCGTGCGGAGGTCCCTTCACTAGTGCACTCACCCACCCTGCAGTCGCAGAAGTGTCCCCGGTTCTGGGGCCCTGCCCCTGAGCGTTCAGATGCTGGCTGCTGTGTCCAGTGTGTTGCTTCCTGCAGTGTTCAGGCACAATATCCAGGCATCATGGTCTGATTGAGATGCGAGGCGATAACCCCCATATGCTCCATGGCACACCTACCCACAGGAAACTACTTGGGAGATAGAGGTGCTCACTTAACTATGATTGCCAATTTCCAATTAGCAATAGCCTTCAGCCACAGGGCCAAAGGTCTCCACGGTCAGTGGGAGTTAGGTGGTCGGTGGGGCAGGCTGTCTGAGGCTGGGGTTGTCTCCAGAATGGGACTATGCGGTCCAGGGGTTGGCACAATGGACCTGCGGGTGCTGAAACCCCCACCCCCATACCCCTCAGCCATGGCCATGTGCGGACACAATCTCCATCCCCTCAAACCCCCCCTCTCGATGATGGCCCACCCTGACCGAGGCTCTTATGGATGTTAAAAGGAAAGCTTAAAGGATTACTTCGTGTTGTATTCTTTGGGGGTTGTATTTGCATTAATGGTTGCTAAGATGTTCACTGTATGTTTTAAAAATGTTAACTTGAGTTCATAGGATAAACATTGTTTTGCTTTGAAAAAATACGTTTCCATTTCTGCTCTACCACACCTGTAGAATGGGCCGTGTGCTCCCCATACCACAATCGAGTAAAAGTTGTGGATCAGGTGAACTCCATGATACACTTTGGGGTTCTCTAAACCCTGGCCCATAACAGGCCCAGAGGGAAGGGGAACTGGAGTCTCAGCTCTTGCAATTGACCAACAGATTTGATGTTTTTAAAGCTTGTTTGGATGAGAGTGGGTGTTGCAGGGTGGATAAGCCAACTGACCATTACATCGTGGTGCAGGAAGTCATTCAAGTGGGGGGAGTCAGAAGGAATGTAATGGTAGAAGCAGACAGCAGAGTCAGAGGGATTGACACTGTTCTCTGCAGCAAAAATAGTGATTCCAGAGGCTGTGTTGCCTGCTCAGTACCCGGGTTGAGGACATTGGCTTGGGGCTGGAGAGGAACTTTCAGTGAGAGGGAGAGAATCCAGTCATTGTGGTCATTGTAGGTACCAACGACATAGGCAGGACAATGAAAGAGTGTCTGCGTAGTCAGTATGAGAAGCTTGGCACCAAATGAAGAAGCAGCACTTCACAGGTCATAATCTCTAGTTATTATCTGAGCCATGTGCAAATTGGGATAGGACAAATCAGATTCGGGAGATGAATGCGTGGTTCAAAAACTGGTGTGGAAGAAGCGGGTTCCAGTTCATGTAGCATTGGCACCAATCCTGGGATCTGTACCATTGGGATGGTCTACACCTGAACTGTTCTGGGGCCAGTGTTCCTGGGAGCCTCTTAACTAGAGAAGTGGAGAGGGTTTTAAATGAAGGAGTGGGGGCAGAGATCAAATTTGGGAAGATGTGATCAATCAAAGGATAGAGAAAAAGCAAAAGACAAAGATATTTTTATGGGTAATAAAAAACAGACCATGACAGGAAGGGATACAAAGTACACACCTAACAATAAATCAACTTATGAGACTGGAGGTTATAATGAGTAAAATGATAAAACTAAAGGCTCTGCATCTGAATCCATGAAGCATTAAAAAAAAACAGTTGAACTAAGAGCACACATATAAATCAGTATAATCTGATAGCCATTACAGAGACATGGCTGCTGGAGGACATGGATTGATACCTGAATATTAAAGGATACAAGACATTCAGGATGAATTGGAAGTTGGAGCAGTGGCTCTGTTAATTAATGATAGTGTTAGCACACTAGAGAGGAGGAATTAAGTTCGGGAAACCAGGATGTGGAAATGGTTTGGGTAGGGGCAAGAGGTTACTTGTGTAAGCCATGTACAGGCCACGGCCCCATACTAATACCACATGGTAAAATGGGGCATAAGCAAAGAAATAATGAGAGCTTGTCAGAAAGGCAGGGTGATCATTGTGGGAGATTTTAATTTGCATATAGACTAGAAATGTCAGATCGGCAAAGGTGGCCTAGATGAGAAGCTCACTGGACGTTTTCAGTATAGTTTCTTAGAAAAGCAAGTTCTGGATCCAACCAAAGAACAGGCGCTAAGAGACCTGTGTTATGATACAGTACCAGTCTCTAATTTATGTTAGGATACCAGACGAGAAACCCCAACAATTTGCAAATTGTAAAGATACTTCACCCCAGGAGTGATGATTCTGACCAATCTGTTGTGTTAAAACAAATTTAATTTAAACACAGCATCAACATCAAATAAATAGCATCATGATTAACAGTTAAAACAGTTCTTAAATAAAAGGAAAACTTTAACTATCTACACCTTCCACCAATTCAAAGGAATCAACCCCAGACAGTTCATATGCCACTTATAAATAAAGTTAACAATACAAGTTACATGCTTATCTGTGCAGACCTTTTCACTGAGAGATCCTTTTTAAGAGCAGACGCCAAAATCGCAGAAGGCGATTGGGTGGAGAATAGCTTTCGATGCCGAAATCGGGGTAGGTGCCGTTTTGAAGCCAAATTGGGTTGCTCCGGCACCCTGAAAATGGCGTAAAATCGCCACTCGACGCGTGGGGTGAAAGTACAGTAGGCATATCATTAGCGGGCCTGACACCCTATGGTCCGCGGCCTCTAGGATTCACCACCTCCGATGGACCAAGTTCCCGATGGCGTTGTTTACTTGTGGTTTTAAAAATCGTGAACTTGCCGTCCTGGCTGCTGAACGAGAGAGAGGAGGTAGGAAATGGCGTGGAGTTACTGCGGGCTTCGGCCCATACAACGGCTGTGCTGGCCGCGGTGGGGGGGGGGGGGGCCCTACCAGCACCGGGACAGGGGAGAAGGAGGGGGAGGGTGGGCTGAAAAGCCAGGGTGCCCCCCCACGGGACTGGGGTGTTGCCCAGCCACCGACCGCCATTCTAGAGCCATCCTGTTGCCCACCCACTGACCACCCACCCCGGCCCCTGGTTCTACGTAGTGGCACCGGCCATATGGTGCGCCCACCTCCGCACCCCACCCCCCACCGCAGTGCGCCCCCCGGCCCCTAATACCCCGCCCAACCGGCAGCCACCCATCGGGGTAACCACCCAGGGCCACACCCAAGGCAGCCCCCAGTGAGGGCACTGCCAGCTAACGTTACCCCTGGCAGCAGGGACGGGCGCCAGGACCGGGGACACAAAAGGGACCAGATACCGACAGGGCAGGGGCATGGGGTACATGTGGGGCCCGCAGTGCCAACCAGAGCTACCATGCAACCCATGGCACCTGGCTGGGCATGGCGGTATACGCCATGCTAAGATGTTGCCCTTCCATCCCTGCAGACAATGGCATTCGGACATTACCCAGCAATGCTGGCCACTGTGGTGATGGCCGCAGCTCTGTGAGATGTCCTGAAGCCACGTGAGCAGAGGCCGCTTGGAGAGGAGGAGGAAACTGCAGTAGTGAAGCGGGCAGCAGAGGGGCAGGTTGCTGCCGCATAGGCTGGAGGGCCGGCTGCCCCACAGGCCAAGGAAGAGGAGGAGGTGTCATGGAGCTGTAATAATATGCAGACATGTAACCAATGGGTAATCAGAACAAGACACACCCAATGCTTACAGTGCAGAAGGAGGCCATTCAGCCCATCGAGTCTGCACCGGCTGCTGGAAAGAGCACCCTACCCAAGGTCCACCCCCCCCCCCCACCCCCCCACCGCGGCAGCACAGCCGTTGTATGGGCCGAAGCCCGCAGTAACTCCACGCCATTTCCTACCTCCTCTCGCTCATTCAATGCAGCACGGTAGCATTGTGGATAGCACATTTGCTTCACAGCTCCAGGGTCCCAGGTTCGATTCCGGCTTGGGTCACTGTCTGTGCGGAGTCTGCACATCCTCCCCGTGTCTGCGTGGGTTTCCTCCGGGTGCTCCGGTTTCCTCCCACAGTCCAAAGATGTGCGGGTTAGGTGGATTGGCCATGATAAATTGCCCTCAGTGTGTCCAAAATTGCCCTTAGTGTTGGGTGGGGTTGCTGGGTTATGGGGATAGGGTGGAGGTATTGACCTTGGGTAGGGTGCTCTTTCCAGGAGCCGGTGCAGACTCGATGGGCTGAATGACCTCCTTCTGCACTGTAAATTCTATGATAATCTATGATAATCTATGATAATCAATGGATAATCAGAACACCCAGCGATGGAATCACCACACGAGGGCATCACACAACCACTATAAAAGTCAAGACACACAGGCCCTCTGCCCCTCACACTGGCAGAAACCTAGAGAGCAAGATGTGTGTAGTAAGCAGCACCGTCACACCACTACATGTGGTCTAGAGTAAGTTCATATAGTTAGTAGAGTGTACTATGTTACTAGAGTCAGATCAGTAGAGTATAGAACTCATTTAGGAGCTTTGTTAATTGCTCAATAAATACGTTCAACTTACCTCGAGGTCTGGAATATTCTTCAACAGCGCCCACACCAAGTTGTGGCTTATAAAGTAACATAACAACACAGGAGCTGCCACATGAGACCGTGCGTGTACCAATGTCGCATGTCATTCGAGGACCTGCCGGAACGGGCCTGCCGCCGTAGACTGCAGATGAGCAGAGGGAACTGTGCGACACATCTGCCAGATGGCGCATCTGGCACACAGCAGGGGTATGGGAGAGGATCCCGCTCCTGATGGCTGTCAAGGTGACGGTTGCCCTGAACTTTTACGCAATGGGGTCCTTCCAGTCGCCGAGTGGGGACCTGTCCGGTATCTCATAGGGCTCAGTGCACAGGTGCATCCGCGCCAGCACAGATCCCCTACACGCCCAGGCAGATCAGTACATGCAGTTCCATGTGGACCGAGCCCACCAGGTGCCCGGGCAGCGGGATTCACTGCCATCGCCGGGGTGCCCTGGATCCAGGGAGTGCTTCGGCATCCTCAAGATGCTCTCTGGACCATCCAATACGAGGCTAAGAGGGTCACCCGCATCGTGGTGGGCTGCTGCATCCTCCATAACATAGCACAGCAGAGGGGCGTTGTGCTGGAGGAGGAGGATGAGGAGGAAGGGCTAGCCTCGTCCGATGAGGCAGATGTGGGGGAGGGGGACGATGAGCAGGACATGGTGCCCAGGCAGGCACAGGAGACCGCACAATGCCATCGCCAGGGCCAGCACGCACGGGACGCTCTGATCGCGACACGGTTTACTAGGAGGATGGGGGTGGTGGCTGGCCAGGGGCACGGGCACCACATCCCAGAGCCACACCCACTCACCTCCCACACCACCGAACACCCTCACCTCCCACACCACCAAACCAACCGCATGCACCCCCCCTCCGTTATACACACCTGCAGCGTTAGGAGCTGGGGGCCCTGGGTGTATAGTAACTGCGGGTCTGGTCCATGGGATGGAGGATGATGACAGCCCTCTCTGCGATGAGCTCCAGTGCTCCACATTGTTAGACAATGTCTGACTCATGCCTACAGTAGCACCTTCCACCTGGGTGACCCCTTCACGCGAGCTGGCCTGTCCATCACATGGTCCCGTCGGATCCCTGCAGTGGGGATGCTGGGGATGGTCGAGGCGGGGGTGGGGGGGGGGGGGGGGGGGGTGGGGGGGGGACGGTCCACCCATGGGCCCTGCATTTGTCCTCCATCCCCCACTCCCCCCAGCCAGCACTGACCATCCCACTCCCACACACAGCAGGCAGAGCACCGCGGCAGGTTTCAACGGTGGTTACAGGTGTTTATTGTGTGGAAATATAGACGCGAGCCCCATAACTCAACTGTGACCTGCACCCGTGACAACTTAACTGGGGTCTAATTTTCTGGCATTACGGGCCCTAACACTGTGCCTATGTGGTTCCCCAGACGGTACAGCAGGAGTGGAGGTGGCCTGCTGTGACTCCTGCCCTGCAACAAGGGGCTTGCTTCTCCTGGGCTGACCCGGCCTGAATGGGCCAGGCTGCTGTTCGGGTGCGCCGGGTGGCATGGTGCCACCCATTGCCCACCAGCTGCACCAGGGATAGGAGGGGGCGGGAGGGAGGGGGGGGGGGGGAGTCCGAGGTGCTGCACTGTTCAGGCTCCTCCCCTGCAGGAGTCATTGGCACCTGCCTCATTACCTCCTCTTCCCTCGGGTGCCCAATAGCCCTGGGCTACTCCATTGGATGGACGTGCGACCGGAACCATCCCCTTGTCTGCTCCAACTTGCTGTACCAGATGCAATGTGTGGTGCGTACCAGATAGTGTCCCAGGAACTTCTTCACTAATGTGCTCAACCAAGGTGATAGTCTCTGGGATGCTGGAGGGTGTTGGAGACAGCCGTGATGGAAAGACAGTGTCCTCCTCCGACCCGCGTTCCGGGGTGTCCTGGATCTCGGGCAGAGGGCTGGTGGTCGAGCTGCTCTCCCTGTCAGTGCTCTGCTCTCTGGGGGGCAGTGGTTCTGACACTGGCTGAGTGCGCGGGTCTCCGGATAGCCAGCCCCATCTCCGTCAGGTCCTGTAAGATACAATATGACATGCATCATTAGACAGCGGGCCGGGGGGGGGAGGGGGGGGGGGGGGGCATGAGGGGTAGGTGGGCTGAGAGGGATGTGGGCTGGGAGGGATGAGGGGGTGTATGGGGTCAGGGGGGGTGAGGAGGTGTGGGAGGGGTGGCGAGTCCACACATGTGTCATGGGGATCCGCAATTAAGCAGGGTCTCACTTGCTCGCCGACCTCCACCTCGGTGACCTCCCGTTCCTCCGGGCCGCCGACCACGTCCAGTGCCCTCGGCTCGGGCATGGTGAGAGGCCGCAGGTCTGGTGGTTCTCCCTCCAGTCTTCTCCCACTCCCGAGGGGGGGAAGCACAAACAACGACACTGTTAGATGGACTGACGCATGCAGTTCAGGGGTTGGGTAGATGATGGCATCAGTGGCCAGGGCACCCGGCCATTGCAGCTGGCATGGGTGCTGGCTTTTGGGGCAGGATGATGGTTCATCCATCCCCCGGGGGGAGGGGCCAGGTTACGGTGTGTGTGGGAGGGCGGGGACAGTGCCAGAGGCACAGTGCTGCCTACTCACCGTGGCTGCCTGAAGAGGTCGTGGAGTTTCCTCCGGCACTGCTAGCCAGTCCGGACAACATTACCCATGGCGCTGACCACCCCTGCCACCTGCACCCAGGCACGGCAAACGGCGGCGCCTGGCAACCTTCCTCCCAGGCTGGGGTACAGGGTCATCCTTCTTCCCTCCACCGCGTCCAGGAGGGTCTCCAGCTTAGCATTCCTGAACCGTGGCGCTGCGCGCCTTCCAGTCATCTTGTTGGCTGGGACGGTGCGTGTGGGGGGAATGACCGTTTAAGTGCGGCTGCGGCGTGTGAGCCTCGTGTCGCCAATTGTGGACCCAGAGAATCCGGCACTGCTTTGCATGGAAGCCCATTTAGAGTTGCTGAATTGGTGCACCTGTTGCGTCGTTTTTCCTGTCTTAAAACACCAGTTCCCACGCCGGCATCAGCACTTAGTCACAAAATCAGAGAATCCAGCCCCTGATCTGGGTACCTTAACCTAGGTTCTTAAATAATATTACTGCAACAAATATATATCATAACCCAGGAATTTAATAATGTTACTGCAACCGATTAAAATACAAAATATCTAATAATTTCTTACATTCATCGCACCTGGTGTCATTATGTTTTTTATGTCAGTGGTTCTGAAGGATGGTTTTTTTAAAAATATATATTTTATTGAAATTTTTCGTTCACAATTTTTTCCCCTTACACATCAAACATAAAGAAAATTTAACAGTACATGTAACATGTTAACCACACTCTAATAAAAAGTAACTAACCAACATGGTAAACTAATCAATGAACATAAAATGAAACTTTCCCCTCCCCCCTCCCCCTCCCCCTCCCCCCTGGGTTGCTGCTACTGGTCATCTATCTTCCCTCTAACATTCCGCTAGGTAGTCGAGGAACGGTTGCCACCTTCTGGTGAACCCTTTAGCCGATCCTCTCAGTGCAAACTTAATCTGCTCCAGTTTTATGAACCCCGCCATATCGTTTATCCAGGCCTCCAGTCCGGGGGGTTTTGCTTCCTTCCACATGAGTAAAATCCTACGCCGGGCTACTAGGGACGCAAAGGGCACGACATCGGCCTCTTTCGCCTCCTGCACTCCCGGCTCATCCGCAACTCCAAATAAAGCTAACCCCCAGCCTGGTTTGACCAGGACCTTCACCACCTTCGAAATCACTCCCGTCACTCCCCTCCAATACCCCTCCAGCCAGTGTCGGGCACAACCAAAACATATGTGTGTGGTTTGCCGGGCTTCCGCCGCACCTCCCACACTTGTCCTCCACTCCGAAGAACCTGCTTAACCTTGCTCCCGTTATGTGTGCTCTATGTAGCACCTTAAATTGAATCAGGCTAAGCCTGGCACACGAGGAAGAGGAATTTACCTTGCTTAGGGCATCAGCCCACAGACCCTCCTCTATCTCCTCCCCGAGCTCTTCTTCCCACTTTCCTTTTAGTTCGCACACCAGCTCCTCCCCCTCTTCTCTCATCTCTCGGTATATCTCTGACACCTTGCCCTCCCCGACCCACACCCCCGAGAGCATTCTATCCTGGATCGGGAGCAATGGAAATTCCCTCACCTGTTGTCTTGTGAACGCCCTCACCTGCATATACCTAAAGAAATTTCCCCAGGGCAGCTTATACTTTTCCTCCAACGCTCCCAAGCTCGCAAACGTCCCGTCTATAAATAAATCTCCCACCCTCCTAATTCCCAACTGGTGCCAGCTCTGGAATCCTCCATCCATCCTCCCTGGGGCAAACCTATGGTTGTTCCTGATTGGGGACCCCACCAGGGCTCCCAGCACACCTCTCTGTCGCCTCCATTGTCCCCAGATATTTAATGTTGCCGCCACCACTGGGTTCGTGGTAAATTTCTTTGGTGAGAATGGTAGTGGCGCCTTCACCAGCACCTCTAGACTCGTCCCTTTACAGGACTTTCTATCTAGTCTTTTCCACGCCGCTCCCTCTCCCTCTATCATCCATTTACGGATCATCGCCACATTGGCGGCCCAATAGTAGTCGCCCAAATTCGGCAGCGCCAGTCCCCTCTATCTCTGCTACGTTGTAAGAACCCCCTCCTTACCCTCGGAACGTTCCCTGCCCACACGAAGCTCGTGATGCTCCTGTCTATTTTTTTAAAGAAGGCCTTAGTGATCAGTATAGGGAGACATTGGAATACAAATAGGAACCTCGGGAGGACCATCATCTTAATTGCCTGCACTCTGCCCGCCAGTGACAGTGGCTGCATATCCCACCTCTTGAAGTCGTCTTCCATTTGTTGCACCAGTCGTGTCAGATTAAGTCTGTGCAAGTTTCCCAGCTCCTGGCTATCTGAATCCCCAGGTATCAAAAGTTTCTTTCCACTTTCCTTAAAGGCAGGCCATCTATCCCTCTACTCTGGTCCCCAGGGTGTATCACGAAAAGTTCACTCTTCCCCACGTTAAGCCTATATCCGGAGAAATCTCCGAACTCCCTCAATATCTGCATGACCTCTGTCATCCCCCCCACTGGGTCCGTCACATACAGCAGTAGGTCATCCGCGTAGAGTGACACTCGGTGTTCTTCTCCCCCTCTAATCACCCCTCTCCATTTCCTGGAGTCTCTCAGCGCCATGGCCAGTGGTTCAATTGCCAATGCGAACAGTAATGGAGATAGCGGGCATCCCTGTCTTGTTCCCCTGTATAGTCGGAAATACTCCGATCTTTGCCGACCCGTGACCACACTTGCCGTTGGGGCCCCATAGAGGAGTTTGACCCAGCTAATAAACCCGTTCCCGAACCCGGACCTCCTCAGCACCTCCCATAGGTACTCCCACTCCACCTTGTCAAATGCCTTCTCTGCATCCATTGCCGCCACTATCTCTGCCTCCCCCTCTACTGGGGGCATCATTATCACCCCTAATAGCCGTCGCACACGTTGACATTTAGTTGACTCCCCTTTACGAATCCTGTCTGGTCTTCGTGCACCACCCCCGGGACACAGTCCTCTATCCTCGATGCCAGCACCTTTGCTAGCAATTTGGCGTCCACATTTAATAGTGAAATAGGCCTATAGGACCCGCACTGCAGCGGATCTTTATCCCGTTTCAAAATTAGTGATATCGTCGCCTCCGACATTGTCGGGGGTAGAGTCCCTCCTTCCCTGGCCTCGTTAAAAGTCCTCACCAACAGCGGGGCCAGCAGGTCCACATATTTTCTATAAAATTCCACCGGGAACTCATCTGGTCCCGGAGCCTTCCCTGCCTGCATGTTCCCCAGCCCCTTGGTAACCTCGTCCACCCCAATTGGTGCCCCCAGGCCTTCCACCTCCTGCTCCTCCACCCTCGGGAACCTTAATTGGTCCAGAAACTGCCGCATCTCCTCTTTTCCCTCCGGGGGTTGGGACCTATAAGGTCTTTCGTAAAAGGTCTTAAACACCCCGTTTATCTTCCCTGCTCTCCGCACCGTAGCTCCCTTTTCGTCTCTAATTCCCCCTATCTCCCTCGCCGCTGTCCTCTTTCGCAGCTGATGGGCCAACAGGCGACTAGCCTTTTCCCCATATTCATACCTCATCCCCTGTGCCTTCCTCCACAGCACCTCCGCCCTCCTGGTGGTCAGAAGGTCGAACTCCGTCTGGAGTCGTCGTCTCTCTCTGTACAGTCCCTCCTCCGGGGTCTCCGCAAATTCTCTGTCCACCCTTAAGATCTCCCCCAGTAATCTTTCCCTTTCCTTGGCCTCTGTTTTCCCTTTGTGGGCCCTGATGGAGATCAGCTCTCCTCTGACCACCGCCTTTAGTGCTTCCCATACCACTCCCACTCGGACCTCCCCGTCGTCATTGGCCTCCAGGTACCTCTCAATACATCCCCGCACTCTTCCACAGACTCCCTCATCCGCCAACAATCCCACATCTAAATCGCCAGAGTGCACGCTGCTCCCTCTCCTCTCCTAGTTCCAGGTCCACCCAGTGTGGGGCATGATCCGAAATAGCTATGGCAGAATACTCAGTTTCTTCCACCCTCGAGATCAACGACCTTCCCAAAACAAAAAAAATCTATCCCGGAGTACACCTTATGAACATGGGAGAAGGAGGAGAACTCCCTGGTCCTCGGTCTAAGAAATCGCCATGAATCCACTCCCCCCATTTGGTCCATAAACCCCTTAAGCACCTTGGCCGCTGCCGGCCTTCTTCCGGTCTTAGATCTGGATCTATCTAACCCTGGGTCCAGCACGGTGTTGAAGTCTCCCCCCATTATCAAGTTTCCTACCTCCAGGTCCGGTATACGTCCCAGCATCCCGCATCATCCCAATTCGGGGCATATACGTTAACCAACACAACCTCCATTCCCTCCAGCCTGCCACTCACCATTACATATCTGCCTCCACTATCTGCTACAATGCTCCTTGCTTCGAATGATACACGTTTCCCCACCAGTATGGCCACCCCTCTATTCTTTGCATCCAGCCCTGAATGGAACACCTGTCCCACCCATCCTTTCCTTAACCTAACTTGGTCCGCCACCTTCAGGTGCGTCTCCTGGAGCATAGCCACGTCTGCCCTCAGTCCTTTCAAGTGCGCGAGCACTCGGGCCCTTTTAATCGGTCCATTTAGGCCTCTCACGTTCCACGTGATCAGCCTCACTAGGGGGCTACCTGCCCCCTTCCCGTGTCGACTAGCCATCACCCTCTCTAGGCCAGTCCCACGTCCCGATTCCGCGCTCCCACTCGTTCCCCAGGTGGCGCATTCCAGCCCCGACCACCCTTTCTTTAGCCAGTTCCTCTTTGATTTCTGCAGCAGCAACCCAGTTATCCTCCGCCCCCCCCTCCCCCGCTAGATCCCCCTCTAGCGTGATTGCTCCCCCCATATTACTTCCGCAAGTCAGCTGACTTCAACTGACCCCGGCTTCTCCTGCTCACTCCTTGACCCCCCCCCCCCCCCCCGTGTGGGGAACTCCCATCTACCTTGCACCTATCTTCCCGCCATTATCTGTCTGGCGCGGGAACATCTCTGTAGCTGACCCGCCCCTTGTGGCGCAGCTCCCTCTGCCACCCCACTCCCATTCCTCATCCTCCGCCTATGTCTCTTCTTCCCCCCCCCCCCCCACCGGCGCCCACATTTCTTAGTGTCCCCCCCTTCCCAATTTACATCTCTATATACATCGACAGTGACATTTCCCTCTAATATCAGTCCCTCAGTTCCGATCCAATTTCTTATCTTTAATAAAGGTCCATGCTTCTTCCGCCGTTTCGAAGTAGTGATGTATCTCCTGGTACGTGACCCATAGTCGCGCCGGCTGCAGCATCCCGAACTTCACCTTCTTCTTGTGTAAATCCTCCTTGGCTCGATTAAAACTCGCCCTCCTTCTCGCCACCTCCGCACTCCAATCCTGGTACACCCGTACCACTGCATTCTCCCATCTACTACTCCGTACCTTTTTGGCCCATCTCAGAACCACTTCTCTATCATTAAAGCGGTAAAATCGCACGATTGTCGCCCTAGGTGGTTCTCCCGCCTTTGATCTCCTCGCCGGGACCCGATGAGCCCCCTCCACTTCTAAGGGGCCCGAAGGGGCCTCAGCTCCCATCAGCGAGCTTAGCATCGTGCTCACGTAAGCCCCGCAGTCCGCTCCTTCCACTCCCTCAGGGATACCCAGGATCCGAAGGTTCTTCCTTCGTGCTCTGTTTTCTAGGGCCTCAATCCTTTCAATGCACTTTTTGTGGAGCGCCTCATGCGTCTGTGTTTTGACCGCCAGGCCCAGGATCTCGTCCTCATTATCCGTCACCTTCTGCTCCACCACGCGGAGCTCTGTCTCCTGGGTCCTTTGTGCCTCCTTAAGCCCCTCAATTGCCTGTAGCATCGGGGCCAGCACCTCCTTCTTAAGTAGCTCCACACACCGTCTTAAAAATTTGTCTTGATTGGGCCCCCATGTCGCCTGGGCTTTCTCCGCCGCCATCTTGCTTCTTTTTCCCTTCTGTCCCTATCGTCGAGGATTCCTCGCGATGTAGCTGCCGCCGCCGATATTTTTCTCTTTCGTTGAGGGGGACTCCCTATTAACTCACCCCACACCGGGTTTCGTCGTGAGAAAATTTCCTGTTGGGGCTCTGAAAAGAGCCCGAAGGTCCGTTGGAGCTGGAGCCTCCGAAACGTGCGGCTTAGCTAGGCATCGCCGCAACCGGAAGTCCCGTTCTGAAGGATGGTTGACTCTATGTTGTGTCTCCAGGTCAAAGTTGACTGGAAATATATCCCCCAAAGCAATTGATAGCTGTGACCATTTGCCCTACCAAATCTTGTAAAGCAATGGCCTGGGAACATAGGGTATTGAAGCTGACTGAGGAACCCTTTTATTTCTTCATATTAAAGACAATTTCACGTTAACACAGTTTGATGGGTGCAATCTGTTATTTTGAAGAATTGCAGCCAGGAAACAAATAAAGGTGCTTTTCCATGTCTGCCCATGCCTGAAATTAAAGCTGTATGACTTTTTTCATATTTTCTGCATGCATTAAGGGTTAACTATCTGTAAAATATAGATACCGGTCACAGTGATATTTTTGTGTTGACTAATTACTGCCTTGGTCTGTTACTGATCTAAGTTACTATTTGTTTGGTCATTGTATTTGCAGGAATAAACCTGCCATAATTTTTAGTCTCCTCCTGCTATTGTACTTTGAGAGACTAGTGTAACACACGTCAGACTGTTATATTCAGAAATGTTAAATGCAATCTGCAGTGTAACTGGAGTGAGGCCGCCCTAATTAACCAAATGGATACCGATTGCACTATGTGAACTGCCACATTTGAATTTGGACTGTAATGCACATTGTGCCACAACATCTTTTTGAATAAAAGTAATTAAAAACACTAAAGCATCAGGGGGCACGGTAGCACAGTGGTTAGCACAGTTGCTTCACAGCTCCAAGGTCACAGGTTTGATTCCCCCCCGGCTTGAGTCACTGTCTGTGCGGAGTTTGCATTTTCTCCCTGTGTGCGTGGCTTTTCTCCGGGTGCTCTGGTTTCCTCCCACAGTCCAAAGATGTGCAGGTTAGGTGGATTGGCCATGCTAAATTCCTCTTAGTGTCCAAAAAGGTTGGGTGGGGTTACTGGGTTACAGGGATGGGGTGGAGGTGTGTGCTCTTTCCAAGGGCCGGTGCAGACTTGATGGGCCAAATGTTCTCCTTCTGTACTGTAAATTCTATGATTCTATGATAAGTCATTAATATATCATTTCAATTGTCCATGACTGTATCATATGTTTATCTTATTGCAGGATAGATTTTTATGTTCCGGTTTAGGTACTCTAAATTGGGACAGCTCACTGGGCTGAAGTGGAAGCTACTGCCAACAATTTTTCATTGGGTGTCTGGATCAAGTGAAACTCATTGAAGTCAGGGCGGGGGTGGGAGGAGGGGGGGGGGGGGGGTGGGTGGTTCGAGACAGAAAATTGCTTTTGGGTTTACCAGTGGCCTTCCAGGTGTCCCTCATGATCAGGCATTCAGTGATAAAAGAGTTAATACTTTAACTGCATTCATTTCTGATGCAGAGCAAGTTGCATGGCAGAGAAACCCATTTAAATGTCTTTATTTGTATGGTCTAATTACAACCACATGCTTTTCTATTTAGGAAACCACTTGCATTTGTTTCTTATTAATTATCCATTGTAATCACTGCTCATCCCATAAACTTTGTAATGACAAATTACATTTCCTGGTGAGTTCTCAAGAATAGACAAATCTATATTGAAAGGAATACTATATCGCTATACAGAACTGCCTTGGATGCCTATGTGATTAACCTAAGTCTTCAATCTCAGCTTGTCTGTTGAAGGATGATGAGGGAACCCATGCTGCTTTTATACAACTCTCTTGATAAAGAGATACAGTATATACATATTGTCTTCTGTATATCAATTAAATACATTCCAGTTCAAAGTTTTCTTATAATATCACTGAGAAGTGCCCTGGATTAATTTATGTTGTCAGTGATATAAGTGAATTAAGATACAGTTAATGCTGAAGGGCTCTAACTCAATAATGATATCTCAATGGACTTTCAAAACGTCTTTGCTTTCTTCAATTGTGAACAATAAAGCTTTAATTTGACTTTTGTTTTGTTTGTTGAAGCCTATTTTACATAACTATTAGCATTACTAGTAAAGTTCAACATTGATAACTTTCAGCCAAGTCTTTAGCAGTTGGATGGTGGTACAAATCAATAGATATACTTCTATCACGACCAGGTGAGGAGGAGTGAACTGGCTCACCTCTATTCAACCTCCTGGGTTGGTCACACAAAGGTATTTAAATTTATTTTCCCCGTGGATGTTTTTTCAAATCCAAATGTATTTTCCCATTATGTACACAGTGAACAGTGTTATGGGCCAGGGTTTTAGAAAACTCCAAAGTATATCATGGAGTTCACCTGTCCTACAACTGTTTACTGAATTTGGCTAGCATAAGCACGTGATCTTGCCTTTCAGGTATTATTCAACAGAGTTCTCAGGAGCTTTTAATCAAAAAACAAGCTTCATTCTACAAATTTAGTTAACATTTGTATAAACACACACAATAAGAATTTTTATCAACTACAAACATAAAGACCCCACACAGCTTCAGTAATCTATGTACAACCCTCAATGAATTCCCCTATTAACTGTTCCAATTCAATAACAAAATCTAAGTAAAACCAGAAACCCCTTTTCATAGGCGTGGCCCAGCACACGGCATTCTTACTGGTATAAGACTTGTTATTGATACCCTTGTTCCCCTTTACAAATGGCAGGTTTGAATTCCTTCCAGAAAGCAATTATCTCTTTTAAGTTATCAAGTAGTCTGGAAACAGCTTTTAAAATTAAGTTAGAGAGACACTTCTTTCAAACTGTGCAATTCAAAATCAGTCCAAATTCAAAGCGACAGTAAAACCTCAGAGCCACAGCCCAGCTCCACCAACACAATGACATCACTGAAGCCAAGTGATAAGACAAAAACATTTCTTAAAGGGACACTCACACGACAATAGTAAGGAGCAAGTAAGATGCAGAACCAGGTAAACAGCATGGGTTCAATTCCGGTACCGGCTGAGGTTATTCTCAACCTTGCCCCCTAGCCTGAGGTGTAGTGATCCTAAGGTTAAATCACGACCAGTCAGCTCTCCCCCTCAAAGGGGAAAGCAGCCTATGGTCATGGGACTATGACAACTTTACTTTACTAGTAAGCTGCCAATCACAAGGTTTTGTTGAATTAAAAAAAGAGCAAGTTTACTGCACAAGTGGAAAGTAAGAAAAGAAAAAGTTGAAAGAATATATGGTTAAGTCCTTTGCTTATCCGTGAGATGTAGATTGTTGAACACATTGCGGCTGTTTCAAGTTAGCTGGTTCCTTGTATGTGGTCAGTTGTTGAAAACGTTGCAATTTTTAGGAGATCTCAGCTTATTGGTAGATTTTAGTCAGCTGGTTTTTTGAACTGGGTGATGTTCTCATTCCAGGAGAGAGACAGAGAGAAAGAGCAGAATTCCTTACTCCTTCATTAGTAACTTCTCCTATCTCCGCTGCTTCAACCTAGCAAATCCAGTTCTTAAAGGTCGGCTGTAAATGCACATTCCAAAGGAATTTGATTACTCGCCAACTGTAGTCAACTGTAGTCATTATTACAGAACAAGTAGACTTTGCTTCTCCATTCCTTCACGGCAGCAAGATTTTCCATTCCCGCTGCGGTGAATGGAGAGTTGGCTGAGCGCCATATTCGCTGTCCTCACTGGCAGCGATAGCGAGGTGGCCTCACAATGGAGAATCCCGCCCATTATCACCTTTCAATGTTTCATTTCAGAAACCTTTGACACACTTCAAGATAGTAGAAACCAACAGGAGATGGGGTTTAGATCATCCTCCACAGGAGATTTGATTGTTGGCTGTATATTTAGGCTGGCTAGCAGTTCCCATTGTCTGGATAGGATTAAAGGTGATTAAAATCCACCATTTGGCATTTTTTATATCTTCCTTTGTGTTGGATTTTGATATCTGCGGATTATCCAAAATGTTTCTCTCTCTTCTTGAGGAGGATCCCGATTGCTTTTCTCACCTTCACTCTGGAAGGTAGCCTCACATGTTAAACTAGTTTATCCTGTCTCATTGCAAATTCCTAATTTCAGTTAAAGGTTTTCTCAGGTATCAATTTTTGAAATATAAAGAAATGTAACTTCATGAAAATATTTTCTTTGGTCATTATGTACTAAACTCTGGATTCCGGGATCTGGATACATTGACAGTTAAGCACAAAACGTGCCTGATATTAACTCTGTATAAGCGGGTGAATTTTAAATGAGTTTAGATTTTGAAAATATGATCAAATACTGATATGCATAGTTCTTTCCTCTCCTTTGACTAAGCTTTGGGTACATCTTCTCTTGACAAATGAGTGGCTTGCGTAACTATATTTCCATTTAATGACTACAGATTAGACACATTATATCCCAATCTGAATCATTTGTAATTTGGAGACCTAGCAAATGCCTCTGCAAAATGTCGCACACTTATAGAGCCATCATTCAAATTGGATGTATAATCAACACACTATTTTGAAAGTAGATGCACTGATTAAAAATCTTCATAAATAGTACACCCATTTTTAGCTTTCAACGGTTATTGTGATTGAATTAAAAAATTGTTAGAAAGACAAAAATAATGTTGCACGTCACTTATTTCGAGGTGTTTATCTGTGAGTACAAACTACAGCAAAGTCTTATGTGTCTTAAATAATTTACTTTGGTTATTAGTTAGGGAAGGTTCCTGTTTTTTTATTTTAAATAACCAGCAACATTTCACTGTAGATTTACATTTTACGAATCTTTTTCAGTAGAATACTACTAATCTAATATTTAGTATCCTACCATTGAATTACAAAGGCATCAGCTAAGAAACAACATTAGCTTGACACTGATGGTAAATTCAACAGATAATAAAAATATTAATAATCAGTATCTTCGCACAACTTATATTTCATAGAACATAGAACATAGAAAATACAGCACAGAACAGGCCCTTCGGCCCACGATGTTGTGCCGAACCTTTGTCCTAGATTAATCATAGATTATCATTGAATTTACAGTGCAGAAGGAGGCCATTCGGCCCTTGAGTCTGCACTGGCTCTTGGAAAGAGCACCCTACCCAAACTCAACACCTCCACCCAACACCAAGTGCAATTTGGACATTAAAGGCAATTTATCATTGGCCAATTCACCTAACCCGCACATCTTTGGACTGTGGGAGGAAACCAGAGCACCCGGAGGAAACCCACGCAGACACGGGGAGGACGTGCAGACTCCGCACAGACAATGACCCAAGCCGGAATCGAACCTGGGACCATGGAGCTGTGAAGCAATTGTGCTATCCACAATGCTACCGTGCTGCCCTTAAGAACAAATAAATCTACACTATATCATTTTACCGTAATCCATGTACCTATCCAATAGCTGCTTGAGGGTCCCTAATGTTTCCGACTCAACTACTTCCGCAGGCAGTGCATTCCATGCCCCCACTACTCTCTGGGTAAAGAACCTACCTCTGATATCCCTCCTATATCTTCCACCTTAAATTTATGTCCCCTTGTAATGGTTTGTTCCACCCGGGGAAAAAGTCTCTGACTGTCTACTCTATCTATTCCCCTGATCATCTTATAAACCTCTATCACGTCGCCCCTCATCCTTCTCCGCTCTAATGAGAAAAGGCCGAGCACCCTCAACCTTTCCTCGTAAGACCTACTCTCCATTCCAGGCAACATCCTGGTAAATCTTCTTTGCACCTTTTCCAGAGCTTCCACATCCTTCCTAAAATGAGGCGACCAGAACTGTACACAGTACTCCTTACCAAAGTTTTGTACAGCTGCATCATCATCTCACGGCTCTTAAATTCAATCCCTCTGTTAATGAACGCGAGCACACCATAGGCCTTCTTCACAGCTCTATCCACTTGAGTGGCAACTTTCAAAGATGTATGAACATAGACCCCAAGATCTCTCTGCTCCTCCACATTGCCAAGAACTCTACCGTTAACCCTGTATTCCGCATTCATATTTGTCCTTCCAAAATGGACAACCTCACACTTTTCAGGGTTAAACTCCATCTGCCACTTCTCAGCCCAGCTCTGCATCCTATCTATGTCTCTTTGCAGCCGACAACAGCCCTCCTTACTATCCACAACTCCACCAATCTTCGTATCGTCTGCAAATTTACTGACCCACCCTTCAACTCCCTCATCCAGGTCATTAATGAAAATCACAAACAGCAGAGGACCCAGAACTGATCCCTGCGGTACGCCACTGGTAACTGGGATCCAGGCTGAATATTTGCCATCCACCATCACTCTCTTACTTCTATCGGTTAGCCAGTTCGTTATCCAACTGGCCAAATTTCCCACTATCCCATGCCTCCTTACTTTCTGCATAAGCCTACCATGGGGAACTTTATCAAATGCCTTACTAAAATCCATGTACACTACATCCACTGCTTTACCTTCATCCACATGCTTGGTCACCTCCTCAAAGAATTCAATAAGACTTGTAAGGCAAGACCTACCCCTCACAAATCCGTGCTGACTATCCCTAATCAAGCAGTGTCTTTCCAGTGCTCAGAAATCCTATCCTTCAGTACCCTTTCCATTACTTTGCCTACCACCGAAGTAAGACTAACTGGCCTGTAATTCCCAGGGTTATCCCTAGTCCCTTTTTTGAACAGGGGCACGACATTCACCACTCTCCAATCCCCTGGTACCACCCCTGTTGACAGTGAGGACGAAAAGATCATTGCCAACGGCTCTGCAATTTCATCTCTTGCTTCCCATAGAATCCTTGGATATATCCCGTCAGGCCCGGGGGACTTGTCTATCCTCAAGTTTTTCAAAATGCCCAACACATCTTCCTTCCTAACAAGTATTTCCTCGAGCTTACCAATCTGTTTCACACTGTCCTCTCCAACAATATCGCCCCTCTCATTTGTAAATACAGAAGAAAGGTACTCGTTCAAGACCTCTCCTATCTCTTCAGACTCAATACACAATCTCCCGCTACTGTCCTTGATCGGACCTACCCTCGCTCTAGTCATTCTCATATTTCTCACATATGTGTAAAAGGCCTTGGGGTTTTCCTTGATCCTACCCGCCAAAGATTGTTCATGCCCTCTCTTAGCTCTCCTAATCCCTTTCTTCAGTTCCCTCCTGGCTATCTTGTATCCCTCCAATGCTCTGTCTGAACCTTGTTTCCTCAGCCTTACATAAGTCACCTTTTTCCTCTTAACAAGACATTCAACCTCTCTTGTCAACCATGGTTCCCTCACTCGACCATCTCTTCCCTGCCTGACAGGGACATACATATCAAGGACACGTAACACCTGTTCCTTGAACAAGTTCCACATTTCACTTGTGTCCTTCCCTGCCAGCCTATGTTCCCAACTTATGCACTTCAATTCTTGTCTGACAACATCGTATTTACCCTTCCCCCAATTGTAAACCTTGCCCTGTTGCACGTACCTATCCCTCTCCATTACTAAAGTGAAAGTCACAGAATTGTGGTCACTATCTCTAAAATGCTCCCCCACTAACAAATCTATCACTTGCCCTGGTTCATTACCCAGTACTAAATCCAATATTGCCCCTCCTCTGGTCGGACAATCTACATACTGTGTTAGAAAAGCTTCCTGGACACACTGCACAAACACCACCCCATCCAAACTATTTGATCTAAAGAGTTTCCACTCAATATTTGGGAAGTTAAAGTCGCCCATGACTACTACCCTATGACTTCTGCACCTTTCAATAATCTGTTTCCCAATCTGTTCCTCCACATCTCTGTTACTATTGGGGGGCCTATTGAAAACTCCTAACAAGGTGACTGCTCCTTTCCTATTTCAGACTTCAACCCATACTACCTCAATAGGGTGATACTCCTCGAACTGCCTTTCTGCAGCTGTTATACTATCTCTAATTAATAATGCCACCCCCCCACCTCTTTTACCACCCTCCCTAATCTTATTGAAACATCTATAACCAGGGACCTCCAACAACCATTTCTGCCCCTCTTCTATCCAAGTTTCCGTGATGGCCACCACATCGTAGCCCCAAGTACCGATCCATGCCTTAAGTTCACCCACCTTATTCCTGATGCTTCTTGCGTTGAAGTATACACACTTCAACCCATCTCCGTGCCTGCAAGTACTCTCCTTTGTCAGTGTTCCCTTCCCCACTGCCTCATTACATGCTTTGGCGTCCTGAATATCGGCTACCTTAGTTGCTGGACTACAAATCCGGTTCCCATTCCCCTGCCAAATTAGTTTAAACCCTCCCGAAGAGTACTAGAAAACCTCCCTCCCAGGATATTGGTGCCCCTCTGGTTCAGATGCAACCCGTCCTGCTTGTACAGGTCCCACCTTCCCCAGAATGCGCTCCAATTATCCAAATACCTGAAGCCCTCCCTCCTACACCATTCCTGCAGCCACGTGTTCAACTGCACTCTCTCCCTATTCCTAGCCTCGCTATCACGTGGCACCGGCAACAAACCAGAGATGACAACTCTGTCTGTCCTGGCTTTCAACTTCCAACCTAACTCCCTAAACTTGTTTATTACCTCCACACCCCTTTTCCTACCTATGTCGTTGGTACCAATGTGCACCACGACTTCTGGCTGCTCCCCCTCCCCCTTAAGGATCCTGAAGACACGATCCGAGACATCCCTGGCCCTGGCACCCGGGAGGCAACATACCTTCCGGGAGTCTCGCTCGCGACCACAGAATCTCCTATCTATTCCCCTAACCATTGAATCTCCTACAACTATTGCTTTTGTATTCTCCTCCCTTCCCTTCTGAGCCCCAGAGCCAGACTCAGTGCCAGAGACCTGGCCGCTAGGGCCTTCCCCGGTAGGTCATCCCCCCCAACAGCATCCAAAACGGTATACTTGTTTTGAAGGGGAACGGCCACGAGGGATCCCTGCACTGTCTGCCTGTTTGTTTTTTTCCCCCTGACTGTTACCCAGCTATTCTTGTCCTGTACCTTGAGTGTGGTTACCTCCCTGTAACTCTTCTCAATCACCCCCTCTGCCTCCCGGATGATCCGAAGTTCATCCAGCTTCAGCTCCAGTTCCCTAACACGGTCTTTGAGGAGATGAAGTTGGGTGCACTTCCCGCAGGTATAGTCAGTGGGGACACCGGTGGTATCCCTCACCACCCACATCCTACAGGAGGAGCATGTAACTGGCCTAGCCTCCATCCCCTCTTACCTTACAGAATATAGCTGCCGTGTGGACTAACTAAATCTCCGCCCTCCGACTCTGCTCCCAGTCAGCTACACTTCCTGTAAACTCCTGGCTCTCTTCGCACTCTTTGCGGAAATATCGGAAACAAAATGAAAGGAGCACCTTACTCCCTCCTCACCTAACTCCCTCAGTCACCAAACTCTCACTATCACACTCAAAAAGCACCAAATTCAGCACTCAGTGCAAAAATTTCATCGGGTACAAATCATTTTCAGGAACCATGGGTGGGATTATCCGACCCCCCGATGGGTGGATTATCCGACCCCCCGATGGGTCGGAGAATCGGCGGGGGGCGGCGTGAATTTCGCCCCCGCAGGCCGCCGAATCTTCCGGCACCGAAAATTCGTCAGGGGCGGGAAACAACGTGGGCCGCCCCCCAACAATTCTCCAGCCCGTGATGGGCCGATGTCGCGCTCCTGTCATGCCAGTCCCACCGATGTGAATCAAACCACCTACCTTACTGGTGGGACTGGCGGCGCGGGCGGGCTCCGGGGTTCTGGGGGGGGGGGGGGGGGCAGGGCAATCTGGCCCCGGGGGGTGCCCCCACGGTGGCCTGGCCCGCGATCAGTGCCCTTCAATCTGCGGGCGGGCCAGTGTCGTGGGGGCACTCTTTTCCTTCCACCATGGCCACAGTCTTCACCATGGCCGATGCGGAAGTAACCCCCCCCCCACGCATATGCGGGAATGACGTCAGCATCCCCTGATGCTCCCGCGCATGTGCGGACTTCCGCCGATCGGCAAAGTCCTTTCGGCCCCAGCTGGCATGGCGCCAAAGGCCTTTCCCACCGGCTGGCGGAGCGCCAACCACTCTGCCGCGGGGCTAGCTCCTCAAGGTGAGGGCTTGGCCCCTAAATGTGTGGAGAAATCCGCACCTTTGGGGTGGCCCGACGCCGGAGTGGTTCATGCCACTCCATCCCGCCCGGACCCCCACCCCGCTGGGTGGGGGAGAGTCCCACCGCAGTCCCGCTGCTGTCATGCCTGTTCCGCTGGCGTGAATCAAACCACCTACCTTCCTGGCGGGACTAGGCGGCGCGGGCGGACTCCGGGGTCCTGGGGGGGCGCGAGATCTGGGCCCGGGGGCGCCCCCACGGCGGCCTGGCCCGTGATCAGCGCCCACTGATCCGCGGGCGGGCCTTTGCCGTGGGGGCACCCTTTTCCCTTCGCCTCGGCCACAACCTCCGCGATGGTCGATGCGTAAGAGACACCCCCGCTGCGCATGCGCGGGGATGACATCAGCGGGCGTCTACGCTCCCGCGCATGCGCAGACTTCTGCCGCACGTCAAAGTCCTTTTGGCCCCGGCTGGCGTGGCGCGGAAACCACTCTGGCGCGGGCCTCGCCCCTCACGGTGAGTTCTTGACCCCTAAAGGTGTGGAGAAATCTGTACCTTTGGGGCGGCCTGACGCCGGAGTGGTTCCGCCGGGTAGGGGAGAATCCCGGCCCATGAACCAGACACTAGGGAATTGAATGCTTCATATAATGAAGCTTGTTTGTTGCAACACATGACATGAAACATTTTTAAAAATGCATGTGGAAAGGATGAAAAATCATTTTCCAATCCAAAGATGTGCAGGTTAGGTGGATTGGCTGTGTTAAATTGTGTCTTAGTGTCCAAAGATTAGGTGGAGTTTATAGGGATGAAGCAGGGGATTGGGCCTAGGTGGGGTGCTCTTCCGGAGAGTCGCTGGAGATTAAATGGGTCGAAAAGCCTCCTTCTGCACTGTGGGGATTCTATGGTTCTATGAAAATGTACCTGACCGTAAAGAACACAACACATTATCAGCAGACTATTTTGGCAGAATGGCAGGTTTTATTCGTGCTGTGCATTCCTAACAAGAACCCTCAGAGGTAGGTAATAATTGGTACACCATGTATCCAGGGAGGCAGCCCAGTAACCTTGGCAGCTGTAAGCATCCCAGATAATAAAGTATAATTGGCCCAGAAAAGGTTGAGGTAGATTTGCCATTAAAACATATGGTGCATCATATGTTTATTGAAGAAACTAGTAGGCGGTTTTATAACAGGAGTATTTTGTTAATCGGCACTGATGTATCCCCACTAAATGTGCCTCTGGTGTCTGGGGCAAGACTTCTTGCAGTGCTTTATGGTGAGCTTCCAAAATCTGATAGCACAGTCAGGAGTCTCGCACAAACATAAGTGAGGGAGACTATAGAAACACTGGAAGAGACCTGCGATCTGGATTTATTGCAACCTGAGGGAATTTGGTAGTAATTCTCATGGTCTATGAGTGTAATCTGGAGCAACCTGGAGTGCAATTTAATGGCTGCATTCCACCAGAACCTTGGCACGGCACAGCCACTGGATCCTGGAAGAGGCCTTCCCTGGGATTCCCGACGGCCACTACGCCTCGCGAGATCTAACCAGTTCGATGCGCCCCCTTATAGGTGGGTTCGGGCTTTGGGGGTTCCAGAGATTGCGTCTGGGGGTTGAGAGATCGGGGCGACATTTAAAAATGGAGTCCCGATATCTTCCCACATGAAGGAGTTCCAGTCGCCAGAGCTCTTCAGTGCAGGAAATTATGCTGAGTGCGGCCTTGCGGGGTGTACCCACTGGGGCACTAAAAAGAAACAGTGTGCCGTGAAATAGCCGGGTCATTCCCTGCACTACAAGTGCCAGGAATTAATTTGCTCATCTAGCCCAGTACATACTATTTTTTTTAGTTAGATCATACCTCTAGTATAAATCTTAATTACGTTACTTGCATTATTTCTGGAATTAGGATCAATTAATGAAACACTTACACTGTCTCGGATCGTGTTTTCAGGATCCTTGAGGGGGAGGGGCAGCAGCCCCAAGTCGTGGTCCAAATAGGCACCAACGACATAGGTAGGAAAAGGGATGGGGATGGAAGGCAGGAATTCAAGGAGCTAGGGTGGAATCTTAGAGCTAGAACAAACAGAGTTATTATCTCTGGGTTGTTACCCGTGCCACGTGCTAGCGAGACGAGGAATAGGGAGAGAGAGAACAGTTGAACACATGGCTATAGGGATGGTGCAGGAGGGAGGGATTCAGATACCTGGATAATTGGGGCTCATTCTGGGATAGGTGGGACCTCTACAAATGGGATGGTCTACACCTGAACCAGAGGGATACCAATATCCTGGGGGGGAAATTTGCTAATGCTCTTTGGGAGAGTTTAAACTAATTCAGCAGGGGGATGGGAACCTAAATTGTAGCTCCAGTGTACAGGAGGTTGAGAGTAGTGAGGTCGTGAGCAAGGTTTCAAGGTCGCAGGAGTGTACCGGCAGGCAGGAAGGTGGTTTAAAGTGTGTCTACTTCAACGCCAGGAGCATCCGGAATAAGGTAGGTGAACGTGCAGCATGGGTTGGTACCTGGGACTTCGATGTTGTGGCCATTTCGGAGACATGGGAGAGCAGGGACAGGAATGGTTGTTGCAGGTTCCGGGGTTTAGATGTTTCAGTAAGCTCAGGGAAGGTGGTAAAAGAAGCGGAGGTGTGGCATTGTTAGAGGGACAGTATTACGGTGGCAGAAAGGACGTTTGATGAGGACTCGTCTACTGAGGTAGTATGGGCTGAGGTTAGAAACAGGAAAGGAGAGGTCAACCTGTTGGGAGTTTTCTATAGTCCTCCAAAAAGTTCCAGAGACGTAGAGGAAAGGATTGCAAAGATGATTCTGGATAGGAGCGAAAGTAACAGGGTAGTTGTTATGGGGGACTTTAACTTTCCAAATATTGACTGGAAACGCTATATTTTGAGTACTTTAGATGGGTCAGTTTTTGTCCAATGTTTGCAGGAGGGTTTCCTGACACAGTATGTAGATAGGCCAACAAGAGGCGAGGCCACATTGGATTTGGTACTGGGTAATGAACCAGGCCAGGTGTTAGATTTGGAGGTAGGTGAGCACTTTGGTGATTGGGACCACAATTCGGTTACGTTTACTTTAGCGATAGAAAGGGATAGGTACATACTGCAGGGCAAGAATTATAGCTGGGGGAAAGGCAATTATGATGCGATTAGTCAAGACTTAGGATGCATAGGATGAGGAAGGAAACTGCAGGGGATGGGCACAATTGAAATGTGGAGCTTGTTCAAGGAACAGCTACTGCGTGTCCTTGATAAGTATGTACCTGTCAGGCAGGGAGGAAGTGGTCGAGCGAGGGAACAGTGGTTTACTAAAGTAGTTGAATCACTTGTCAAGTAGGAAGAAGGAGGCTTATGTAAAGATGAGACTTGAACATTCAGTTAGGGCACTTGAGAGTTACAAGTTAGCCAGGAAGGACCTAAAGAGAGAGCTAAGAAGAGTCAGGAGGGGACATGAGAAGTCCTTGGCAGGTAGGATCAAGGAAAACCCTAAAGCTTTCTATAGATATGTCAGGAATAAAAGAATGACTAGTCAAGGACAGTAGTGGGAAGTTGTGCGTAGAGTCCGAGGAGATAGGAGAGGTGCTAAATGAATATTTTTCGTCAGTATTCACACAGGAAAAAGACAATGTTGTCGAGGAGAATACTGAGATACAGGCTACTAGACTAGACGGGATTGAGGTTCATAAGGAGGAGGTGTTAGCAATTCTGGAAAGTGTGAAAATAGATAAGTCCCCTGGGCCGGATGGGATTTATCCCAGGATTCTCTGGGAAGCTAGGGAGCAGATTGCTGAGCCTTTGGCTTTGATCTTTTAGTCATCTTTGTCTACAGGAGTAATGCCAGAATACTGGAGGAGAGCAAATGTTGTCCCCTTGTTCAAGAAGTGGAGTACAGACAACCCTGGTAACTATAGACCAGTGAGCCTTACTTCTGTTGTGGGCAAAGTCTTGGAAAGGATTATAAGAGATAGGATTTATAATCATCTAGAAAGGAATAGTTTGATTAGGGATAGTCAACATGATTTTGTGAAGGGTAGGCCGTGCCTCACAAACCTTATTGAGTTCTTTGAGAAGGTGACCAAACAGGTGGACGAGGGTAAAGCAGTTGATGCAGTGTATATGGATTTCAGTAAAGCATTTGATAAGGTTCCCCACGGTAGGCTATTGCAGAAAATGCGGAGGCATGGGATTGAGGGTGATTTAGCGGTTTGGATCAGAAATTGGCTAGCTGGAAGATGACAGAGGGTGGTGGTTGATGGGAAATGTTCAGCCTGGAGTTCAGTTTCTAGTGGTGTACCACAAGGATCTGTTTTGGGGCCACTGCTGTTTGTTATTTTTATAAATGACCTGGAGGAGGGCGTAGAAGGATGGGTGAGTAAATTTGCGGATGACACTAAAGTCGGTCGAGTTGTGGACAGTGCGGAAGGATGTTGCAGGTTACAGAGGGACATAGATAAGCTGCAGAGCTGGGCTGAGAAGTGCAAATGGAGTTAATGCCGAAAAGTGTGAGGTGATTCATTTTGGAAGGAGTAACATGAATACAGAGTACTGGGCTAATGGTAAGATTCTTGGTAGTGTGGATGAGCAGAGAGATCTAGGTGTCCATGTACATAGATCCCTGAATGTTGCCACCCAGGTTGATAGGGTTGTTAAGAAGGTGTACGGTGTGTTAGCTTTTATTGGTAGAGGGATTGAGTTTCGGAGCCATGAGGTCACGTTGCAGCTGTACAAAACTCTGGTGCGGACGCATTTGGAGTAGTGTGTGCAGTTCTGGTTGCCGCATTAGAGGAAGGATGTGGAAACATTGGAACGGGTGCAGAGGAGATTTACCAAGATGTTGCCTGGTATAGAGGGAAGATCATATGAGGAAAGGCTGAGGGACTTGAGGCTGTTTTCATTAGAGAGAAGAATGTTAAGAGGTGACTTAATAGAGGCATACAAGATGATCAGAGGATTGGATAGGGTGGACAGTGAGAGCCTTTTTCCTCGGATGGTGATGGCTAGCACGAGGGGACATAGCTTTAAATTGAGGGGAGATAGATATAGGACAGATGTCAGAGGTAGGTTCTTTACTCAGAGAGTAGTTAGGGCGTGGAATGCCCTGCCTGCAACAGAAGTGGACTCGCCAACATTAAGGGCATTTAAATGGTCCTTGGATAAACATATGGACGATAATGGAATAGTGTAGATGGGCTTTATAGTGGTTTCACAGATCGGCGCAACATCGAGGGCCGAAGGGCCTGTACTGCGCTGTAATGTTCTATTGTTCTTTTGTTCTTAACACGTTGTGAGCATTGGGAAGGGGTTGCTTGATCTTGGAGTTGGGGGAAGGGAAGTTATTGCTCGTCAGTATGATTCAGGATGAGCATTGGGGCATTGGACTTTATTGGGATCTGACAGTATCGGGGGAGCAGTCTTTAACATCTGAGAAATGACACCGCATCAGCCTCACAAACAGGAGTGGGCCTTTCAGCCCTATGTGCATAATTGAATGAACACATTACTAGATTGTGTCTATTTCACAGTTCAAATACATATCCGTCAGTCTGGCCTCAATAAAACTCTAGATGGATTTGTAGGCATACATAGTATTATTTATTTTTAACCAACTTGAAAGTCTGACTCGCTTCTCAGGGACACAGAACAGAACCAGTTTCCTGGACCCCTTGGAAACGAATGAGGTCCGAGACAAAGGGATCTGTGCAAACACATTCAAATGGCATCAAGTTTCACATACACGATTCCCACAGGTCATCCAATACCCCTCCTGACGTGGCCATACATCCTAATTGGCTCACTTCTCATTCCTTAACCCTGGCCTCTTGTTACTCAGCATCCTTTTCTCCTCCTCTACCAGACACCCTCCCCCTTCCTTGCCATGCTTTCTGAAATCCTGGGCGAGATTCTCTGACCCCCCGCCGGGTCGGAGAATCGCTGGGGGCTGGCGTGAATCCCGCCCCCGCCGGTTGCCGAATTCTCCGGCACCGGATATTCGGCAGGGGTGGGAATCGCGCCGCGCCGGTTGGCAGAACCCCCCCCGGCAATTCTCCGGCCCGCGATGGGCCGAAGTCCCGCTGCTGGAATGCCTGTCCCGCCGGCGAGAATCAAATCACCTCTCATACCGGCGGGACAAGGCGGCGCGGGCGGGCTCCGGGGTCCTGGGGGGGGCGTGGGGCGATCTGGCCCCAGGGGTTGCCCCCACGGTGGCCTGGCCCACGATCGGGGTCCACCAATCCGTGGGCGGGCCTGTGCTGTGGGGGCACTCTTTTCCTTCCGCCTTCACCATGGTCTCCACTATGGCGGAGGTGGAAGAGACCCCCTCCACTGCGCATGCGCGGGGATGCCGTGAGCGGCCGCTGACGCTCCCGCGCATGCGCCGCACGGCAAAGTCAGTTTCGCGCCAGCTGGCGGTGCACCAAAGGCCTTTCCCGCCTGCTGGCGGGGCGGAAATCAGTACCGGCGTGGGCCTAGCTCCTCAAGTTTAGGGCTCGGCCCCTCAAGATGCGGAGGATTCCGCACCTTTGGGGCAGCGCGCTGCTGGACTGATTCGCGCCGTTTTTGGCGCCAGTTGGCGGACATCGCGCTGATTGCGGAGAATACCGCCCCCTTTGTCTGTGAACTCACTAGAATTAGACCGGCCTACATCTACATTACTGTAACTAATATATTTAAACTAACTATTTTATATCACATTCGTCACATACTCCTGGTATGTACCAGAAGTGCTCTAACAATTTGTTGTGCATTTTTCAATTTTAAAAAGGTATTCCATAAAAAATAAAATATAACTTTGTTAAATGCTGGAAGGTCAATCATAGAACATAGAACAATACAGTGCAGTACAGGCCCTTCGGCCCACGATGTTGCACCGAAACAAAAGCCATCTAACCTACACTATGCCATTATCATCCATATGTTTATCCAATAAACTTTTAAATGCCCTCAATGTTGGCGAGTTCACTACTGTAGCAGGTAGGGCATTCCACGGCCTCACTACTCTTTGCGTAAAGAACCTACCTCTGACCTCTGTCCTATATCTATTACCCCTCAGTTTAAAGTTATGTCCCCTCGTGCCAGCCATATCCATCTGCGGGAGAAGGCTCTCACTGTCCACCCTATCCAACCCCCTGATCATTTTGTATGCCTCTATTAAGTCTCCTCTTAACCTTCTTCTCTCCAACGAAAACAACCTCAAGTCCATCAGCCTTTCCTCATAAGATTTTCCCTCCATACCAGGCAACATCCTGGTAAATCTCCTCTGCACCCGCTCCAAAGCCTCCACGTCCTTCCTATAATGCGGTGACCAGAACTGTACGCAATACTCCAAATGCGGCCGTACCAGAGTTCTGTACAGCTGCAACATGACCTCCCGACTCCGGAACTCAATCCCTCTACCAATAAAGGCCAACACTAAGGTAGTCAAGAAGGCATACGGCATGCTTGCCTTCATTGGCCGGGGCATTGAGTATAAGAATTGGCAAGTCATGTTGCAGCTGTATAGAACCTTAGTTAGGCCACACTTGGAGTATAGTGTTCAATTCTGGTCGCCACACTACCAGAAGGATGTGGAGGCTTTAGAGAGGGTGCAGAAGAGATTTACCAGAATGTTGCCTGGTATGGAGGGCATAAGCTATGAGGAGCGATTGAATAAACTCGGTTTGTTCTCACTGGAACGAAGGAGGTTGAGGGGCGACCTGATAGAGGTATACAAAATTATGAGGGGCATAGACAGAGTGGATAGTCAGAGGCTTTTCCCCAGGGTAGAGGGATCAATTACTAGGGGGCATAGGTTTAAGGTGAGAGGGGCAAAGTTTAGAGTAGATGTACGAGGCAAGTTTTTTACGCAGAGGGTAGTGGGTGCCTGGAACTCACTACCGGAGGAGGTAGTGGAGGCAGGGACGATAGGGACATTTAAGGGGCATCTTGACAAATATATGAATAGGATGGGAATAGAAGGATGCGGACCCAGGAAGTGTAGAAGATTGTAGTTTAGTCGGGCAGTATGGTCGGCACGGGCTTGGAGGGCCGAAGGGCCTGTTCCTGTGCTGTACACTTCTTTGTTCTTTGTTCCATAGGCCTTCTTCACAACCCTATCAACCTGGGTGGCAACTTTCAGGGATCTATGTACATGGACACCTAGATCCCTCTGCTCATCCACACTTTCAAGAACTTTACCATTAGCCAAATATTCCGCATTCCTGTTATTCCTTCCAAAGTGAAACACCTCACACTTCTCTACATTAAACTCCATTTGCCACCTCTCAGTCCAGCTCTGCAGCTTATCTATATCCCTCTGTAACCTGCTACATCCTTCCACACTATCGACAACACCACCGACTTTAGTATCGTCTGCAAATTTACTCACCCACCCTTCTGCGCCTTCCTCTAGGTCATTGATAAAAATGACAAACAGCAACGGCCCCAGAACAGATCCTTGTGGTACTCTACTTGTGACTGTACTCCATTCTGAACATTTCCCATCAACCACCACCCTCTGTCTTCTTTCAGCTAGCCAATTTCTGATCCACATCTCTAAATCACCCTCAATCCCCAGCCTCTGTATTTTTTGCAATAGCCTACCGTGGGGAACCTTATCAAACGCTTTGCTGAAATCCATATACACCACATCAACTGCTCTACCCTCGTCTACCTGTTCAGTCACCTTCTCAAAGAACTCAATAAGGTTTGTGAGGCATGACCTACCCTTCACAAAGCCATGCTGACTATCCCTGATCATATTATTCCTATCTAGATGATTATAAATCTTGTCTCTTATAATCCCCTCCAAGACTTTACCCACTACAGACGTGAGGCTCACCGGTCTATAGTTGCCGGGGTTGTCTCTGCTCCCCTTTTTGAACAAAGGGACCACATTTGCTGTCCTCCAGTCCTCTGGCACTATTCCTGTAGCCAATGATGACATAAAAATCAAAGCCAAAGGTCCAGCAATCTCTTCCCTGGCCTCCCAGAGAATCCTAGGATAAATCCCATCAGGTCCCGGGGACTTATCTATTTTCAGCCTGTCCAGAATTGCCAACACCTCTTCCCTATGTACCTCAATGCCATCTATTCTATTAGCCTGGGGCTCAGCATTCTCCTCCACAACATTATCTTTTTCCTGAGTGAATACTGACGAAAAATATTCATTTAGTATCTCGCCTATCTCTTCAGACTCCACACACAATTTCCCATCCCTGTCCTTGACTGGTCCTACTCTTTCCCTAGTTATTCGCTTATTCCTGACATACCTATAGAAAGCTTTTGGGTTTTCCTTGATCCTTCCTGCCAAATACTTCTCATGTCCCCTCCTTGCTCGGCTTAGCTCTCTCTTTAGATCATTCCTCGCTACCTTGTAACTATCCATCGCCCCAACCGAAACTTCACACCTCATCTTCACATAGGCCTCCTTCTTCCTCTTAACAAGAGATTCCACTTCCTTGGTAAACCACGGTTCCCTCGTTCGACGCCTTCCTCCCTGTCTGACCGGTACATACTTATCAAGAACACGCAGTAGCTGATCCTTGAACAAGCCCCACTTATCCAGTGTGCCCAACACTTGCAGCCTACTTCTCCACCTTATCCCCCCCAAGTCACGTCTAATGGCATCATAATTGCCCTTCCCCCAGCTATAACTCTTGCCCTGCGGTGTATACTTATCCCTTTCCATCATTAACGTAAACGTCACCGAATTGTGGTAACTGTCCCCAAAGTGCTCTCCTACCTCCAAATCCAACACCTGGCCTGGTTCATTACCCAAAAACAAATCCAACGTGGCCTCGCCTCTTGTTGGCCTGTCAACATATTGTTTCAGGAAACCCTCCTGCACACACTGTACAAAAAACGACCCATCTATTGTACTCGAACTATATCTTTTCCAGTCAATATTTGGAAAGTTAAAGTCTCCCATAATAACTACCCTGTTACTTTCGCTCTTATCCAGAATCATCTTCGCCATCCTTTCCTCTACATCCCTAGAACTATTAGGAGGCCTATAAAAAACTCCCAACAGGGTGACCTCTCCTTTCCTGTTTCTAACTTCAGCCCATAGTACCTCGGAAGAAGAGTCCCCATCTAGCATCCTCTCCGCCACCGTAATACTGCTCTTGACTAGCAGCGCCACACCTCCCCCTCTTTTGCCTCCTTCTCTGAGCTTACTAAAACACCTAAACCCCGGAACCTGCAACATCCATTCCTGTCCCTGCTCTATCCATGTCTCCGAAATGGCCACAACATCGAAGTCCCAGGTACCAACCCATGCTGCCAGTTCCCCTACCTTGTTTCGTATACTCCTGGCATTGAAGTAGACACACTTCAAACCACCTACCTGAACACTGAACCCCTCCTGCGACGTCAAATCTGTGCTCCTGACCTCTATACTCTCATTCTCCCTTACCCTAAAACTACAATCCAGGTTCCCATGCCCCTGCTGCATTAGTTTAAACCCCCCCAAAGAGCACTAACAAATCTCCCCCCCAGGATATTTGTGCCCCTCAGGTTCAGATGTAGACCATCCTGTCTGTAGAGGTCCCACCTTCCCCAGAAAGAGCCCCAGTTATCCAGAAATCTGAATCCCTCCCGCCTGCACCATCCCTGTAGCCACGTGTTTAAATGCTCTCTCCCCTATTCCTCATCTCACTATCACGTGGCACGGGCAACAACCCAGAGATAACAACTCTGTTTGTTCTAGTTCTGAGCTTCCATCCTAGCTCCCTGAAAGCCTGCCTGACATCCTTGTCCCCTTTCCTACCTATGTCGTTAGTGCCAATGTGGACCACGACTTGGGATTGCTCCCCCTCCCCCCTAAGGATCCGGAAAACACGATCCGAGACATCACGTACCCTTGCACCTGGGAGGCAACATACCAAACGTGAGTCTCTCACGCTCCCACAAAATCTCCTATCTGTGCCCCTGACTATAGAGTCCCCAATTACTAATGCTCTGCTCCTCTCCCCCCTTCCCTTCTGAGCCACAGGGACAGACTCCGTGCCAGAGGCCCGTACCCCATGGCTTACCCCTGGTAAGTCCCCCCCCCCACAAGTATCCAAAGCGGTATACTTGTTTCTCAGGGGAACGACCGCAGGGGATCCCTGCACTGACTGCTTTTTCCCAGTCCCTCTTACAGTTACCCACCTATCTCCAATCTTTGGTGTAACTAATTCCCTGAAGCTGCTATCTATGACCCCTTCTGCCTCCCGAATGATCCGAAGTTCTTCCAACTCCAGCTCCAGTTCCCTAACTCGGTCTTGGAGGAGCTGGAGATGGCAGCACTTCCTGCAGGTAAAATCAGCAGGGACACTAACTGCATCCCTCACCTCAAACATCCTGCAGGAGGAACATTGCACTCCCTTCCCTGCCATTCCTCTAACTTTCTACCAAGATCTGGCTAACAACTAAATTAAATTTTTTATAAAAAATAATAATAATATAGTACTTACCTCACACCAATGGGTTTTATTATTAGGTTAGAGGAGGAGGGCGGGTGGGAGACACTACACTTGTAGTGTCTCGGGTTTCCTCTCCACCAGAATTTATTGGTGAGGGTCTTCCCAGACGTCCGCGGATCGACTTCCTGTTCCCGCCTAAAACACTAATTTAAAAAAAAAAATTCTCAGCTCCTGCTGAAATTGACTAACCAGCCAGCTCCACTCCCGCCGAAATCGACTGGCCTGCCCCTGCAAAGACAAGTGCTTTTAAAGGACAGACTTACCTCCCAGCAACCACTTCCGCAATGCTCCCGCTGAAACTGACTCACCAGCTGTTCTCCCGCCGAAATCGACTCCTTATGCAGTTGCCAGTTTTTCTGTCAACAAAGATGTTAAGCCTGAAAAGTAATTCAAAAAGTTATTTTTAAACTTAACACTTAAATGAAATGTTCAATTTTAAAATTACATTCTCCATAAACCTGTCAACAGTTGTTTTTGTTCTGTGACTTTATAAATGTGCTATTTAAACTGTACGAAGTACTAAAATTTCAGGTCGTTCAAGCAGCTGTGTGCAAAGACTTTCTTTACACTTCTACTTCTTGCCTATTTTCCATCACAAATTCAGGCTTTCTTTTACAAATTGGTTTAACTTGGCCTCTGACTGCAGCTGGAACAATTTTCACATGCTACAGCAGTCCCTTTCGTCATCCCAGGGACCTGAGGGATTTCTGAAAGCCCTTCTTGTTAGCTTGCTGATATCTTTGTTGTTTAGAGATTATTTCTTGTTGTCCATATTCACTAACTCCAGGACTGTGGCTAGAATGTATTCATACATTATGGGTATGCACAGTGAACATAGACACAATAAACTCTCACTGAACTGACCATGTTTGGATGAAATTATTGCAGATGCTGGAATCTGAAACAAAAACAGAAAATGCTGGGCAATCTTAGCAGGTCTGACAGCATTTGTGAAGAGAGAAGGGGGCTATCGTTTTGAGTCTGAATGACTCTTTGTCAAAGCTAGAGAGAACTGGAAATAGGATCAGATTTATACTGTTGTGGGAGGGGCATGGAATAGTGGGGCGGTGAGAGGGCCAACGATAGGCGGAGATTGACTATGTTTGGTGTTGCTCTTCTTTCTTCATGCCACTCAATATGTAATAACATCTGGTGACAAAGATGGAATCAAAGTCCATAAATATCAGCAGAAAATGGCACAAGTGCTCCAGTGAACTGGACCAGCCAGCTCCTGGTGACCATCCCTATCGGATAGCAGAGAATGCAGCGCGTGTGTGCAGAGCCTTATCGTTCCTGCCAACGCACATCGACAGTCCTGCAAGATAGCTCAGAGCAGATTAGACCCTGTCGTTAATCCTGAGGAACTGGAATACAACAAAAGATTACAACCCAGGAAAGGAAAAGGAAAATCGTATGATCTTTATTTTATTTTTCCAATTAAGGGGCAATTTAACGTGGCCAATCCACCGACCCTGCACATCTTTGGGTTGTGAGGGTGAGACCCATGCAGACATGGGGAGAATGTGCAAACTCCACATGGACAGTGACTCAGGGCCGCGATTTGAACCCGGGTCCTCGGCACCATTATGCAACCGTGCTAACCACTGTGCTACCATGCTGCCCTGAAAATAGTATGTTCAATTGACATTTGGAATTTTTAAAAAATAAATTTCGAGTACCCAATTATTTTTTCTCCAATTAAGGGGAAATTTAGTGTGCCCAATCCACCTACCCTGCACATCTTTGGGTTGTGGGGGTGAAACCCACGCAGACATAGGGAGAATGTGCAAACTCCACACGGATAGTGACCCAGGGCCGCGATTTGAACCCGGGTCCTCAGCACCGCAGTCCCAATGCTAACCACTGTGCCACATGCCGCCCCGATATTTGGCATTGTTACTGTGTCAGACTGGAACTGTCGACTCAGGATTGCCACAGGATTTGAATGTGCATCTGATTAAAACCTCAGCCAGCTAATGGACATTTTCAACCACCAATTGGAAGGTTTGGGATGAATTTGCTCTGTTTGGATGACATGTTGAATGTTTTATTACAAACACTCATGTTGAAACATGTCTGCCTTGCTTGCACCTACAGTACGCATGCATGAGCTGCTGTATCACAGCTGCATTTCAGTGTTTACGGCATTACTACTGCATTTGGCTATGCCCACCAGCACCAGATTGGGTTCTTTCATCCACCAATTGACAAACAAATCTGGCTGGTTATTCACAGTCTAAGAGTGTGCCAAAGTTGAAATGTAGCGATAGATTCTTTGGTACTATACTACACTAACTGGTCATATTTCTCCACCTTTCTGATGTCTGATTCCAAACGTGTAACTTTCCACTATCTAAAATGGATTAGCTTTGAAATATTTCTCCAACGTAATACTTGTTGCTTTGAAGAGCGCATTTTTTGCCTTATTGGGAGTAAAAAGATTTGTTAGTGTGCCCATTTGCTTTCTAGGTCTTAACCTCTGCATTTTCTCAGTCAGATTCCAAAATGTAATTAGTCCTGAAAGGTATGTCATTTCTTTCAATATACAAACCAAATCGCTCTCTAGATCCCTCAGATGTTCTCGGTCTTCTGATGTATCCTGTGGGCATAGCTACATTGTATGATTTCCAAATGCAATAGTAACACCGTAAACACTGAAATGAATTCAGGAGAGGAGCTAAAGCTGTATTGCATTTATGCCACCTGCAAACACTCAAATGCCAGAGACTATTGTCAAAGGTATTGGTAAATCGACATTACACCAACACGCATATCAATACGGCTGCAGATTGCTCCATTATGAGTAAAGACACATAAAAGAGCAAATTCAGTGCTGTAACTCTGAAGGCACAGTTCAGATGAAAACCTGCCCTGGTAAGGTTTTAGAAACATGTGGACAAATGGAATGTAATTTTCAATATAAATGCTAGTCCCTCAAGATACCCATTGTTGTGACGAGATATATCAACAAACAATGCTGCATTGTCAAGCTGAGCTTTGATACCCCTGAAGACATATTTGTTGTGTAAGTCCACATTCAAATCAGACTTCATGCAAAGCCAGTATATTGCAAGGCCAGGCCAATTCCTAATCCTCTCATAAAAGGAGCGAAAGAAGTTATAGAAAACTGACCACAATGATTCAGCAACTTCAATGGATGTAGCGTCCAAGAGACAAAACTATATGATTATGCTGTGACTATAAATTCATAATGAACTAGGCAGAGTATGATGAGCATTATCCATTACCTAATTCCCAAGATTTGTATCCAGAGTTATGGGATTCCAAGATATTCAGAAATGTAGGTTTGCCTCGCGCTAATAGTCAACTCCATTTGGATCAAGAGACTTGAAAGCAAATCTCAGTATATACACAGATGGTGTTATGTTTGTACATGAAGCTGTCCTATGGTGTGATATCTTCTCTGAATATCTCCCAAGCTACAATGGATAAGATTTTGCAAGAAGTGCAGGATTGCTCATGCGATCATGATGCTCTGTTGATCAGGACTGAAATAGAAGAAGAGAATGTTCGAGTGTTGGAAGGAGTGTTAAAAAGGCTCAATGATCACCATGTGCAGTTGAACTGGAACAACTGTGCTCTTGTGCAATCTGAGGTGGTGTACGTTGGTCTGAAAATCAATGAACTGGGGCACCAGCCAGTGAAAGAGAAGATACAGGCTATGGCTAATGCTCCAAAGCTAAAAGATTATCTGAGATAAGGGCCAGAATTCTCTGTGGGTTTCCCAGTGGCATGAGGTGGGTTTTAGAACATAGAATCCATGCAGTGCAGAAGGAGGCCATTCGGCCCATCGAGTCTGCACCGGCCTTTGGAAAGAACATCCTACTTAAGTCCACGCCTCCATCCTATCCCCGTAACCCAATAACCCCACCTAACCTTTTGGACGTTAAAGGGCAATTTCGCATGGACAATCCATCGAACCTGCATATCTCTGGACTGTGGGAGGAAACCGGAGCGCACGGAGGAAACCGATGTAGACACGGGGAGAAAGTGCAAACTCCACAGACAATCACCCGAGAGCGGAATTCAACCCGGGTCATTGGGGCTGTGAGGCAGCAGTGCTAACTTCAATGGTAAATCCCATTGACAAGCAGCGGGAGTAGTGAATCTCGCCGCCAGCGAACGGCACGCCGCCGAAAAACTGGCGGCTGGCGGACCGGAGAATCCAAGGTCTTTTCTATGCATGGTGTAATATTATTAACAGTTTCTGGCTGAGCTTACAATGGTGTTAGCTCCACCACGTGAGTTTTTGAAGAAGGTTGTGAAAGGAGGGTGATCCAATGGACAAGAAGGTGTTTATGATATGCATAAGAGAATTTTGACCAGTGATGCACTTCCTGTTCGTCATAACACAAATCGTAACTGGAAGCTAGTGTGAGATGCTTGAAACTGTGGAGCTGGAGCACTGATCAGTCATGTTATGGATATTGGACAAGAGAAGTTCATAGTATTTGCATTGTATACACTGATCATGAATGAACACAACTACTCACAGATAGAAAAGGAAACGCTTCGAATCATCTTTGGAATCAAACAGGTTCACCAGTTTTTGTTATGTAAAACTTTGGGCTCGTAGCAAATCATAATTCCCTCCTACATATTCCAGGACTAAATTCTATATTACCTATTAGGGCAGCATCTAGGATACAGCAGTGTGTTGTACTTCTCTCACAGTCTGACTATAGCACTGAATATTACAGTTCGAAAGAGAGTGCTTTTGCTGACATGTAGTTATGAATTGCCTCATGAGGACTCGGAAGTAAACTAGGAAGATGCATGTCATGATATTCAGGTAAACATCATGGTACAAACATACATAAATACTGATGGACAGATCAACGGACCAATCAACACACACACAACACCACAGCCAATCACAGGCAAGAGCGTACACAGTACAAAACAGGGAACACGACACTTCCCGGGCATTCCAGCAGGAGACAGCTCAGGGCACAGAGCTCATAGCAAGCCACTCAGACATCCACCATGTGCTGAGTGCCACTCCAAGATAGTATTAGGAATAGGTCTACAGATTCTAGGGTTATGATCGAACCTCAGTAAACAGTTTACCACTGCAAATAAATGTTAGTAATAAAATTGAGTTGTACTATTCGCAATCGTGTTGGTTCGTCTGTGTAGCAGAGTACCCAACACATCATGGTACCAGGAGTTACTGTGGGACCTACCTACGAATCCTCCGGAATCTGCCATCCTGCGCCATGGACACCGTCAGCACACCGCAGCCGCTACAA
The DNA here is from genome assembly GCF_047496885.1 of Scyliorhinus torazame. Taxonomy (NCBI): domain Eukaryota; kingdom Metazoa; phylum Chordata; class Chondrichthyes; order Carcharhiniformes; family Scyliorhinidae; genus Scyliorhinus; species Scyliorhinus torazame. Next base: position 110,946,578 of record NC_092721.1, read on the forward strand.
GTCGCTGGAAACCTCGGCGTCAATTGGAAGCTGTTCAAACAGCGCTTCCAGCTCTTCCTGGAAGCCAACGAAAAGGAGAGCACTTCAGACACCAGAAAGATCACCATCCTACTCTCCACGGCAGGTCCACTCGCCATCCATGTCTACAACTCCCTGGTGTTCGCGGAAGGTGAGGACAAGACCAAGTACAAGACGGTCCTTCTCAAACTCGACCAACACTTCAACGTCGAGGTCAATGGGAGTTTAGAGAGGTATCTCTTCCAGCAGCGCCTGCAGGGTAAGGATGAGCTCTTTCAATCCTTCCTGATGCACCTCCGTACCCTCGCGCAGTCCTGCGGTTACGACACCACCTCCGATTCAATGATTCGGGACCAGATTGTTTTTGGGGTCACCTCGGGCACCCTACGCCAGCAGCCCTTAAAAAATTAAAGGCCTCACCCTAGCCTCCGCAATCGAAGCCTGTGTCCTGCATGAAAACGCGACTAGCCGCTACTCCCGATTTCAAACGGCCGAATCAGGGCGGCAGGGGTCCTACGCGGCCGGATCGGCGAGGCAGGCGTCCTACGAGGCCGAACGGGTCCAGGCGATCGAGTTCCTCCCGGCCCGCGGCCCGGATGAGGGCGGCCATTTTGCGCGCTTTTCGAGGCCTCCCACGTTTGTGCACGCCAAAAACGGCGTCGACACAGAGGGACATGATGCGCAGTTGCGCTCGACGCAAGACCGAACTGCGCATGCGCGGTGGCGCAACGAACGCCATGACGTCACGACGTGCGGCAACTGCGGAGCCGCACATTTAAAGCGGCAATGTCCGGCAAGAAACCGACAATGCCTCCACTGTGGCAAGATGGGCCACTACGCTGCCTGCTGTCGAGCAGCTCAACCTGCCAATGTTCCCCAATTCCGACAACCTCGCAGGGACGTGCGGACCATTTAGCCTCCTTACTACGAGTCGTGCCCAGTCTATATCCAGACCAGTGACACAGATGACCGGGACGCCATCCGTGTTGCGGTCATTGATGGGAACCGGATGTCTCCAGCCAGGACCCACCAGCCGTTGCAAGTGAACACTGTCAATCCGGGTGATGAATGGTGTGCCACCCTAGCAGTCACCCCGAATTCGTCGCCCATCTACTAGACTGGACTTATAAGCCTGTTTGTACATTGAACTCATAATACCACTGTGTTAATATGTTTCTGTTCTTCCTTGTCGTTACAGGAGTTTGTTTTGTCATTCAATATTTCCCCGTTCTTTGTGTATGGTCCAACCTCGTTGTTATGTTGCACCCGACATCGCCCCTTGTATATAGTTTAGCCCGAATGTACATGCTGTAGAAATTGCACACACACACATCCAGCTGCACTCAGTACACATCTCTATTTATAACCACATAGGCACATGTTCTTGTAAAAAAGGGGGGAATGTCATGATATTCAGGCGAACATCATGGTACAAACATACATACATACTGATGGACAGATCAACGGACCAATCAACAAACACACAACACCACAGCCAATCACAGGCAAGAGCATACACAATACAAAACAGAGAACACAACACTTCCCGGGCATTCCAGCAGGAGACAGCTCAGGGCACAGAGCTCACAGCAAGCCACTCAGACATCCACCATGTGCTGAGTGCCACTCCAAGATAGTATCAGGACTAGGTCCACAAATTCTAGGGTTATGATCGAACCTCAGTAACCAGGGGCGAAATTCTCCCCCAACGGCGCGATGTCCGCCGAATGGCGCCCAAATCGGCGCCAATCAGACGGGCATCGCGCCGCCCCAAAGGCCCGGCGGGACAGGCAATTTCTGGGCGGGACTTCGGCCCATCCGGGCCGGAGAATTGAGCGGGGGCCCCGCCAACCGGCGCAGCCCGATTCCCGCCCCCGCCCAATCTCCGGTACCGGAGACTTCGGCGGGGGCGGGATTCACGGCGGCCAACGGCCATTCTCCGACCCGGCGGGGGGTCGGAGAATGATGCCCCAGTTTACCACTGTAAATAAATGTTAGTAATAAAACTAAGTTGTACCATTCGCAACCGTGTTGGTTCGTTTGTGTAGCAGAGTACCCAACACATCAATGCAGTCTTTGAAAAAGGGGAAGTAGATGTTGATCTTTCAATCACTGCAGCTGAAATGACAGCTGAAAGATCAATTTTTGCAAAGAGTCTATGAACAGACATTGGATAGATGGACAGAATTTGAGCAGTGTACAGACAAGGAATTGAAACTGTTGGACAATTGTTGCAATGTTTGTGAATCAAGTGGTGTCATAGAGCTAGTACCTAGTTCTTTAAGTGATATGATTCTGGCAGAACAACAGACTAAACTCACAGGAATAGTCAGTGTGAAGTCCAAACCAAGAGATTTTGTTTATTGGCCAGAATTAGAAAGCAACCTAGAATTGTAGGTAAGCAAATGTACCATCTGCCATAACTGTAGTGGTCATGGCTGACTAGACCATTTCAAAGAGTTCATGACGTTTTTTGAAAAGTAGGTGTCTATTTCTTGATGGTCATCGATAATCGTTTGAAGTGGACCAAGTAAATCACGCAGCTTGAAAGAGCAATACTGAATGAACAATACATAAGCTGATGTCTAATTCTGCTGGTCTACTTCAAACGGTCTCAGATAACAACCCTCAATATCATTCTGCTCCATTCCAAAATTTTATGATGGAAAATTATATCAAACAGATCTGAAGCAGCTAAAATATACGTTTGGATATTAAACATTCAAGAAACAAGCTTGACATGGGTGTTCAAAATCCAGTATGAAGCAGCAGCTGGTTAATTTCTGATGTAGCACAGTACAAGATCAATGGAAGTTAAACCATAAGAGAGTTATGGCCATAACCACTCATACTCAAGAGTCCCATGATATCTTATGAAGATTTAAAGACTAATTGACTTGAACCAGTTCTCATTCATGAGCCTGGCCACATCCCCAGGGCGGCATCAGCAATTTATGCCAATTGTATCTGCCTCGGGATGTTCGTCACATTGTTCCCAGATTTTGTACATGCAAGCACCAAGAATTAAAGCAATACATTGTTAATTCTTTCATGGGATGTGAGTTTCATTGGATAGGCCAGTATTCATTGTGCATTCCTAATTGCCCTTAAGAAGGTAATGATGAGCCAACCTTCTTGAATCACTGCAGTCCATGTGTTGAAGGTGCATCATAGTGCTCCAAGGGAGAGAATTTCAGGATTTTGACTGGGTGACAATGAAGAAATTGTGATGTAGTTTAAAATCAGGATGGTGTGTAGCTTGGAGAGGAACTTGAAGATGGCATTGTTCCCATACATCTGCTCTGTTGTCCTTGTGGTGGTACAAGTCATGGGTTTGGAAAGTACTCTTGAATCAACCTTGATGAGTTGCTGTTGGGCATCACTGTTGCCATTGTGTACCAGTTGTGGAGGGAGTGAATGTTTAAGCTATTGTACAGGGTTCAGTCAAGTAGGCTACTTTGTCCTGGATCATGTTGAGTTAATTGGTGTCGTTGGAGTTGTATTTATCCAGGCAAAAGGAAATCCTTCCATCACACTTGCACATTGTAGATTGTGGACTGACATTGGAAAGTCAGTGTGGTAGTATGTATTGGGGGTCATGTGGGACTGGAAGCCCTAATGTCATTGGCTGACAGATCCCGGGTCCTGGTTGGCCGTTGACCTCTAGCTCCGCCCTGAAGGCGGAGTATAAGAAGCCGGAGTCTTCCCCCGCAGGCCAGTTTACTATCGAGCTGCGGGGGAACAGACATGCTTAATAAAGCCTCATTGACTTCACTCTATTCGTCTCACGGAGTCTTTGTGCGCTACAATTTATTAAGCGTGCCTAAAAAGGACTATGGAGCTCAGGATCATTCCGGAATGCCTGAGGATCAGCCCCCACGCAGTGAACGCGGCAGCAGCCTTCAAGCACTGGCAGACTTGCTTCGAGGCCTACCTCAGAACGACCACCGGCCGGGTCACAGAAGACCAAAAACTGCAGGTCCTGCACTCGAGGGTGAGCACGGAGATTTTCTCCCTCATCGAAGACTCAGAGGATTTCCAGACGGCGTTCGCAGCACTGAAAAGTCTCTATGTCCGCCCAGTTAACCAAATCTACGCTCGCTACCAGCTCGCGACGAGACGGCAAGCTCCCGGAGAATCGATGGACGAATTCTACGCCACGCTGCTGATTTTGGGACGAGCCTGCAGCTGCCCGTCGGTGAACGCAAACGAACACACGGACATGTTAATGCGCGATGCTTTTGTGGCAGGTATGCAATCCTCCCAAATCCGCCAAAGACTTCTAGAAAAAGAGTCGCTAGGACTCTCAGAGGCACGGGCCCTAGCAGCCTCCCTAGACGTGGCCGCGCGTAATACCCGCGCCTACGGCCCCGACGGCGCGGCAACCCATTGGGCCCCGTACGTACCCATCGCAGCAAACCCCCTACCCCCCCCCCCCCCGGACACCCCACAGGCTTGTGCGGTCCAAACGCCGAGTCGCACCGAGGGCGCCCGCTGTTATTTCTGCGGCCAGGCGAAACACCCCCGACAGCGCTGCCCGGCCCGCGCAGCTATCTGCAAAAGCTGCGGGAAAAAGGGCCATTATGCGGTTGTGTGCCGGTCCCGCGAGGTCGCCGCTGTCCCGGGAGCACAGGGAGCCCTGCAAGCAGTTTACGCGCCCCAAACCCCCCAGCACGCCATGTACGACCCGCAGGCGCAGCCGCTCTGGGTCCCGACCACCGCGGTCCCGGGAGAACTGGGAGCTCTGCACGCCGCTTACGCTCACCAACCCCCCTCCCCGCAGCCCATGTATGACCCGCCGCCAGCGCTACCGCTTTGGGTCCCGGCCAACACTCTCCACGGAGAGGAGGGAGTTTTGCGCGTCCCTAACGCCACCCTAACCCCCACCCCGCGCCCCACGCCTGACCCGCCGGCACCACCTACTTGGGCCCCGACCACCGCTGTCCCCGGTGAGGGAGCTCCGCGCGGTCCTAGCGCTCGCGGTCCTAGCGCTCGCGGTCCTAACGCTCCACAGCCCCCCCAGCACACCATGTGCGACCCGCAGACGCCGCCATTTTGGGTCCCGGCCACCACGAGGGGAGGAGGGGCGCCGCCATCTTGGACCGCCCCAGACCTGTACGACGCGTGGGGGCGGCCATTTTGTCCACCCCGCCGCCATCTTGTGACCCCCCAGCCACGTGCGATGTATGGGGGCGGCCATTTTGTCCATCCCCGACGCCATCTTGGACGGCAACAACGGACCCCACTCCACTACTACAACCACGTCTCGCTTCAATCACGCTCAATCAAGCTCGGCCCCGGACACTCCAGACGACGACGACAACGGTGTTAATAAGCGGCCATGAGACGCCATGCCTAGTCGACTCCGGGAGCATGGAGAGCTTTATACACCCCGACACGGTAAGACGCTGTTCCTTGACCACCTATCCCAGCGCACAAAAGATTTCCCTAGCTGCAGGATCCCACTCCGTACAGATCCAGGGATTCTGCATAGTTACCCTAACGGTGCAGGGGAGGGAGTTCAAAAACTACAAACAAACGTCCTTCCCCAACTCTGTGCCCCCACCTTGCTGGGATTAGATTTCCAATGCAATCTACAGAGCCTTACGTTCAAATTCGGCGGCCCAATGCCCCCACTCACTATCTGCGGCCTCGCAACCCTCAAGGTGCAACCCCCGTCCTTGTTTGCGAACCTCACCCCGGATTGCAAACCCGTCGCCACTAGGAGCAGACGGTACAGCGCCCAGGACCGGACCTTCATTCGGTCCGAAGTCCAGCGGCTACTAAAGGAGGGCATAATCCAGGCCAGCAATAGTCCCTGGAGAGCGCAGGTGGTAGTAGTGAAGACAGGGGAGAAACAAAGGATGGTCATTGACTATAGCCAGACCATCAACAGGTACACACAACTAGACGCGTACCCTCTCCCCCGCATATCCGACATGGTCAACCGGATTGCCCAATATAAAGTCTTCTCCACCGTGGACCTCAAGTCCGCCTACCATCAGCTCCCCATCCGCCCAAGTGACCGCAAGTACACAGCCTTCGAGGCAGACGGGCGATTATACCATTTCCTACGGGTCCCTTTTGGCGTCACAAACGGGGTCTCGGTCTTCCAACGGGAGATGGACCGAATGGTTGATCAACATGGGTTGCGGGCCACGTTCCCGTATCTCGACAATGTAACCATCTGCGGCCACGATCAGCAGGACCACGACGCCAACCTCCAAAAATTCCTCCAGACCGCCAAAGCCATGAACCTCACGTACAACGAGGACAAGTGCGTTTTTAGCACCGATCAGCTAGCCATTCTGGGCTACGTAGTGCGCAATGGGATAATAGGCCCCGACCCCGAACGTATGCGCGCACTCATGGAATTTCCCCTCCCGCACTGCCCAAAGGCACTGAAACGCTGCTTGGGGTTCTTTTTATACCACGCCCAGTGGGTCCCCCAGTACGCAGACAAGGCCCGCCCCCTAATACAGACCACGACCTTCCCTCTGTCGACAGAGGCTTGCCAGGCCTTCAGCCGCATCAAAGCGGATATCGCAAAGGCCACGATGCGCGCCATCGACGAGTCCTTCCCCTTCCAGGTCGAGAGCGACGCCTCCGACGTAGCTCTAGCGGCCACCCTTAACCAAGCGGGCAGACCCGTGGCCTTTTTCTCCCGGACCCTCCACGCCTCAGAAATCCGCCACTCTTCAGTAGAAAAGGAAGCCCAAGCCATAGTGGAAGCTGTGCGACATTGGAGGCATTACCTGGCCGGCAGGAGATTCACTCTCCTCACGGACCAACGGTCGGTAGCCTTCATGTTCGATAATGCACAGCGGGGCAAAATCAAAAACGACAAGATCTTAAGGTGGAGGATCGAGCTCTCCACCTTCAACTATGAGATTTTGTATCGTCCCGGAAAGCTGAATGAGCCGTCTGATGCCCTATCCCGCGCACATGTGCCAAGCACAAATTAACCGCCTCCAAACCCTCCACGAGGACCTCTGCCACCCGGGGGTCACTCGGTTTTACCACTTCATAAAGTCCCACAATCTCCCATACTCTTTCGAGGAGGTCCGTACAGTCACAAGGGACTGCCACATCCGCGCGGAATGCAAGCCGCATTTCTTCAGGCCAGATGGAGCGCACCTGATTAAGGCTTCCCGCCCCTTTGAACGCCTCAGTCTCGATTTCAAAGGGCCCCTCCCCTCCACCAACCGCAATGCATATTTTCTTAATGTGGTGGACGAATACTCCCGCTTCCCTTTTGCCATTCCCTGTTCTGACATGACCGCGGCCACAGTCATTAAAGCCCTGAACAGCATCTTCACACTGTTCGGTTACCCCGCTTACGTCCACAGCGACAGGGGGTCCTCTTTCATGAGTGACGAGCTGCGCCAGTTCCTGCTCAGCAAGGGCATAGCCTCAAGCAGGACGACCAGCTACAACCCCCGGGGGAATGGGCAAGTAGAGAGGGAGAACGGCACGGTCTGAAAGGCCGTCCTACTGGCCCTACGGTCCAGGGACCTCCCAGTTTCACGGTGGCAGGAGGTCCTCCCGGACGCTCTCCACTCCATCCGGTCGTTATTATGTACGAGCACTAATCAAACGCCTCATGAGCGTCTCCTTGTTTTCCCTAGGAGGTCCTCCTCTGGAACGTTGCTGCCGACCTGGCTGGCGGCCCCAGGAACCATCCTGCTCCGAAAGCATGTGCGGGCACATAAGGCGGACCCGTTGGTCGAAAGGGTTCACCTCCTCCACGCGAACCCCCAGTACGCCTACGTGGAGTACCCCGACGGCCGACAGGACACGGTCTCCCTGCGGGATCTGGCGCCCGCCGGCAACACGCACACCCCCCGACACCATCAACCCAACCCCCCCCCCTTCCTGCCACCACCGCACCCCGCGACTGCCCCCTTCCCAGGAGGATCGGTTCCCCTCCCCTCAGCACCGACCAAGAATAAAGCCCAAGCTGAAACCGTAAGGCTCCTGGAGGCGACAACACCGGTACAAGCACCACCACCACCGGGGCCGAGGCGATCGACACGGACGACCAGACCACCCGACCGACTCGTGGCGTCGATCTAAAACTAAATATGGACTTTTCACAAGAACATTTTGCTTTTCTTCCCATACCCTCTGTAAATAGTTGCAACAGGACAAAATTGTACAATACTGTATTGCCTTGTGAATGTTTTTTTTCCTCCCAGGACCAGCCCTGTAAACCCTTACCACCATACGAAGCGTCACCCCGCCGGGTTCATTTTTGACAAGGGGTGAATGTGGTAGTATGTATTGGGGGTCATGTGGGACTGGAAGCCCTAATGTCATTGGCTGACAGATCCCGGGTCCTGGTTGGCCGTTGACCTCTAGCTCCGCCCTGAAGGCGGAGTATAAGAAGCCGGAGTCTTCCCCCGCAGGCCAGTTTACTATCGAGCTGCGGGGGAACAGACACGCTTAATAAAGCCTCATCGACTTCACTCTATTCGTCTCACGGAGTCTTTGTGCGCTACAGTCAGTAAGTGAGTTACTGGCTGCAGAACTCAAAGTCTCTAACCTGCTGTGATAGCCATAGTATTTATATGGCTGGTCAGGTTCAGTTTCTGGTCAATGGTAACCCCCAGGATGTTGATAGTGGGGGGGTTATTGATGACAATAAAGATGAATGCCAAAGGGACTGGTTAGATTCTCCCTTTTTAGAGATGGTCATTGTCTAGCACTTGAGTGATGAGAATTGTTGCTTTGGGTTGTAGTTGGGTGGTTAAGTTGGAACTTGGTGATTGAGTGAGTTCAGTGAGGAGGGAATGAGAAGATCCTTTGAGTATGGTCAGTGATCCTTTGCGTACCGTGGTATTTACTACTTTTATCACTTTAAGGGCACGATCCACTTGCCACACTTTGCCTGAAAGTCAGCATGCAATGGCGCAGCATGGACGTTAAAAGTTGGGAGACCCCGCTCCCGGTATCTACCCGGCTCGCAATGCCTCGTGAGATCTAAAGCAATCTCGCATTACGATGCAAATGCCACCCATTGTAGGCGGGATCACTTCTTGGAAAATCATATTAAAGCCATACAGGTAGTCTCACTTTAATGTGCAAATTCCCAAGCTACCTGAGGCTTCGGGATCTACGCCCTTCCCCTCGGAACTCTTGGGCGAGTGCCATTCAGTACTGGTGTCCAGAAAAGGGAACAGATGGAAAGGCACTCATGGGGGTCTCCCAGGGGATCGGAGGCCCCCAGCTGCACGTCCTTTGAGCAGGGTGGTGCCCTGGGACTGCTGGTGCCACCTGAGCACCCTGGCAGTGCCAGCCTTATACCTTAGCGGTGCAACCTAGGTGACAGCCTGGCACTTCCAAGGTGCCCAGGTGGCACTGCCATGTGGCATGGGCACTGCCAGGGTACCACATGGACCCTGTCAAGGTTCCAAGCTGGCATATTATGCACATGCATGATAGAGCCAGGGCTGCCCAGCGTGGCTGTTGGGGAGTGCCGGGGCGGGGGGGAGGGGGTGGTGGTGCGAGGGGGACGCCATTGGATCTCTTGCTACACTGGCGAGTTCTGATGAGCGGAGCTCCTCAGTGTACAAAACGGGCTGAAGCCGCGCATTCCCTGCTGAGGCCCCTAATACGGAGCAAAGCTCTTATTTTGTGCTTCATGATTTGGGCTATATCCTGTAACTACATGGAGCAGGGAAGGAGGGCCCCAGAGTAATTCATATTATTTGATATTAAGTATCTTCTAAAAGGTTTAATTTAATTTCAAGGTGTAACTCATGGCAGGAGGGCTCAAACCAGTGGTGTGCTCTTCCTGCTCGATGTGGGAAGCCTGGAACTTTTCCAGTGCTCTGCTCCAGCATGTGTGCAAGAAATGTCTCCAGCTGCAGCTCCTAGAACCTGCATTGTGGAGCTGGAGAAGCGGCTGGGCACATTATAGAGCATCCGCTAGATGGAGAATAACGTGGATAGAATGTATAGAGAGATGGTCACATTGCAGGCTAAGCATCTACAAGCAGGAAGGGAATGGGTAATCACCAGGCAGAGTAAGAGGACTAGGCAGGAAGTACAGGAAGCACCTGTGGCCATTCCCCTGAAAACAGATATACCGCTTTGGATACTGTTGAAGGGAATGGTCGCTCAGGGGAAAGCAGCAGCAGCCAAATTCATTGCAGCACAGTTGGCTCTGCTGAACAGGGGAGGAGTATAAAGTGTGGCAATGCAATAGTTACAGGGGATTCAATTGTAAGGGGAATAGATAGGTATTTCTGTGGTTGCGAACAAAACTTTAGGATGGAGTGTTGCCTCCCTAGTGCTTGGGTCAAGGATGTCTCAGAGCAGTTGCAGGAAATTCTAATGGGGAAGGGCAACCAGCCAGTGGTCATAGTACAAATTGGTACAAACAACATAGGTAAAAAAGGGATGACTCCTAAAAACAGAATATAGGGAGTTAGGAAGTAAGTTGAAATGTAGGACCTCATAGGTAGTGATCCTGGGATTACTACCAATGCCATGTGCTGGTCAGAGCAGAAAATCAGGCATATCGGATTAATACATGGCTGAACAGATGGTGCGTGGGGGAGGGTTTCAGATTCCTGGGACATTGGGGCCAGTTCTGTGGGAGGTGGGACCAGTAAGACAGTAAGCGGAATATGAAAAGTGATAGACTGACAAATCAAAGACCAGAATCAAACAGGGCCGCAGTGAAAAATAATGGGAATGGGGCAAAGATTGTTAAAAAGACAAGCCTAAATGCTTTCTGCCTTAACACACGGAGCATTCGCAATAAAGTGGATGAATTGACCACTCAAATAAATGTAAACAGGCCTGATATAATTGGGATGACAAGGGCATGGCTGCAGGGAATGGGCACTTAACATCCAGGGGTGTTCAGTATTTAGGAAGGATAGACAAAAAGGAAAAGGCGGTGGCATTGCATTGGTGGTTAAAGAGGAAATTATAACAATGGTGAGGAAAGATATTCCCTCTGACGATATGGAATCTGTTAGGGTCGAGATGAAAAACTATAAGGGAAAAAAACGTTAGTGGGGGTTATGCATAGGGTGCCCAGGTGGGACTGCCATGCTGGCAGGGGGCACTGCCAGGGTGCCAGGCTGGCAGTGCCAAGGTGCCCAGGTGTCATCATGCCCATTTTGGGGACCGGGCCTGGGGGTGTCCTGCCCCTATGAGGTGTGGAAGGGGGGCTAGATAACTGCCTTGTTGGTGAGTTGGGGGATTGGGGAGGGTTCGGAGGTCGCAGTGGGGTGTCTAGTGATTATGGCGCCATTTTTAAATGGCATCCCAACCTTTTCCTACAGTGGCGAGCGGAGCTCATTAGTGCAGGTAAAGGAACTAAGTGTTGCCTCTGTGGGGCATTCCTTGCCGAGGCCCAGAAATTAAGCAAAGTCCCTTTAATGGCGAGGCCGTTCTCGGTGCTGCCAGCACTGGAAAACACCTGGCTGAATGCACTCGGCACGGGGCTCCCGTAAAATCATGCCCTTAGTGTGGGCTAGACTGGAAGAAACACCCCAAGGCCCACAAAAATGGCCAGGTGTGGGTGAATACTGACATGGATCTCACCCAAAAGGTAGGTGGGAAACACCCTGCCAAGCTCGCCGGAAATGCCACTTAGGGCGGGATTCTCCGGCCGCACTCGCCCGGTGATTGGAAATTCCTGCCTGAGGTCAATAGATCTTTACATGGTCCACATGGGCTTTTCACAGTAACTTCATTGAAGTCTACTTGTGACAATAAGTGATTATTATTATTATCATGCCTGTAGCAATCTTGCGATGAGTGGGGTGGAAGAATCCAGCCATTAGAAATGATTTGGTTAAATTCCGCCCATTAGGTCTTAACTTTTTCCAGATTTAATGAAAGGTAATTGAGCTGAAACCTTGGGCGGATTCTCCATTAGCCGATGACGAAATTAGGAAACGCGATTGGGCGGAGAATTGGTTCCGACTCCAAAACCGTAGCAGCCGCCAATTTGACGCCAAATCATAATTCCCCATCACCTCCAGGTGTTCCAGGACGCCCATACAGTAAACACCATTTGCATATCATGGGTCGGGCCCGCTCATGGGGTCCTGGGGGGGCCAGATTTGATTGGACAAGCCATTCATTTCCCTGACCTGGTGGGCTCTTCCTAAGTTAAGTATTGGCCAGTAGTGATAGGTTTTATTATATAGATAGTAGTATTAGAGTATTAATATTGCTTGTTGTATATAATAAATGACCGTTGTTTTAATCCTTACTAAGCGGTGTGCTGTGTTATTAATCATAACCTGAACTTGAACCATGTGGCGGTATCATAAAGATACCTGGCGACTCATGAGCAAAGGTGACGTAAACAGAGCAAATAGACTAAGGTTAAAAAGAGCAACAGATGGCGTTAGACTTGCTGAGTGATTCCAGCATTTTCGCTTTTTATTCCAGAAACTCATTACTTGTCTGAAAGGAAAACTTTTAATAATCAGTCTCCAGTTTATTTTAATCTTTTGTAAAAAAACACAAAATAAAACTTAAATACTCACAGGGATGAATAAATGCACCCTTTTCCGTTTCTTTGTCCTCATCTTTATAAATTTAGAGTACCCAATTCTTTTTTCCAATTAAGGGGCAATTTATTATGGCCAATCCACCTACCCTGCACATCATTTTGGGTTGTGGGGGCGAGACCCACATAGACATGGGGAGAATGTGCAAACTCCACACGGACAGTGACCTGGGGCTGTTGTCTTTCAACTACACATTGCATTCCTCTCATTTTCAGAATACCTGGATGTCACAAAAAGCACTCTCAACCAAAGCAGGGTAAAAAAAATCCAGTCAATACACAAGCTTTTGCAACAAGCTAACATCTTAAGGTAATCAGCTTAATTAAGGCATTTGGCAACATAAAACGCAATTCAAGGAATAAATTGGATCATTTTCTTGGTTTTAAAATTTATTTTACGTCTTTATGTTGAAAATTAAATCCCACAGTGAGAACAAAACATTGATGAATAAAAAACATTGAATGAAGAGCGACTAATCTGATCCATAATGCCATCTTGTGGGCATAACAAGAAACTACACCACAGGGTGTCATTAAATGGGAAATACAAAATATAAATCATTTTGGACATGTGATAGGATTGGGGTAACCAGCTATTATTATTATTATTATTATGCACCCAGTAAATATGTAAAATATGTTTAAAAAAGCAAGATAATGTTGACACAACATTTTTGAATGGAAAGATGAAAGGACAAACATTTAGAAAATAATTTGGGATAGGTATAACGAAAGTGCAAGTCCATCTGTTAGTGTATAGTTAACAAAGAATCGGCAAATGTTGTCTACCTTGGGTGAATAAATAAGTAGAATTTTAAAGTCCACTTTTTCTAATTCATTTGTCTTTGATTTATAATGCAGCAATGGGCTGGATTTCATGGTTTTAGGAGGGTTGAGGGAGATGGAACAGGAAGTGGTTGCTTGGTTCACTCGCTATCAAGCAAAGGATGCCCAATCTCCGGCTGCCTTGTGGGAAGACAACCAATTAGCTGTGCAAAGGAGGGGTCTGCACCCAATTAGGTGTCCAGGCCAGGACTTCAGGCGGGAGAGGGGTTATGCTGTGAACAGGAAGCTGGTCATAGCCACCAAAGTAAAGACTCCTGTCCTCTCAATCTCTCCTTATTTCTGATGGCAGGCCCAAAACACTGAATAAATTAAGCCAGAAAACATACAAACACCGCCACCTTCACCTGCAGACTCTCCTGTTACATGCTGCCTCAGCCCTGTTCGCCATGAAAAGACAGGCTTTTTGTTCCACTCTCGTGCCGCCATCTCACGCCTGGTGTAAAGAGCTCCCAAACATTTTCCTGTCTGACACCCGAGAAATGGAGCAGGCAATGAAAAATCACAGGTTATTGGGCATTACAACTGAATAGATTAACAGAAATTAACCAAGGGACAAGTTAAAAGGTGCCAATTCGAGTAGGAGCGCAGCCCAAAAATGACAAAAAGAAACGGAAACTTAAAAACAAACCAATCTGTACAAAGGGTCAATGAAACAATCCAACTCCTGCGGTGCCTGATGCAACCATCAATTCACTCGAAGACACGTGGAGAAGTAAACTGTGGTTTTAATCAGCTTAAAACTGTGCCTGCATGCGACTGGAACAATACTGAAGGCGGACCCGCAGGTCAGCTGCTCTTATATTTCCTCTAAAGGGGTGGAGCCATGGGCGGAGCCCGTACATGCCCCAACATATCCCCCTGTGGGTGAAGCCACACAATGGCCCATAGGTGGAGCCCACAGGGCTAATAACATAACACAGTGCACTGGTGAATTATCAGTAATTATACATTCACCACAGTGCCCACAGAGCATGGAGGGCCTCGAGTGTGCTGGTGGACACCACATGAAAAGTCACACACAATTGGGTCATTAACAAATGCAATCGCTTGTTCATTGGTTATTAAAAACTGTCAGTCCACCATTTTCCAGGCTTGATCGCCTTCTTTATTCCAGGAAACCGAGATGGTGAACTGAATTACAGACCATGGGCGGGGTTCTCCAACCCCCGCCGGGTCGGAGAATCGCCGGGGGCTCGCGTGAATCCCGCCCCCGCCGTGTCCCGAAGTCTCCGCCACCAGAGATTCGGCGTGGGCGGGAATCACGGCGTGCCGGTCGGCGGGGGTGGGAATCGCACTGCGCTGGTCGGTGGGCCCACCCCGCCGATTCTCCGGCCCGCGATGGGCCGAAGTCCCGCTGCTGGAATGCCTGTCCCGGCTGGAATGCCTGTCCCGCCAGCGTGGATTAAACCACCTTTTGAACGGCGGGACAAGGCGGCGCGGACGGGATCCAGGGTCCTGGGGGGGGCGCGGGTCGATCTTGCCCAGGGGGGTGCCCCCACAGTGGCCTGGCTCGCGATCGGGACCCACCGATCCACGGGCGGGCCTGTGCCGTGGGGGGCACTCTTTTTCTTCCGCCTTCGCCATGGTCTTCACAGCTGCTGATGCTCCCGCGCATGCGTGGACCCGTGTCGCCCGGCGAAGACCTTTCGGCCCTGGCTGGCGTGGCGCCAAAGGCCTTTCCCGCCAGCCGGTGGAGCGGAAACCGCTCCGGTGCGGGCCTAGCCCCTCAAGGTGAGGGTTTGACCCCTAAAGGTGCGGAGACGTCCGTACCTTTGGGGCGGCCCGATGCCGGAGTGGTTCCCGCCACTCCATCACGCCGGGACCCCCCCGCCCCGCCGGGAAGGGGAGAATCCCGCCCCTGATGTCATCATGCCATATTTTACATACACACCACAGGGTCTGATTTATGACCAGCCCTTAAATATATAAAAGCACATTCGGTCTCCAGTTTATTTTAATCTTTTGGAAAAAACACAAAATAAAACTGAATCAGCTGCTATTATAATTTAAGTGTTTTATAGTATTGAATATATTGCCAGATGATATTTGTTGCTTAAGGTTATGTACAAGCAGTTTGTTTTAATTTCCTGAAGTGGGGCATCTGACATTTTTTAGATTTGCCCTTGCATCCCTCAGCTCAAAGTTGTGTTTCTCACTATGTTGTTACTCGTGCTGGCTGGTAACGGTACTGCGGGAGAAACAGGGCATCCAGGAATTGAGTAAACAGAGAAACCAACAGAGAATGATATTTAAGGATTGCAATATGAACTGTGGGAGGAGTGAAAAGGAAGGTGAATTAAAGAGGACAAATTCAATGTCAAATCATGTACAGTAAGAGAAATAAATGGCTGAATTTTACTCGCCCTCTGGAGGCAGACTGGGAGGTGGGAGGGGTTGTAAAATGGTGGCAGCCAAAAGGGAAGGAGAGTCGGGCATCTTTCCATCCCCATAGGATATTCTCAATAACGGGAATGACAGTGCCTCGGTCACCTGCAAACTTGAGACAGGAGGCAAATTAAACCAATTCATTGGCCAATTAATGGCCAGTTCCTGACCCTGCTGGAATTTTAACAGCTTCATGAGGGGCTGCCATCATGTGGGGTGATTGCCAGGTAAAAAGTGGCAGCCTCCTAGCAGCTTCCTATGGTTGTGACAAGGCCTTCCTTTATAACTGTTTAATGACCACGGTGGGGTTTTCTGGTGGCAATGGCTGCTGGAAGGGTTTATTCCTCTGATTTCTTGGGCCTGCTTAGCAGAGTAAAAGGAATGTGCTTTCCTGACATCTGAGGGCATCTCAATATGAAGGTGCCCTCTTCTTCATCCTGCAGCCTCACCAGCAGCCACCATGACCAGTGCTGCTGTCAGGGCTGCTGAAATGCCTGCCCTCTGTCAGTCAGGTCATCATCCCCAATTAGGTGGAGGGTCCCAGCAGTGGCCAGTTCAGAGTTTAAAATCCAACCCAGGCTTCCACTGTCTGCCCATGAGGCCTCGGGACCAACTTTCCATCCTGGTGATGGTACAATGTGAGCTTTCATAAAATCCTGCCCAAAAAGGGAACAGAAGATCAAATTAAGAGGATGAGAGAATAAAAACATATGTAAAGTTTGTCATTTAAAAAATCTCGCTGTTAAATTCCAAACCTGAAAGAATGAAAATTCCATTTATTATTTTCAGTGCTATTGAAGCTGATTGACAGTAATTAATAATGATTACATTGTCCGAAGAGTACTTATGCTACTAATTACTAGCTCTATATATCTACCACAGTTATAGCTTGTATCCAGCATGCTTGTAGAGCAACTTCATGGCTTTGAATGGATGTTAATGTTGGGCAGTATAAAGCTAAAATGGATTGGCACAACATGGACAATGAATTTTGTATACCTGCATTCAACAGTCAATCTATTGGGGCAGTACGGCAGCACAGTCGTTAGCACAGTTGTTTCACAGCTCCAGGGTCCCAGGTTCGATTCCCGGCTTGGGTCACTGACTCTACTGAGTCTGCACGTTCTCCCCATATCTCCGTGGGTTTCCTCCGGGTGCTCCGATTTCCTCCCACTGTCCAAAGCAGGTTAGATGGATTGGCGATGCTAAATTGCCCTTAGCGTCCAAAAAGGCTGGGTGGGGTTACTGGATTACGGGGATAGGGTGGAGGTGTGGGCTTGCGTAGGGTGCTCTTTCCAAGGGCCGGTGCAGACGCAATAGGCCAAATGGCCTCCTTCTGCACTGTAAATTCTATGATTCTATCCCTTGTCTGAAGTTGCTATAATACTGAATCATAAATAACAGTGAGCGTTATCACCTTATCATTATTTTGACAGAACATTCTGGTCCATCATAGCTAAATTATTTGAGCATAGAGTGAATTATCTGTTTCTGAACATGCAGACCAAATTTTGCTTTTGATTTTGAGTTTGATTTATTGTCCCATGTACGAGGTACAGTGAAAGTGTTGTTCTGCGTACAGTCCAGACAGATTGTTCCATACATGAAAAAACATAGGACATTCATAAATGCACACTATAAACACATAGTCACAGGCATCGGGTGAGCATACGGAGTGTAGTACTACTCAGTAGAGAAGATGTGTGAAGAGATCAGTTCAGTCCAAAAGAGGGTCATTCAGAAGTCTGGTAACAGTGGGGAAGAAGCTGTTTTTGAACCTGGTGGACACAACAGGTAGATTGCACCTAGATCTCTCTCCTTTAAAAGGTTTCTCAAAGACCATCTGTCATCTTGTCATCTGTCTTAACTCTCCTTAGAGGGGTTGATTTCTATTTTTGTTTAGGTGGTGAATTTTTCCACAATAAAAGTATTCAATGAATATTTTGATGTTCTCTGTTTTCTTTGTCTGGATATCTTGAATGCGTAGTGTTGAACAAAGAACATCATAAATTAACAAAGCTGACAAATTAACACTACTTAAATAAGATTTGAACCTATTCCTAAAGTATAAGGTTGCTCAAATAAACTATGCTAACCTAACTGCAGAACTCTCAAATGCACAACTGCTCTATCTCACGCCTAAACACCTTCTCCCGGAATCAAGGATAACCATGTGATATATATGTGACTGCTCTTGATCACCATCTGGTGTTAAGAAGTATTTACGTCAAATTGTTAACCCTTTATCTCCCATACAATATACATATTGTTATAAATTGGCAGTTTCTGAGTTTGAAAGCTGCCTCGCAGTTTGCAAAGTCTCAAGGAGAGGAGACACACAATTTATAAGAATATTTCTTTCCCAGTTCTTAAAGTGCCCAATGCACCAGGAATAGGAGAAGGTGGTGGAAGACAGGCAGCACAAATCACTCATCACAATTCCAACTCAAAAAACAGAAAGTCAATGAAATTTTGAGGTCGCCAGATTCCTTGCAGGCTGTTTTTACCATCCAGCACCCATACACCTTCTCCCAAGGCATCACTTAGCTGGTGAGTTAGATTAGTAATTACACATCAGAAACAAAATACAGGCACCAAAAAAGACACCATGTCAATCAAACTGTCAGCAGTTACACACAGTGAAACCTACATTTAACTTAAAAGCTGTGCTGAGTAGTTTGACATACGATGATAATTGGTAGTGTGATACCAGGTATTTGGGTTTGTAAGAAACTGGATTGGGCACTTGGCAAATTTGATTTGCCTGTTTAAGGAATGGTGAAGCTGTGGCATCACTCAGAAAACACCTGAGATTACTTATTGGCACTTATTGCTTCAAATCTGGGATCATCACTAATTCCTTATTAGTATTTTCTGTCATGGTTTTGCCCTCCAAGCGATCAATATGCATGACGAGGCCTCTTAACAGGACAAAGTAACAAAGCAGAAGATGAAAACCTATTCTGGGAAGTCTATACATGAAGTGGGCTGGTGTTGGTCTCCCAGTCATTCTAGATACATTACGTTCTGCCTCAAGACAATAATGTTATCATCGAATCATAGAATTTACAGTGCAGAAAGAGACCTGCACTGGCCCATGGAAAGAGCACCCTACTTAATGCCATGCCTCCACCCTATCCCTGTAACCCCACCTATCCTTTTGGACACTAAGGGGCCATTTACACAGTCAATCCACCTAACCTGCACATATTTGGACTGTGGGAAGAAACAGGAGAACCCAGGGAAACCCATGCAGACACGGGGAGAAAGTGCAAACACCACACAGACAGTCACTCGAGGCTGGAATTGAACCTGGGACTCTGGAACTGTGAAGCAGCAGTGCTAACCACTGTGCCGTGCCGGCAGCAATATTTACATTTGATGCTTCTGGTTCCAGAATGAACGTTATTACATCTGCTTTGTTGAAGCTTTTCACCTTGCGAACACCAGGACATATCACTTTGCCATTTGGTATTCTTGTGATTCTGTCTGGATGTCTCATTTTTCAGCAAAGCTCAAGTTCTGCAAACCAAGCGATAATCCACATTCTGCTTCTATTTGTTGTTGGAACATCCTCCCCAAATCATCCTTTTACTCTTCTTTCTCCTTCAAATAAATATGGTGTAGGTGATTGCCTTAAAATGAAGGCACTATGAGATTTTTCAGGCAAGTGGGTGTAAATCTGCATGATTCTGTGACATCGGTCAGATGACATATGAATATTGAAAATAAAAATAGATCCTTCCAATATATAAAGTTCACAGCAATATCCACGTGGAAATGAATGGTGACTTTGGAAAAATCAGTAGCTGCATCGAATTGTGTTACGCTCTTGCATTGCTGCTGTTGGTTGGTGGCAAAAAATTATGAAGCCATTGGCCTTCTTGACTAATGTATCTGTAACCTCATTCATACATCAGCGAACAAAAACTGGCTGAATAATGTGGATACAATTAGGTTGTTTAACTTCAGATGTAGTTGTCATACCAGCTAGACAAAAGATGATAACAAAATGTTTAATGCATTTTTATTGAGTTGCTTTGTGGAATAGACTTTCATCAATGTTAGATACTACACAACCAATTAGTTTAAATAGCTGTGGAAACAATTGAAGATTATCGGTATAAGTGTTGTGCATACACAGATGTATGCCCTATCCTCAAGGATCACCTTGGCTTTAAGTTTGGGTATATTATCTTGAGAGTGCCACACACATATGTTGAATACTGTATGTCATAATGCTAAGTTGATGTCCTGAGGTTTTAATTTAATTGTTGGTTTACAGGGGACATTAGTTATAGAAACAAGTGATTTGTCTTTCTGAGAGGTTTTTAATCTGTGATGATTTATCTCCCAGAGATGGACAAATAAGTTAAATAATTTAAGGAGAGAGCCTATGACAATATAAGTTGCATGTGTTGTGTTTGAAAAGAGTGAGCATGTTCAATCAAGTAATCTTGGTTCATTTCTTGCTTTATTATGTTATTCCCACATTTTTATGTGAGGAGTCAGCTCATGCTGAGACAGATATCCAAAGTGGGGAGGAAATGGGTTAAGTCCTCAATTCCCACAATACTGGGAATTCCTAGGATTCTTTCAGTGCGTGGCACAGAGTTGGCACCTGCAGTAGGTTGACCCTACTTGGGCAGCACGGTAGCACAGTGGTTAGCACTGTTGCTTCACAGCACCAGGGACCCGGGTTTGATTCCCGGCTTGGGTCACTATCTGTGTGGAGTCTGCATGTTCTCCCCGTATTAGTGTGGGTTTCCTCTGGGTGCTGCGGTATACTCCCACAAGTCCCAAAAGATGTGCTTGTTAGGTGAATTGGACATTCTGAATTATCCCTCAGTGTACCCAAACAGGCGCTGGAGTATGGCGACTAGGGGATATTAACAGTAACTTCATTGCAGTGTAATGTAAGCCAACTTGTGACACTAATAATATTATTAGCAGGTTATTGAGGTAGAAGCTGGTATTCCTGGCTATTCCACCTTTTGTTTTGCGGTAGCACACGTGGCTAACACTGTGGCTTCACAGCACCATGGTCCCAAGTTCGTTTCCCCGCTGGGTCACTGTCTGTGCAGAGTCTGCATGTTCTCCCTGTGTCTGCATGGGTTTCCACCGGGTGCACTGGTTTCCTCCCACAGTCCAAAGATGTGCAGGTTAGGTGGATTGGCCATGCTAAATTGCCCTTAGTGTCCAAAAAAAAGGTTAGGAGGGGTTATTGGGTTATGGGAATAGGGTGGAAGTGAGGGCTTAAATGGGTCGGTGCAGACTCGATGGGCCGGGTGGCCTCCTTCTGCTCAGTATGTTCTATGTTACCACTCTTTACCACCCCTGAAGTTGGTTCGAACAGTTTGAACTTTGAAAGAATTGGGATTTTTCATTTCGGTATACACTTGACTGTATGAAAAGCTGTATGAAGAAATAAGCCAACCAGACCTCTTGTGTTCACAAGTAAAGAATCAGCTTTATTGTTAAAAACTCACTCATGTAAAAGTATAGGACTTATTACAAAGATAAATCACGTCTTGAGTCATGTGACATACAGATGCACACACGCATGCATACACAAGCAAAACTGACAAAGTTACAGAGTGGAGGAGTTGGAATTGATAAGAGTTAAAGTCTGTAAAAAAGAAAGAAATATATGTACCCTACCCCCCAACGTTCCTTTACTGGTCTTTAGAATTCCAGTGGGTTGCAGCTGTCATGACTGGTTATTTTGTCTACAAACAATCTCCTTTAAACTGTAATCCCTTTTATTCCCAAAGTGGTACTGTGACATTTGATGTTCATTTTGATTAAAATTCCCTGGCCGGGATTCTTCAAACGGCGGCTAAGAGTTGACGCCGGTGTAAATACCGGAGTGTTTCATGCCGGCGTCAATGGGCCTCTTGGCCCAGTGATTCTGTGGCCCACGGGGGGCCAGCACGGCACTGCTAGCCGCAGGTCAGCGCAAGAAGGTAGGCCCCCCCAGATCGGTGGCCCCCGATCGCGGGCCTGGCCATCATGGAGGCCCTCCCCAGCGACTGATTCCCCCGCCCCCCCCCCACCAGGACGGCCACCGCAGCCGCGACGCCGCGATCCCGCTGGGTGGAACCATACGTGAACCACGCCAACGGGAACTCAGTCGATCGACCGGGGAGAATCGCCGTGGGGGCCTCTTTCTACAGCCCCCAAGCAGCATCGCGTCGACGGCACGCGCGCGACTGGCGGCGATTCGGCGGTCGCCGGAGGTTCGCGACCAGGCGTCAGATCCGATCGCGGGTCTGACGCCACATTTTCCGCCCCCGCGCCGAGCGCGATTTCGGCGCGGAGGTTCGGAGAATCCCGGCCTCTATCTCTGTCGCTTATTCCAAAATGTAACAGATAGGATCCAAACTTGAGAATAGCAGGGAAAGAGGGATGATGTGGATATTACAGTTGCATTCTGCAGACTCCCCTGTTTTCTGTAATCAACCGAATCTTATGAACATTGCTTTTCACAAGTGGGGTGATGCACTGTCAATTACCACAAAGACGAGTGTAGTGGAATAATCGAGGCTTTATTGAGCAAGATGTGGTGCCTCCTGTAGCTGGAACCAGAATGGCTGCAGCACCGGTGAGCACACACATTTATACACCGCCTACTGGGTGGAGCCAGCAGGCAGGGATGTACCATTGTACCTCTAATATACGGGCAGTGCCGTAATACATGTAATATACTACTAGTGGTGACTACTACATTCACCCCCTGTTAAAAAAGAGTCCGGCCGGGCTGGTGGAAAACATTACAAGTTTAGTCTGTCGGGGGCCTTGACCCTCCTCTGCGTTCGCCTCAGTCCTGGTGGTGATGTGGGCGCCGACTTGTATCTACACTGTGACTCCGGGAGCGTGTTGTCCTCGTCTTTGTCACCCCTGAGTGGAACCAGTGGGAGGACGGATCCTACTAGGGCGGGGGCTGCGGTGCGGTTCGCTGGAGGGAAGGTGAGTGGTGCAGGGGTGAATGAGGCAACCGGGGGGGGGGGGGGGCTGGGGGGGTCAGGTTGTGGGTGGGATCCAGTGGGTGCCAGGTCCCGGAGGGAGACTGTGTCCTGGCGCCTGTCGGGGTGTGCCATGTAGGCGTACTGCAGGTTCGCATTTAGGAGGTGGATTTTTTCGACCAAGGGGTCCGACTTATGGGTCCGCACATGCTTCCGAAGGAGGACGGGTCCAGGAACTGTCAGCCATGTTGGGAGCATGACCCTGGAGGTGGACTTCCTGGGGAAGGCAAACACACGTTCGTGAGGGGTCTCGTGAGTCGCGGTGCAGAGGAGCGATCGAATGGTGTGGAGCACATCGGGGAGAACCTCCTGCCAGCGGAAGACCGGGAGATTTTTAGACCGCAAAGCCAGCAGGAAGGCCTTCCAGACCGTCCCGTTCTCCCTCTCCACCTGCCCATTACCCCGGGGATTGTAGCTGGTCGTCCTGTTCGAGGCAATGCCCTTGCTGAGCAGGAACTGACACAGCTCATCACTCATCACAGAGGATCCCCAATCATTGTGGATGTAGGTGGGGAAACCGAACAGAGTGAAGATGCTGTGCAGGGCTTTAATGACCTGAAGTCATTATCGGGGCAGAAGTCATATCGGGGCATGGGATGGCGATAGGGAACCGGGAGTACTCATCAATCAGGTTCAAGAAGTAGGTGCAGGGGAGGGGCCCTTTGAAGTCCATGCTAAGGTGTTCAAAGGGGCGGGAGGCCTTCACCAGCTGCGCTCGATCTGGCTGGTAGAAGTGCGGCTTGCACTCTGCGCAGACTTGGTGACAGTCCTGACCTCCTCAATGGAGTAGGGCAGGTTGCGGGTCTTGATGAAATGGAAGAACCGGGTGACCCCTGGGTGGCAGAGCTCATAGTGGAGTGCCCTGAGTCGGTCCACTTGTGCGCTGACACATGTACTGCGATAGGGCATCAGGTGGCTCATTAAGCTTCCCCGGGCGATACAAGATCTCATAGTTGTTTTCTTTTTTTTTAAATTTAGTGTACCCAATTCATTTTTTTCCAATTAAGGGGCAATTTAGCATGTTCAATCCATCTTTGGGGTGTGGGGTCGAAACCCACGCAAACACGGGGAGAATGTGCAAACTCCACACGGACAGTGACCCAGAGCCGGAATCGAACCTGGGACCTCGGCTCCGTGAGGCAACAGGGCTAACCCACTGCGCCACCGTGCTGCCCTGATATCATAGTTATAGGTGGAGAGCTATATCCTCCACCTCAAGATCTTGTCGTTTTTGATCTTGCCCTGCTGTGTATTATTAAACATGAAGGCAACCGACCGTTGGTCAGTGAGGAGAGTGAATCTCCTGCCGGCCAGGTAATGCCTCCAATGCCGCACAGCTTCCACAATGGCTTGGGCCTCCTTTACGACAGAGTGCCGAATTTCAGAGGCATGGAGGGTGCAGGAAAAGCAGGCCACGGGCCTGTCCGCCTGGTTGAGGGTGGCGGCCAGAGCAACGTCCGATGCATCGCTCTCCACCTGACATGGGAGGGACTCATCGACCGCATGCATCGTGGCCTTGGCGATGTCTGCCTTGATACGGTTGAAGGCCTGGCGGGCCTCAGCCATCAGGGGAAAAACTGTGGACTGAATGAATGGGCGGGCCTTGTCCGCATAATTAGGGACCCACTGGGCATAGTAGGAGAAAAACCCCAGACATCGTTTCAGGGCCTTGCGGCAGTGGGGGAGTGGGAGTTCCATGAGGGGATGCATGCGGTCGGGGTCCGGCCCTAGGACTCCATTTTCCATAACATAGCCAAGGATGGCTAAACGGTTGGTGCGGAACACGCATTTCTCCTTATTGTATGTGAGGTTAAGGAGTTTGGCAGTCTGGAGGAATTTTTGGAGGTTTGCGTCGTGGTCCGGCTGATCGTGGCTGCAGATGGTGATGTTATCTAGGTACGGGAAGGTGGCCCGCAGTCCGTACGGTCAACCATTCGGTCCATCTCTCGCTGGAAGACCGAGACCCCATTAGTGACGCTGAAGGGAACCGTAAGGAAGTGATAGAGGCGGCCATCTGCTTCGAACGCAGTGTATTGGCCGTCCTCCATGCGGATGGGGAGCTGGTGGTAGGCGGACTTCAGGTCCACCGTGGAAAAGACTCGATACTGCGCAATCTGATTGACCATGTCAGATATGCGTGGGAGAGGGTACGCGTCGAGCTCCATGTACCGATTGATGGTCTGACTGTAGTCAATGACCATCCTGTGCTTCTCCCCAGTCTTTACTACTACCATTTGAGCTCTCCAGGGGCTGTTGCTGGCCTCATTGACCTCTTCCCGCAGAAGTCGTTGGACCTCCGACCTGATGAAGGTGCTGTCTTGGGCACTGTACCATCTGCTCCTAATGGCAACGGGTTTGCAATCCGGGTTGAGGTTCGCAAACAGGGAAGGTGGATCGTCCTTAAGGGTCGTAAGGCCGCAGACGGTGAGGGGGGGTAGGGGTCTGCCGAATTTTAAGGTTAGGCTTTGGAGATGGCACCGAAGTCCAGGTCGAGTAACAGGGCAGCGTAGAGGTGGGGGAGGACCTAGAGCCGGAAGTTGCTGACCTCTACGCGTTGGACGGTGAGAGTCGCGATGTAGTACCCATGGATTTCCATAGAATGGGATCCGGAGGCCAGGGAGATTTTCTGTGTGACGGGGTGTACCGAGAGGGAGCAGCGCCTTACTGTAGTGGGGTGGATGAAGCTCTCTGTGCTCCCAGGTTGTCTCATGCCCATCGATCTTCACTGTCGTCGTCGCTGTCGCGAAGTTGTGGGGCCGGGACTGATCCAAGGTGATAGAGGTGAGCTGTGGCAGATGCTGGGAGGTCCCGGGCTGGGTCAGCGGTGGTGGAGGTAGCGGCAGGTTATGAATGGCCAGACAAGCAGGGGTTCTGAGGCGCCGTCCAAAATGGCGCCGAAGATGGCGGCGCCCATGGGGCACACATGGCAGGCAGCATTAAAGATGGCGGCACCCACGGACCACATATGGCTTGCAGTGAAGAAGATGGCGGTGCCCACTGGCCGCAGGTGGCTTGCGAAGGGGAAAATGGTGGCGCTCCTGGGGGGTGTAGGAACACCGGGCCTGGAAACGGCGGCGACCGACCGGGCCAGGCAAACAGAAACAAAGTGTCTCTTCTTCCCACAGCTGGTGTAGGTCGCGCTCCGCGCCGGGCAGCGCTGCCTTGGATGTTTGTTTTGCCCGCAAAATTAGCAGGCTTGCGGTGAGCTGGAGTCGGCAGCTGGTGGGGCCCACGATGCCCATGAGGGTGCCGCGCAGACTGGACATTATGAATTAGCGAGCTGCCTAGTTCCCGCAAGGTCCCTGGCGGACGTACGCAGACTTCATGCCCGGTGTGCTTGACTTCCGAAACTGCCTGGCAGTCACAGTTCCTACCTAGGATGTGCAGGGCATGCCAAAAATCATCCAGCGACTCCCCGGGGAATTGCTGTCTCGTGGCCAGGAGGTGCCTGGCGTATACTTGATTGACTGGTCGAACATAATGTCCTTTCAGGAGTTCCATCACTTCAGAGTAGGTGGGCGCATCCCGGCTGAGAGGAAAAATGTCAGGGCTCACCCGTGAATAGAGGACTTGGAGCTTCTGTGTGTCTGAGGGTTCCTAAGCAGCTGTTCGGAGGTAGCTTTTGAAACAGGCTAGCCAGTGGTCAAAGGTAGACGTAGCGTTGGCTGCTTGAGGGCTCAGCGGCAGGCGATCAGGCTTGATGCGGAGATCCATCGTTTTAAAAATCTTGCTCAATAAATTGATGCACTATCAATTACCAAAAAGACGAGAGTAGTGGAATAATCGAGGCTTTATTGAGCAAAGATGCTGTGCCTCCTGTAGCTGCCACCAGACTGGCTGCAGCACCGGCGAGCACACACATTTATACGCTGCCTACTGGGTGGAGCCAGCAGGCAGGGATTTACCCATGTACCTCTATTATACGTGTCTTACCGTAATACTTATAATATACTATTAATGGTGACTACCACATGGGGTGACAGCTGCTATTGGCACACAATGGAGGGCAATCCATATTAGATTAATAGAGGTCAACCCACAGCAGATTATGTACAGCAATCAGCAAGTTCAATAAAACAGTGTTGGACCATCTCTTGTGTCGGAAGCCTGTTTCTCGTTTCACTGCATCCAGTTGCAGTCAACGTTGAACCAACTCACATAACACATCATTGTGGTTGATACATTCTTTGCTTAATATGGAGAATGCAGTGCAGTAGTGACACCTTGGATACATAAGTATACGTAAGAATGAACATATAATCCAATGATGTAGAAATCGCGAAGGATGAAGTTGAATCTTAGTCAGATCAATGCTCAAGACATTTAACTCTCCTATCTTAAGTTTCCACCTGAGTGGCACAGTGCCACTCTGACAAATGCCAGTTCCTGGGATTTACTTGGGATCAGCAACAGGGGCAAAGCAGTAGATGGGTTTCCCACCCGACCTCACCACCGCTAGTTGAAGTGAATCTCCGTGATTTCTTCCCTGTGGCTTTAATGTTGGGCTTTCAGTACATTGCATATTCTGTGGATAATGCAATTGCAAGCCTCATTGTCGTGAACTGAACATTGTTTTTTTAAAGGTATTTACATTTCTTTGTTATTAATGATGAGAATGCTAATGATTACAATTTGAGCCAAGAGCAATTATAGTTAAAAGAAATCATTTACCAATTGTGAATTAACTCCTTGGGTCTTATTAACATTCACACAGGCCTGTTGTTTGTGATTAGCAGTTTATCACAAAACACCTGCTGAGTAATCAAGTGCTGCATCATCCATTTAGTTGATGAGATTATAGAAAGAAGTAAACAACATTAAGAATTGTCATTTTGAAAAGTGAGATAGAACATTATTACCATTAAGGAAAGAAAAGACTGGTGACATTGTTTTTCAGTAACTGGAAAAAGAAGCTCCATTGCAAAATTGCGTGACCTTTACATTTTGCAATTTTTTTGAGAAAGGATAGCAAATGGTGACATTTGAAGCATTAAATACCTTTCCTTCACATATTTTTGAAAGGCTGCATTTATATGCTTCATTATATGAGGAGAACATAATGTATTTAATTAATCCTTTGGGTAAAGAAAATGTAAAAAAGCATTGCAGTGAGGTATTCACAGTACTTTTGTGTTACATGAATAATCTCCCATTTAAAGGTACCCTGTTCTATGCAAATTGTATCTGGTTCTGGAATTCCAGAAACATTATGGATTGTTTTTACAAGATTTTGAATAATTTCAAAAGCAAAATATTTTAAAGTTAATTCCTTTTGAAACCAGCTGGAGCCTTTATTATTGTAAAAACTAAAACAGCTTCCTCCATCAGCCACCATTTGACAACACTGCTCTCTAAATGCACAGATTCTTATTTTGAAACTGGAAAAGTCTTAATGCCAGCGAATTCCAGATTCAAGTGTGGGATTTTGTTTACACCTTTTACCGTGGTTGGTATTATACAAAATGATGTTCAACAGTGAGTGATCTGAAGAATGCTCTTGAAGGTGCTGTGTCCCACACTTTCCACAAAAGGTTATTTTCTTGGGTACAGATTAGAGTTTCAGAAACCTCTCTTTCACAGTTGGCATTTTAAAAATAAATTTAGAGTACCCAATTCATTTTTTCCAATTAAGGGGCAATTTAGCGTGGCCTGCACACCTTTGGATTGTGGGGGCGAAACCCACGCAAAAACAGGGAGACCTCGGCGCCGTGAGGCAGCAGGGCTAACCCACTGCGCCACCATGCTGCCCCAGAGTTGGCTTTTTACAGTACTCCATGTTCTAACTCCAAGGGAGGCAAAAGTGTAAAATAAAGATATGGGCATACAAAAAATTGTTCTGCACTCTTCCTCTTCCATGCAGATTCGCTGGCAATATGGACAAATTTATTAGTTACCATTGCTTTCTCGCCTCGCTACTGCTTACTGTGATAGCAAGAATGTTTACTCTAGTATGTAGTGATTGAACACCATGTGGTTTAGCATTATCTTAGGGAGACATTTTAGGGAGCAGAAGATAACAGTAGACATCTGCAGAAAAATTCCCATAACCCGTTTAACATACAATCAACACCATTTTCTTTATTCTTTCATGGCATTTGAACATTGCAGACAAGGTTAATACTTACTGCCCATTCCTAATTTCCCTTGAGAAGGCAATGGTGAGCTGCCTTCTTCAACCACTGCAGTCTCTGTAGGGAAGGTGCACCCACAGTTCTGTTAGGTAGGACGTTCCATGAGTTTGACCCAGCAATGAAGCGATGATATGAATTTGGAAGTCAGGATGGTGATTGACTTGGAGGGAAACTTGGAAGTGGTGGTGTTCGCATGTGCCTCCTATCCTCACCATCAAGGGGCTAGTGGTCACAGGTTTGGGAGGTGCTGTTGTAAAAATCTAGGTGAGTTGTTGCAATGCAATTTGTACATGGTACACACAGAATGAGCTGAGAGAAACAGCGAAAGTAGTCTGTGAGCTCCAAGGCCAAGATATCGGCATAGTAGCCCTTAGTGAAATTTATAGAGCAGATGAGGCACAAATCAAAGAATATAGGGCGGGATTCTCCCCTAACCGGTGGGGCGGGCCACACCGGCCCCGAGGAATGGCGTGAACCACTCCGGCATCGGGCTGCCCCAAAGGTGTGGAATTCTCTGCACCTTCAGGGGCTAGGCCAGCGCCGGAGTGTTTTGCGCCACGCCAACCGGCGCCGAAGGGCCTCCACCGGCCGGCGCAACTTGGCGCATGCGCTGGAGCACCAGCGTGTGCTGGCGTGATCCCCGCACATGCGCAAGAGGGTTCGTCTCCGCGCCAGCCATGGCGGAGGTCGACAGCGGCCGGCGCAGAGGGAAAGAGTACCCCCACGGCACAGGCCCGCCCGCGGATTGGTGGGCCCCGATTGCAGGCTACCCACCGTGGGGGCACCCCTCGGGGCCAGATCCCCCCCGAGACTCCGCAGGCCGCCTGCAGAGCCAGGTCCCGCCGGTACATACCTGGTTCAATTGATGCTGGCGGAACAGACCGAACACGGGTGGCCGCTCGGCCCATCGCGGGCCGGAGAATCGCTGGGGGGGGGCCGTTGCCAGCGGCCGCCGATCGGCGCAGCGCGATTCCCGCCCCCGCCAAAACCCTGACGCCGGAGAATTCGGCAGCCGGCGGCGGGGCGGGATTCACGCCACCCCCTAAGATTCTCCGACCCGGCAGGAGGTCGGAGAATCCCGCCCATAATGTTGCTTATAATTTTTACTGAAAAAGGAAAATGTAAGTAGATGGCTTTGCCATAGAAAGGAAACTCATGAAGAAACTCCGAGAACACTTGTTGTGATCAATGAGTGTCTTTCGACATTCAAGCTCATGTTCAAAATCAAGAAATCCACACTCATCAGTGCTTAGTCGCCTCAGACTTTGAGGATGAAGTGAAAGAAACCTTGGGTGAAATTCTCCAGTCGTTCCTGCCGGTCGGATCTTCTGGTCCCACATAAGTCAACCCCTGCCATGTTCTCCAATGGCGGCATGGGCGAGGAATATAAATCATCATTGACTTCAGCAGGATCGGGAGATCAGAATTACAATCCACCGCAGGGGGGCTTGAGAATTCCTCCCTTCTATTGAAACCCAGATGCACATCTGCCAGCTGTACCATCACAGTTGAAATGTTTTAGTGATTTCAATGCTAGGCAGCGGGAGATACTATACCCTATTTAAAAGAATGGAATTGTAATGTCCAATTCCAATACCTATGCATTGAAAATTACCTTGTGGTCACTAACACAGTTTTCTGCCAAAAAGCAAACAGGGCTTGTTGGCTGCTATCTAATCGGCTATGTGATAGGCAGGACTAGAGATTGAAAGGATGTGCACATTACACATGTTATGGTTGCAACCAACGCCAGATCAATGGCTCATTCTGCTCATTATTGGTGCTTGAGACAGTCTACAAAATAAACCTGTTATGATAATGCTTTGTAGTACATGTACTTTAAGATACTGATCAATATGTTGCTGAATATGTAAATCGTTTAGTAAACACAATCACAGGAAGTGATGCAAGTTAACTTGTGATAAATTAGGAGCAGTGTTGATCAGCAGGTAACATATGCATGAAGAGCACTCCTGGAGTCCTGTTGCTCTTCAACAAAGAACAGCAATTGTCATAGTGTGGCGGTGGGATTCTCCTCCTCTCCATGCCAGCGAGATCTTCCAGTTCCGCCAATATTGCGTTTCTCGTACACCCAGTCATGGGGGTGGGGTGACATCTTCAGCAGGATCTGAAGATCCTGCCAGCGAGAAGGGTGAGAAAATCCCACCCATAATGTTTGCCACATTGTGCCAAGAGCCCATGATTTGAAGAACAAATGGTGGGCATGCACCTGCTGTAGAATAGGAACATCCGACAATATACAGAGTGAACTAGATAATGATCCAACACTTGGCAAAATGATGGCTGTGATCAAAAATGAAAAACAAGTCTTCTGATGATAATAATATTAATTTTTATTAGTGATTGGAAGGACGTTCCCACTTGTGGGGGAGACGAGAATTAGGAGACACAGTTAAAGAATAAAAAGTCTCCCTTTGAAGCTGGAGATGAGGGGAACTCCTTTTCTCTTGGTGAGTCAGTGGTATGTGGAATTCTCTTCCAGCAGTGGAGGATGGGTCATTGAAATCATTCAAGGCAGAGAAGGAAACATTTTTAATAGACAAGGGAATCAAGGTTTATGGGGGGAAGGCAGGAAAGTGAAATTGAGACCACAACCAGATCAACCATGTTCCTACTGAATGGCAGTGCAGTCTCACAGGCCTGAATGGCCTACTCCTGCTCAAGTCTTATGCTCTTATGAGGGGAAATACAAGACAAACCAGAGGACGTTATGAGTTCAGAGCCAAAGCAAGTTGAATTTAGATAGTGTTATGGGTCAGGGTTTAAGATAACCCCAAAGTGTATCATGGAGTTCACCTGACCCACAGCTTTTAATAGATTGTGGTATGGGGAGCACACGGCCCTCTCTACAGGTGTGGTACAGCAGAAATGGAAAAGTATTTTTGAAAACAAAACAATGTTTATTCTATGAACTCAAGTTAACCTTTTTAAAACAAACAGTGAATATCTTAGCAACCATTAATTCAAAGATAACCCCCAATGAATACAACACTATGTAATCCTTTAAGCTGTCCTTTTAACATCCAAAAGACTTAACAACCTTTAAACAGAAGCACATCAGGGTTTAAATTCAATACTGAAAACATTTAAATTTCTGAATTCACCAAATGATCAAGAGGTAGTCCTTCATGGCAGAGAGATCAACAGTACAGCTGCTTTGGCTGACTTTAGCTGCAACACACTGAAAAATGAAACCAAAAAGACAGACACACCCAAGCTTTTCTCAAAGTGAAACTAAAAAGCAGAACCAGAGCTCAGCTCCACCCACACTCTGACATCACTGCAGTAACATGAGCAGCTAACCATTTCTTAAAGAGACATTCTCATGACAATAGAGTTTAGCAGGTAGGATTGTGGAAGGGAGGGATGTGACAGAGACAACCAATCAGATGGTCACAATCAGAGTGACAAAGATATCCATGAGCTCCTCGCACTTGCTGTTGAAAGATGAAGATAGCGGAGGTAGTTAGGAGGGATTAAAGAAGGTGTTTTGGAAAGAAGCTAGGGGTTATTTTTGCATTGCAGATTGATTCTTGAATAGTGAGCAATTCTAGCAGACAAGATAAAATAACCCAATAGTGCTTTTTGTGATCCAGTTAGAACTGACAGTGAGTAGCTAAACCAGTTGTCTGCTATATCTATTCAAGTCTATATCCCTTTGACAAGGGAGCAGAGATGATGGCTACACCAGGGCAAGGGGCAGTATAAGAGAGAGAAATTGGTTTATTGGGCTGGGGCATCAAAGGTGAAAGTACAGAAATCTTGAAGTGAACAGAGGACCAAAGTGTCCCCTCCTCTTCCTCATTTGCATGAGGCACCTTAGCGGTATCATCAAAAAGCATAGCAGTATTCATATGTATGCTTACAACAACCAACTCTGCCTCCACGCCAAAATGGAGTTGGGATTTGGAAGTGCAGTTAGAAGTGAATTGGCGGAGAGTTGTTTTCCAAAGCAAATATTCTGGAAGGTAAGGTTAGGGCCTGGAAGAGGGATGTAGGTGGAGAGTAATACCAGGAAGTAATCAGAGATATCCTTACCTATGATTCATATGATGAAACTAGCAAAACCACAGAATATCGACAAGGTCAAGTTGGTGACTGTGAATGTGGGTTGGGGCGTTTGGAAGGAAAGTACATTGAAATCTTGGAGACAACGCTCATGGGAATCTGCCAGGCAGTTGTGCCCTCTTGGATGAACGGTTTTGCTGCAAAAGTCTCCAAGCTACCTGAAAAACGGCCAACACAAAATAAACACTGGATCCTCAAAGAACAAATAACAAAGAACAATATCGCACAGGAACAGGCCCTTCAGCCCTCCAAGCATGTGCCAGTCATGATACTACCTTGACCAAAACCCTCAACACTTCCTAGTGCTGTATTCCTTTATACCCATCCTATCCATGTATTTGTCGAGATGCCTTTTGAATGCCACTGCTATTTCGAATGCTAGGAATTTGGAACTGAAGGATACTCCTTCTATGTAGCTTTGTGAAGATAGAGCTCACTCCCTTAATTTCACCATATTAAAATATGTTCATCAGTATTTAACTGGGTCCCAGGAATGGGGTAAGGAGGTGACAGAAATTTATTTGGCAATTTTCTTGAATTGCCCAGAATAACTTTACATTGCCGTCAACCCTGGTTTACCTTAAGATATTCAGACTTACATTTCTACAATGTCAGCAATGCAGTGTGATATTTCCACGAAGGTTCTCACAGAAATAACATTTGTATTCAATACCTCTATTGTGAAGTAGCATCAGCGAATCTTAGCAGCCTATTCGATTTTTCATGATTCCAAGTAAGCTTTTTTCATTTCATGTTGTTTCAAACTCTATGCCTATTTTCCAGTACTTGGCCCTTGGTTTTGTGTGCTATGGCATTTCAAGTGTTCATCTAAATACTTCTTCAATGTTGTGAGGGTTTCCAGCTCTGCCACCCTTTCAGGCAGTGAGTTCCAGATTCCAGCCATCCTTTGGGTGAAAATGTTTTTCCTCCCGTACCCTCTAAACCTCCTGGCCCTCAGCTTAAATCGATGCCCCCTGGTTACTAACCCCTCTGTTAAGGAGAAAAGTTCCTTCTTATCGAACCTATCCATGCCCTCATAATTTTGTACACCTCAATCAGGTCCCTCTTCAGCTTTCTCTGCTCCAAGGTAAACAACCCCAGCCTACCCAGTTTTTCTTGATAGCTGAAACACTCCATTCCAGGCAGAAACCAAGCGAATCGCCTCTACCACTATCCACTAATATCCACTACAAGCCCACTGACTCCCACAGCTATCTGGACTACAGCTCTTCGCACCCTACACCCTGTAAGGACTCCATCCCTTTCTCTCAACTCCTTCGCCTCCGTCGCATTTGTTCCGATGATGTCACTTTCCAAAATGGTGCTTCGAAAATGTGTTCCTTCTTCCTCAACCGTGATTTCCCACCTACAGTTGTGGACAAGGCTCTCAACAGTGTGCGGTCCATCTCCCGCGCCACTACCCTCGCCCCCTCCACTCCCTCCCAGAACAAGGATAGAGGCCCACTCATTCTCACATTTCATCCCACCAGCTTCCGTAAGCAAAGTATAATCCTCCGCCATTTTCACCAACTCTAGCCTAATGCCACAACCAAACACATCTTCCCTTCACTCCCTCTGTCAGCATTCCGCAGAGACCTTTCCCTCCGAGACAATCTAGTTCACTACTCCACCATACCCAGTACATCTCCCATCACCCATGGCACCTTCCCATGCAATAGTAGAAGGTGTAACACCTGCCCCTTTACCTCTTCCATGCTTAACATCCCAGGCCCAAAACACTCATTCCAGGTTAAGCAGCGTTTCACTTGCATCTCTTCCAATTTGGTCGACTGCATTCACTGCTCCCAATGTGGTCTCCTCTATATCGGAGAGACCAAACACAGACTGGGTGATCGCTTTGCTGAGAATCTTCGGTCTGTGCGCATTCAGGACCCTGACCTTCCCGTTGCTCGCCATTTTAACAAAAGACCCTGCTCCCATGCCCACATGTCTGTTCTTGGCCTGCTGCAATGTTCCAGTGAAGCGCAATGCAAATTGGAGGAACAACATCTTATCTTCCGGTTAGGCACGCTGCAGCCTTCAGGCCTGAACATCGAATTCAACAACTTCAGATGATCAGCTCTCCCCCACCTCAATCCATTTGTTTTCATTTCATTTTAACTGTCTTCTACCATTTCTTTCTTTCTTAATATATATTTAATTCCCCTCCCCCCCCCCAATCTTATCCACCTTTCCTTCACCTCCCCCCATATCTACAGTTCATCCTCTGATGTTAGTCTCCCTGCTGTTTGACCTCTCACACCCTTTGTCCTCTCTGGGGACTGCCATTAGCACTCTTTCCCCTTGGTTTCTGTGGCCATTAGCACCCGGTTTCCCTGGGTTTCTGTGGCTATGACTCATCTTTCAATCTCATGCACAGTATAAATATTCCCGACTTTGTCTGTTAGCTTTGACAAAGTGTCATTGGACTCGAAACGTTAGCTCTTTTCTCTCGCTACAGATCCTGCCAGACTTGCTGAGATTTTCCAGCATTTTCTCTTTCGAATCTCCTCTACACCCTCTCACTTCCTTCCTTTCGTGTGGTGACCAGAACTGCGCACGGTACTCCAGCTGTGGCGTAACGAGCATTTTATGCAGCTCCATCATAACCTCCCTGCTCTTATATTCTATGCCTTGGCTAATAAAGTTAAGTTGCCTTCTTAAGGGGCAGCACGGTAGCATTGTGGATAGCACAATTGCTTCACAGCTCCAGGGTCCCAGGTTCGATTCCGGCTTGGGTCACTGTCTGTGCGGAGTCTGCACATCCTCCCCGTGTGTGCGTGGGTTTCCTCCGGGTGCTCCGGTTTCCTCCCACAGTCCAAAGATGTGCAGGTTAGGTGGATTGGCCATGATAAATTGCCCTTAGTGTCCAAAATTGCCCTTAGTGTTGGGTGGGGTTGCTGGGTTATGGGGATGGGGTGGAGGTGGAGGTGTTGACCTTGGGTGGGGTGCTCTTTCCAAGATTCGGTGTGGACTCGATGGGCCGAATGGCCTCCTTCTGCACTGTAAATTCTATGAAATTCTATGATTAACCACCTTATCGACCTGTTCTGCTGTCTTCAAGAATCTATGGACATGCACACCAAGATCCCTCGGATCCTTTGTATTTCTTAGGGTCTGACCATTCCCTTGTATACTCCCTTGCCTTGTTATAGGATAGGAACATAGAAACAGGAGTAGGCCATTCAGTTCCTGTTCTATCATTTACTGAGATGATGGTTGATCAGTGGCCGAAGTCCATATACGGCCCATTTCCCTCAGCTTAACAAAAATCTGTATTCCCAGATATCGAACGCTTCTTCCTACCATTCTAAACGGCAGCTCTCCCAGTCTCTTCTCCTGCCCTCTTGCCTGGATCGCGAACATCTAGCTTTTCCCCATTTTCAATTTATACCCTGAAAAATTACCAAATTCCCCGAGGATTCGCATAACTTCCCCAATCCCCTCCAATGGGTCTGAAATACACAAGAGCAGATTAACTGCGTAAAGCGAGACCCGGTGCTCCACCCCCCCCCCCCCCCCCCCGAACCAGCCCTTTCCAGTTCAGAGAGGCTCTTAAAGCCATGGCCAACGGCTCTATGGCCACAGCAAACAGTAGCGGAGAGAGGGGGCACCCTTGCCTCGTCCCTCGGTGTAGTTTAAAATACCCCGACCTCAGCCGGTTCCTACGCACACTCACTACTGGTGCCTGATAGAGCAACCGCACCCAGTCAATGAAGCCCTCACCAAACCCAAACCTTGCCAGCGCCTCCCACAGGTAATCCCACTCCACCTGATCAAAAGCCTTCTCCGCATCCATCGCTACCACCACCTCCATCTGCCCTCCTTCTGAGGGCATCATAATAATATTTAAAAGCTTTCGAACGTTGGCCTTCAGTTGCCTGCCCTTTACAAATCCCGTCTGGTCTTCCCGTATCACCCCCGGGACACAATCTTCTATCCTTGTGGCCAGTATCTTAGCCAGCGGTTTGGTGTCCACATTCAGTAGAGAAATTGGCCTGTATGACACGCATTGCTCAGGATCCTTCTCCCGTTTCAGGATCAATGAAATCGAGGCCTGCGACATTGTTGGGGGGAGGACTCCCTTCTCTCTTGCCTCATTAAATGTCCTCACCAGCAGTAAACTCAATATCTTTGAAAACTTCTTATAGAATTCCACCGGGTAGCCATCCGGCCTCGGGGCCTTGCCCGACTGCATGCCCTCCAGCCCCCCAACTATTTCCTCAATTTCAATTGGGGCTCCCAACCCTTCCACCACATCCTCATCCACCCTCGGGAACCTCAACTGACCCAAAAGCTGCCTCATCCCCTCCACCCCAGCCGGGGGTTCCGACTCATATCATTTGCTGTAAAAGTCCTTAAACACCTCATTCACCCTCACTGGGTCCAAGATCGTATTCCTACCTCTACTCTTTACTCTCCCTATCTCCCGGGCCGCCTCCCTTTTTCTGAGCTGGTGCGCTAACATTCTGCTAGCCTTTTCCCCATACTCATAGATCGCCCCCCTTGCCTTTCTCAACTGTTCCACTGCTTTCCCTGTAGTCAACAGCCCAAACTCCACCTGTAACCTCTGCTGCTCCCTCAGTAGCCCCACGTCCGGGGCCTCTGAGTATCTCCTATCCACCTGGAGTATCTCCTCAACTAAACTATTCCCCTCAGCCCATTCCGCCTTTTCTTTGTGTGCCCGTATCGAGATTAATTCCCCTCTGACCACTGCCTTCAAAGCTTCCCAGACCGTTGCTGCAGAGACCTCCCCCGTATCATTTGTTTCCAGGTAGTTCTGGATGGACTTGTTCACCCGCCCACAGACCGCTTTGCCTGCTAACAACCCCAATCCAGTCTCCATAGTGGGCGTTGTCTTCGCTCCAAACTAACCGGTAGAGCCACCCAATGTGGGGCATGATCCAACACTGCGACACCCCCAATATTAGAGCCCTGCTCAGAACAAAAAAGTTGATGCGAGAGTATACCTTGTGGACATGGGAGATAAAGGAAAACTCCCTCGCCCTTGGCCGTGCAAACCTCCATGGATCTACTCCCTCCATCTGTTCCATAAACCCCTTCAATTCCTTTGCCGCGGCTGGCACCCTCCCTGTCCTGGATTTTGACCGTTCCAATTCTGGATCGATGACTGTATTAAAATCTCCCTCCATGATCAAGTTATGTGACTCTAAGTCTGGGATCTTACCTAACACCCACCTCATAAATTCCACATCGTCCCAATTCAGAGCATGTACGTTCACGAGTACAATGCGCACCCCCTCCAGCTTCCCACTCACCATTATGTACCTACCCCCCATGTCTGACACGATTCTCCCTGCCTCGAATGCCACTCATTTATTGATCAAGATCGCTACCCCCCTGGTCTTTGAGTCCAGGCCTCAGTGTAATACTTGGCCAACCCACCCTTTTCTCAATTTAGTCTGGTCTGTAACCTTTAGGTGTGTCTCTTGTAGCACTGCCACGTCCGCCTTCAGCCCCCTCAAATGCGCAAGCACGCGAGCCCTATTGACCGGCCCATTCAACCATCTGACGTTCGATGTAATCAGCCTGGTCGGGGGGGCTTCCCGCCCCACCCCCTCCCCGCCGACTAGCCATCACCCTTTTTAGGCCAGCCTCCAGCTCGCGCCCCTGGCCTCCTCGAGCCCCCCCTCGGGCATTCGCCATCCCCGACCTCCCATTTAGCCCCTAGTAACAGTTCCTCCCCTCTCTGCAAAGCAGCTCCTCCCCAGTCCCTCCCCCTCCCTGGTAACAGCACTAGAAACCCAAGCCCCCATATCAAGCTCCAGCTTAACACCTGCTCGCCCCCCCACTGTGCTTCCATGATACAGCTGACCCAAGCTGACTTGATAGCTCCCACCCATGGCACCAAACATTTATTCTCCCCATTGTTCTCTCTCCTCTACCCCCACGTGGACAAACATATTAAAAGCATCACATTCCCCAGTAAACAAACATCAGAAAAAACAGTGGAAAAACAGCCACAGAAAAAAACAACCACAGAAACCACACCCACTCCAACCAGCTCCCAGTAAGACAAAGTTAACTTTCGCCATCGAAACAGCCCCTTATTGAACATAACACTTATTCAAACCAGCACAAAAGTGATTTTTAACAAATCACCACTACAATACTCTCCAAGGATTCAGTGTCTTTAATTCACCTCCAGTCTTTTTTCCTTGATGAAAGTCCATACATTGTCTGGTGTTTCGAAATAAAAATCGTGTTCCTCATATGTGACCCAGAGATGGGCTGGGTACAACATCCCGACTTCACCCCCTTCCTAAAGAGGGCCATTTTTGCCCGATTAAACCCAGCTCGCCTCTTGGCCAAATCCGCGCCCAGGTCTTGATAAATGCGCAGCTCACAATTCTCCCACTTGCTGCTCTGTTCTTTCTTGGCAAACCAGAGAACGCGTTCCTTGTCCAGGAATCGGTGCAAATGTACCACCATTGCCCTCGGCGGCTCGTTCGCGATGGCTCTGTGCGCTCTATCCACTTCTAGGGGCCGAGGGAACGCCTCAGCCCCCATCAACTTCTCCAGCATGTTCGTCACGTAGGCCATCGCATCCGATCCCTCACTGCCTTCAGGGAAGCCGATGATTCTCAGATTCTGCCTCCTGGACCTGTTCTCCAGGTCCTCCAGCTTCGCCTGCATTCTTTTCTGGCGGTCATTCATCATCTCCACCTTGGTCTCCAGCATGGTTAGGTATTCCTCATGCTCGGACACCTTTTTCTCCACCTCCTGGATCGCACGTCCGTGGGTTTCTTGATTCTGCACCACCTGATCAATCGAAGCCTTGATCAGATCCAGCGTGTCCTTTTTAAACTTGGCGAAGCACTCTTCAAAAAACTTCACCAGCTGCTCTGTCGACCACTGTGCCGTCTCCCCGCGGCCCTGCTGCTCCACCATGCTTTCCTGCGTTGCCAGCTCTGCTCGCGTCTTCCTTGTAGAACTTTGTCTTCTCACACAGCCACTTTTGGTCCAATTCTCCATACACTGGAGGGTGGTTTCTCCTCACCGTCTCACTCTTCACCGATTTATCCAACAAAATCCGGAACCAAACGGGGAGAAAAGGGTCCAAAAGTCCGTCACAGGCGGAACTATCAAATGTGCGACCTACTCCTCCATGGCCACCACCGGAAGTGCCCCAATGAAACTTCTACCACTTGCCCTGCTTCATTCCCTAAAACTAGTTCCAGCACCACGCTCTCTCTTTTAGGACATTCTACGTACTGGCAATAAAAGCTCTCCTGGATGCATTTTAAGAATTCCACTCCCTCTGAGCCCCGCCACACCCATCCAAGTAATGACCATCCCAGTTAATATTGGGACAGTTGAAATCCCTTACTATTATTACCTTATTATTTTTAAATTTCTCTGGGATTTGCCCTCCTCTCCTAGATTGTATTGCGGCCTACAGTATACTCAGCGTTTGGAAACTGGGATTGTCAACTTTCAACCGATAATGCACATGATAATGCTTAGCTCTGACAAATAATAATACCATGAATATCAAAAATACAACTTGTTTTCCACTACAGGTTCCTTGAAGAGCGAGAAGACGATAAATTGAATGTTTTCCCCATGGGATGCTTCAGGTGAGTGCAGTTCCTTTTGACTGTACCTGGTTGGTGTAATTTTCATTGAAACATTCTGACCCTCACTTTTTTTAAAAATTGTCTGATCAGCAACCAAAACTAAAAAATCAACTGCCGTGACTGATTTTAAATTTCTTAAATTATGTCCAGCGCTGCAATTTTACCAATGAAACTTCCTGATAATTGAAATCAAAAGTAATGACAAATGGTCCAAAGGTAGTGTAGAATTAATTCACACAAACATTATTTCACACTGTGTGGTTTTATCAACTAATTCCATGTAGTGAACATAATATAAACAATAAAAGAAATAATGTATGCCAATTCTCCTGTGAGACATCAATATACATAATTTGTTCCATGAGCTTTTGATTAGATATGAGAGAATTTAGTTCATATGGATGATGCTGGTGAGACTGCATTTGATCGAAGAAGGTGCTGGTACAGTGACTCTTTGAATCACAATAGTCCTTGTGGTCGTGGTGCTCCATGACAGTGTTAGATATGGAATTCCAGGATTATGGCATGGTGGCAATGAAGGAATTTTGATACACATCAGGATGGTGTCTAATTTGTAAGTGATGGTTTTCCCCACAACATTGCTCCTCTTGTTCTTCTCAAAGATTCAAATTGCAGGGGAGGGTGGTGTTGCTAAAGTAAGCTTGCTGAACATAGGAACAGGAGTAGGCTGCCAACTCTTGAGTTTGCCCCACTATTCCTTTATATTATGGCTGATTTGCACCGCAATGCTATTCATCAATGTTTGATCTATATCCTTTTGTACTGTTAGCTAATAAAAATCTACTGAGTCTTGACATTTTCAACCAGCATTCAATGCTGTTTGGAGGAATGAGATCCGCTTATCTTTGTGTGAGCACTTCCTGATTTAATTCTGAATAGCCTTGTTCTAATTTTGAGTTTGAGCTCCCCTTGTCCTGGATTCACCCATTAGAGTAAACAGCGTCTCCATACATATATCTTCAGATCCTTTTATCATTGTATACACCCAAGTTAATTTCCCGCTCAACTCTTTAAACTTAAGAGAATTCAAGCCAAGTTCGTACAACTTGCCTTCATAATTTAATCCTTTGAGTCATCTTATCATATTCATGAATATTTTCTGTCCTTATCAAGTTGAAAGATTACAGGGCTTCAGTGGTTACATTGTGAGGGCAGGTTGTATACTTGTTGTATAAACTGCTCTAGTGCACCTGCACTCTCATGTCTACCATCATTTGTGAAAACAAATTGGATTTCAAATATTTCCACATCCATAATGAGTCATCCTACCTCCCAGTGTATCTGCAGAGCTCTCCA
The DNA here is from genome assembly GCF_047496885.1 of Scyliorhinus torazame. Classification (NCBI taxonomy): domain Eukaryota; kingdom Metazoa; phylum Chordata; class Chondrichthyes; order Carcharhiniformes; family Scyliorhinidae; genus Scyliorhinus; species Scyliorhinus torazame. The sequence goes on from NC_092721.1 coordinate 110,988,531, forward strand.
TTGATGGAATCTCTTTTCACCTTATCTTAAGGGCAGCACGGTAGCACAGTGGTTAGCACAGTTGCTTCACAGCTCCAGGGTACCAGGTTCGATTCCCGGCTTGGGTCACTGTCTGTGCAGGGTGTGCACGTTCTCCCCATGTCTGCGTGGATTTCCTCTGAGTGCTCCGGTTTCCTGCCACAGTCCAAAGATGTGCGGCTAGATGGATTGGCCATGCTAAATTGCCCTTAGTATCCAAAAAGGTTAAATGGGGTTACTGGGTGATGGAGATAGGGTGAAAGCGTGGGCTTGAGTAGGGTGCTCTTTCCAAGGGCCCGTGTAGACTCGATGGGCCGAATAGCCTCCTTCTGCACTGTAAATTCTATGATCTATGCACCTCATATATCAAGATTTACAACTGCAAATCTCTTGATCTATTTGTTATGTTTTCTATTCAGTTCATTTGGATTGGGTCTTCTTTCCACCCCATTGAACTTTTCCTACTTTTTCCATTTAGTCTGTTTATTTTTGATTCTTCATTATCTTTTCTATTCTTATCATGAATTGAACTGGAATATTTCCCAATGGCTATGTATCTCTCACAGCCGTCAATCTCAATTATCTGCCAATCTCAATTTTTCAAAACTAAATCAAGTAATGCGTCTGAACTTGTTGGCCTAGATGCATGCAGTTGGTTGTCCTGATTACATTCTGAAAAGTACTCCCACTTTGACTCTCTGCATTATCTTTATTCCAGTATATTTTGGACTGGTTAGAATTACTCAATATTGTCATCTTATTCTTATATGTTTCATTGGACTGCCTAAAACTCTCCTGCTCTATTTCATCTTAGTTGTTCGGTGGCCTATAACGCAGATTGAGAGTTTTACCATTTCCCTTCCTAATTCTCAACTCTGTTAAAAAAAACTCCTTCTGAAGACCTCTGTACATTATCATACTATAATGGAATCGTTTGCTAATATTTCCACCCGCTTCCTATATTTTTATCGCCCTGCCCCTCCTGTAAATGTTTCAACCAGTAAAATGAAATTGCCAGTCATGTCCAAATCTTTGCCATATTTGTAACAGCTAGTATCACATGTCTCCACAATTCTTAACACTACTAATTCTCCAATTTCACTTTGAATGCTTTGTATAGTTAAATATATCGCACCCAATCAGGACACCAATATTTTACAATGTCGATTTTTGTTTCTTTTTCTGGCTCTCTCTTTATTAAAATTCTCCTTGCCACCACCCCCCCCCCCCCCTCCCCCCCCCCCCCCCCCCCACCTCCGCCCCCACCCCTGTCTTCGTAATTTAATTCATAGTCTTTACTTTTTGCTTTCTTCTCTGAAATTGTCTATTTCAGCTCAGACAACTTCTTCTACCACAAACAGCTTTATTCACCTTTCTTTCCTTTTCTCAGATCTTTCTCCACCTCCTTGCCATAGTTGCATAAATCCTTCTGCAATGCTGTCTGTGCTTTTTCTATAAGGCTTTGAAACTTCGGCTCAGGTGAAGGCTATTCCTTTTATATAGCTGTATCTTGTTCCAGAAATTGCCCCAATGCCACAAGAAAGGTAACCCTTTCCTCTTGCAACAGCCCTGGAATCGCACACAAATTTTCTTCCACTTTACCTGCCCAATATGTGCCACAGAAGGTAAGTTACAGGACACCAATCTTATGCATTTAACTCCTAAAATTACCTCTGTTTTTCATTCTAATGTGAAATCCAACTTTGAATCTCCTCCCTCCTTTCTGGATGATATCCCAATTGCTCCATGATGTCCTTCATTCTGGCACGAGAAGGCAATATAGCAGTTGGAACTCCTAGTCAAGATTCAAAAACAAAAATTGCTTATGCCATGAGCTGCAAAATTGCCCACTATTGCATCTCCCCTATCTTGCAATTTCAGCTGCCTTTGCTCTAAAGTAACCTCTGGTTTACTCGGAGCAATCCACCTCAGAGTTACCACTGTTCACCTCATCCAGTGTGATGTTTTTTATTCATTTATTTAATGTGGATATTGATGTCAAATTTATGGAAAATCCCTCATAATCCACGATAAGATGATATTGGCATGTCTTTTTGAACCATTTAGTATAGAAACATCCACAGTGTGACTAAGAACAGATTCTCTGAATCTTTACCGAGCAATGGTTAAGGAATAGTGATATATGTGACTTGGGGGGAAATTTGCAGGTGATGGTGTTCCTGTGTATCTGCTGCCCTTGCCCTTCCAGGAGGAAGAGGTCATGGGTTTGGAAGAAGTCTTAGTGAGTTGCGGATGTGCACCTTGTAGATGATACACACTGTGCACCAATGGTGGAAGGAGTGAATTCTTAAGGTGATGGATGGGATGCTGACCAACTGTGTTGCTTTGTCCTGGATGTTATCAAGCCACTTGAGTGTTGTTGAAGCTGCAGTGATCCAGGGGGGTTATTCCATAACATTATTGATGAGTTTTACTTTTGGTAGACAAGCTTTTGGGAGTCATGCAGTGAGTTACTTATGATAAAGCCAGGGGAGTCCAACAAGTTTCTTTAAAGTCTTTTTATTCAGCAAACAACATTACCTACATGAGGCCCAGTACACCTCACTGGGTCCTCTCTCCATTCTAAGCAGCTCTACAGTGGCTGAGGTTTTATACTGGTGCTGGGTAAGCGGGGGAGCTTACATTTCCAATGAGAACGGGGAATCAAATATTCCCAGCTGGATGAGTCCCGTGCAGATTGTCACATTGCTGACCCTGGAATTCCCTGAATCTTACCTGCTCTTGTAGCTATTGTATTTATATGGCTGATCCAGTTAAGTTTTTGCTCAATGGTGACTCGTTGGATGTTAATGATCTTGAATTCAACTATGGTAACGCTATCAAAGCCAAAGGGAGGTAGATAAAATTTGTTTTTGCAGATGGTTGTTATCGGGCCATTGTAGAGTATGAAAGTTACTTGCTACTTATTAGCCCATGCATGAATATTGCCCAGGTCTCATTGTATGTGAGCAGAGTAGCGTCACTATTGAAGGACATGTGAATGGAACTGAGCATTGTAAAATCATCTACGGGTATCCCCACTTCCCGCCTTATGATTGAGGGAAGGTCATCAATGAAACAATGTGCCATCACCTCTGGTGGGTCAGTCCTGCTAGTGGGTCAGGACATAACCAGGGTGAGGGAGGAGTCTGGGACGTTTGCTGGAAGGTTTGATTCAGTGAATATGGCTGTCCGGCTGTTGCTTGTCTCTTCTGTGCTTACCATTACTGATCCTAGGTTTTATTCCAGAGTGATTTAATTAACCAAATTTAATTCCCTAGCTGCAATGTTGGGATTTGAACTAATGTCTCGAGTCATTCAACCTCGGGATTACTCATCTGTTGCGTTGAAATATTAGCAATTATCTTGTAATCTATTTATTTAAAGACAAACACCAACTTAATTTCATTTTCATTTTTTTTCAAATAGTGTATATTTCTTGCTATCTGACTTTAGGTACCAATCAAAAATATCTAAGAAAGCTTCAGTTTAGTTTCTAAACCTATTGGAAAGTACGAACAGTAGTGCAATAGACAGAAGCAATATGGTGTTTACTTCATTACTGTTATAATCTCCGTTACGAACCTTACAAATGACTCTAACTGCCACTGGAGAAAGATGTTTTAATCTAATTCTAACGTTTCCTGCTGAAATAGCCAAATTAGCAGCATTTTTGAGTGGCAGATGGAAGTCCACAGCAAAGTAACTGTTATAACTCAATTTATTTGCGACCCTAGCAACAATCAGGTTCTACTGAATTCCATGAACTTAGTGATAGAAGCAGTCTGAAATCACTGCCATAATTACACCGTGGGCGGGATTCTCCAACCCCGGCGGCCGGCCGGAGAATCGCCGGGATTCTCCGCAGAGCAGAGAATCGGTGCTATTGGCGCCGGCGCGGTGCCGGTCGGGGGCCGGTCTATGGGGCAACCCCCGGCGATTCCCTGCCCGGGATGGGCCGAGCGGCCTGCTAAAAAAGCCGAGTCCCACCGGCGCCGTCCACACCTGCTCTTACCCGGCGGGACCTCGGCGTGGATGCATCTGGGGGTGGCCGGGTGGAGGGGTGGGGGGTTCCGCCCCCGGGGGGGGGGGGGGCCTCCGCTGTGGCCTGGCCTGCAATTGGGGCCCACCAATCGGTGGAACGGCCTCTCTGGCTGGGGACCTCTTTTGTTCCACGCGGCCCCTGTAGCCCTACTCCATGTTGCGTCGGAGCCAGTGCGGAGAAGGAAGCCATTGCGAATGCGCGCATTGCCGCCGGTCCCACTGCACATGCGCAGACCCGCGGCACCCTTTTGATGCCAGGATCGGCAGCTGGAGCGGCATGGGTCGCTCCAGTGCCGTGCTGGCCCCTGTAGGGGTCAGAATTGCTGCTCCTGAGGCCATGTTGATGCCGTCGAGAAACACGACGGCGTTTATGCCGGCGTCAACACTTAGCCTCAGGATCAGAGAATCCCGCCCCACATATCTCAAACACAAGAGATGAATGCTTTGCAATACCTGCTGAATTCTTCACAAAGAGGATCCTTTAATTTGTACCTAGGAACCTTCGCATAAATATAACTGATTAATGAACGTCTGCTATTATAACAATACCATGGAGGAAGGAAAATTATTTCTTTCATCCTCCAAAGATGTTTTATGTTGCTGGTCTGGGAAGAAGCTACAAGCCTCTATTAACTTACAATTTCCTTCCCAATGCTATTCCTGACACATTGCCGTAAAGATGTTCCTTTGCAGTTTACTGCACTGTGGTACACTGCATTGCTCTAATGATATCTCGGAGAATAGGAATATTCTGTAGTACATGATCTCCTCCCAGTTTTCTTTGTTTACAAATTCAGCTACTCTGAGAGCTACTATTTTGAACATATTCAACACATGATAATAATGTTTCTTGCTGATGTACTGCATACAATTTCTTGGCTGCAAGACAAAATATCAACAATAACTTAAAACTAATTACCATTTAGCAATCTACTAATTTAAATGTATTCTATATAGATTAATTTGAATTATAATCAAATGGTGAGAAATAATCAAAGTATTGCCTTTATTCTCAGTTGCCATGGCAGCTACAAAGCCAGTTTAGTTCTATAATTAAAAGTATAAATGCTGACAAAGATGACCTTCTTGACAGCTGTCACTTAAAATGAAAGATCTTTGATAATGACGTTGATTTTTGTTCTGATAATGCTGACATTTCTACACGGTTCATTATGCGCTAATCGGTCATCAAAATGTGTCATTTAGCCACCATCTTATTTCCCAAATGGGCTTCAAAACAGACGAGGCCACTTGCTGCTCGTCAAGAAAATAAAGCAATGTCCTATTAAGATGAATAGATAAAGAGCTATTTATAATCATGTCATGGGACAGAATAAATGTCGGAAGTTGCAAAGGAATCTCTTCCATTGACCACAGTGGTTAACTAGCTAGTAGATTTACTTTAAAAGCAAAATACTGTAGATGCCTGAAATCTGATATTACAAAAATTGAACATTTTGAATAAAGTCAGGAGGTCAGGCAGCAGCTTTGGAGAGAAGAAAGGTTTGATGACAGGTGGGTTTCTGCTGTCTCCATGGTTACTGCCCAATGTTTTTAGCTTGAATTCCAATCTTGACTTAGTTAAATACTAAGAAAGATTGCAGTTGGAAATATTGTGATTTGAATAAATGCATAAGTTACATTTCTCCTCAAAGTATACACAATTTGATCTAGAATTTCAAATTGCCAAAAATTACCAAGTTTATTACACAAGTGACTAAAATCAGGAAGATGAAGAGATTGGTCATACAATCGGCATGAACATTTTAAATTCTACAGTTTAAATTCTAATTTAGTCCAACTTGTGAAGTTGTCAAGTATACAAGCAAACTAGCAAGCTAGGAAGATGTGGGGTGGAGACCTCATCAACTCTTTCCTCCCTCGAAATAAGACCAAGGTAGGAAGAGACCTTTCGTCCTGGAGATCAATTGAGACTCTTAAGTGGGAACTTAAAGGGTAGGTGAAAGGCTGCCAGCACTGGTATTCAACCAGCGGCATACGAATAAATCACCAGGTAAACCTTGGTGAGTATGTCGGTGTTATATTATGCATTATGGTAATATGTCATTATTCTTTGCCTTGTGATCCAGAATGGTTGGATGAGTTGATGATAACAAAACCCCCAATCACAAATGCTTTCATGGAGTTGTAGATCTGTAAATATGTTATTGTGTTGTTTGAGTTTTAGTAATGCTCGGTGATTGCGCCAAACTATTGTTCCTTCAGCTGTTTGAACAATATAAGATTGCGGTGCTGCATGTCCGATAACTTTTGTAGGAGCTGACCAACTTCTATCAGGTACTCTGATCCTGACGGTATCATCTGGAAGCAGTGAGTCCAGTGTGTTTGCACGCTGGTCATAATACATTCTCTGTCGTTCTCGTTGATGTTTCATCTTTTGTATCACGGGCAGATGATCTGGATTGGATAGAGACATAGAGGGTAGAGTTGTTTGCAAATCTCTGTTCATTAACATCTGTGCAGGTGATAGTCCAGTCGAAAGAGGAGTCGCTCTACATGATAGTAACGCGAGATCAAATCTAACGAAGAATCTAATGCTTTGATAAGAAGATGTTTGATGAATTGAACTCCTTTCTCCGCTTTACCATTTGATTGAGGATAGTGCAGACTTGACGTGATGTGAGCGAAGTTGTATTCTTGAGAGAATTCAGCCCATTCATTACTGTCGAAGCACGGCCCATTGTCAGACATGACAGTGGTTGGAATACCATGTCTGGCAAAAGTTTCCTTACTTGCTTTAATAAACAGATCTGGATGTGAGATCTGATAGCTTCATGACTTCCAGATAATTCAAATAGTATTTGATTATAAGGACATAATC